>NC_091825.1:118956933-119256933 GCF_038994185.2 Dermacentor albipictus | reverse complement strand
TGCGATAAGCGTGCTGTAACGTTTATGCAGCTTCCAACTTATGTTTCAGTAATCCTTTAACTGATCGAAAAATAGCACGGGTGTGCTCTCGCCCTCGACGTGAACACGTCGGACGAAGAATTAAGAGGAGGAAGTACGAGCACAATGGCGAACGGATGTGAGCTGACACGTGGGCAAGCCGCGGAATGATGACTGATGCCATTCGCGTCTCAGAAGAAGCTGTATGACGACGGTGACCAACTCTTGCAAATAAAGTGGCGGGAGCTTCGCCGCACGGCGATGGCTTTGGCAGGGAAAAGCCCACGGAGATTCCAAGGGCGTGACTCCTTCTGGCGTTGCTTCCTCCCTCGCCTCCTTGGCAGGTCGCTGCTGAAATATGCATGAAGATGACGGCTTCGACGGGTGCCGAACGAGCCCGTCACAAGAAGCCAACTGGCGCCGCGTAAGTGGGCTCTTCGCTAACGCGTGCTTATTTTTTCATTTTCCCCGACCCACGATTCGGTGATAGATCACTTGGAAGTCGTCGGCACAAGCAAACACGCAGCCGGCCGTGTTACAAGCAGGAAATTCCGTTTGGCAGTACGCAGAACGATGCGAGCTTGTGAGGCAGGGCCAGAGGGAAACTATGCGTGGATTACGTGCGCGACATTTCACAATGTAGCCTCGCGGTATACTGTTCTCATTTCCGGCGCGTGTCACCTCGGCTCTTGTCTTTCTCTTCCATCCCATCGCCGCCAACGCCTTCAAAGAATGGACAGCGTCACCCTTCAGTTGCACCACCGACAATGTCGTGTCGGTTATCCCTTTTCTCCTGATGGGACGTTTGCCGATCTTTTATCTTTGTTTAATCGCCTTTTTGACGTGAAACGCATTTCACTTCGGTCAGCATAAGGAGAGAGAGAGAGAAAACTTTGTTCAAGGTCTTCGCTGGGGTCAAGGGAGGCGGGGGGCCGGGAGACTATAGCCCCGCCGGAGCCTGCCTTAATCAGGCGGCGGCCAGACCTTGCCTCTTGATCCTCCGGGCATCCGCCCAGCAGGATGGCCACTCCACTGCTCGGGCGAGGTGATTCTGGATGTAGGATTGGTGCCGTGTTTCATGGTGTCTGGTGCTGCGGGGGCATGCCCAGATAACGTGGTCGAGTCGCTTGCTAAAACCGCACATGTATATTCCCAAATGCAACGTGAACGTGTAACACTAATATCGCTTATATCTTTGCAACCGTACTACACTTCGGCACCATTATGTAGAGGAAAGAAGCCATTACAGATGGCGCCGTTGTAGCGCTATGCGTGACGCCATCGGAACTCTAAATTTAGCTTCTCGCCCGGCGTGAGGAGAGGCATAGCTCGGCAGTGCGTCTGTCGTACTGCTAAGCGGGAGGGGTCGTACTAAGCGGGAGGGGTTGCGTTCGAGAGAACTCGCTCTGCCGTAGTATAAGTGTAATCCATCAAACTAAGACCCGCGCCCACCAGGATTCACGATTCATAAAGCTTGTAATCGCGCAGTTTTGTTGCAGATAATTGACGGTTTGCTGGGCTTACAGTGCACCCACGTTCGGCCCTTGGGGCTGCAGAAAACGGCGCGAATATGGACCCGGGCAGCAACACAGAGCGATGCCGACTCGCGCGCACCGTGCAACCTTGACCACTGATCCACTACGACGACTAGGCCGCAGGACCCCCGACTAGCTGCGTCATTAGTTGACAAGGAAATTTATTCAGCCGTAGGCACGCTTACAGCTGTGGTATGAACGTAAAGTACAATATGAGGTATAGCACACGCAATACATCGTACTTGATCTAAACAGAACAGATTAGCAATTGAAATAATAAATGGCGTCTGCTTGACACTGGCTTTGCTACACACAACAACAAGTTACAGCACAAACAATGAAGAATTAAAGCATTGGCCGCTGTATCGAGTATCAGGAGTGCTCTAAAATCTAAGCGTGCAGATGTTCAACACTTTTCGTCTGTACCTAACGACAATTTTACAAGTCAAGATTGCCGTAAGTTATGCGATAAATTTTATATAATACTCTTAAGGCGCAACGCGCATGTCTTTTATCTCAAAACTTAAAAAAAAAGAACTGTCCGCACAGTGCAAGAAATTAAAAAAAAAACACGCTTTGTGTTCCGGCGCAGCAGACTGATGAAGCCCCCGTGACCGCAAGTTTCTTGGGGCCGCTGTCTCATTGCAATGTTATCGCGCGAGTCAAACCGTCTACAAGCAGCACGCGCAAGACGCGTCCCGTATACCCCACAGCTGTTGCGTCTCCGATACAGCCCTATCCGACAATATTAAAGCAGTAGCTTTACTGGCCGCAAACTTGCGATTTCGCCGTGGCGGTGCTCCGAGGAGGCACATGACGTCACACCGCGTTCCTCGTCGTTGCGCTCGCCTCCACTCGCTGCCTGATAACATGTCGCAGGATCAAAAGTAGAGCTCGCGTGCGCCGCAACCACAGTTGAGTCCGCAGTATGGACGGCGACAATTCTGATAAGCAGGAGGAGGCCTGGAATCGACATTGGAACGAGATGAAGAGGAAACGAATCGCCCAGGAAACAGACGAACAGCGTTCCGAACGACTGGCTAAACGCCGCAACATAGCTAGACAACCAGACTAACCTGGACTTGCAATCAAGATTAACCAAGGCTAACCATGCTTAGTCTTAGCTTTCGCTACGTATATTCTGGCATAGCCGAGCTAAACCACTGCCAGTTTTTTTCTTCTATCTAATCGTGTACCAGGCCTATTCGTACAGCTCACTCCTACTGAGGAAGTTGACGGGGAGGAGGGGGAAAGTTGGAAGCAAGCAGTCTTCTTTGTCGTCGCCCCGTGTCATAAAACAATTACAGCAGCACCGTTAACCGTGCTCCGTCGGCAATGGTGAAGTATGCAGACATTTCGTCAAGTGTGTCGGGGCTGTTGTATTTCCTGCATAACACGTTGTTCCTTTTTTCATTTAGTAATCGTATGTCGTGGAAAAACCGGCGACGCACGTTGCCAGCACTAAAAGAGAAAAAAGAAATGACTTGCACCCGAATGTGGCAGGAAGCTACACAGGAAAGCCTAGCGAGTTTATCACTAAAAGAAGGCTTCGCAGTTGAAGAACAGTTCTTTCTTCAACTGCGCAGAGTATTTGGGAGTGTTTTAATTTCGACCGAAGCGCTGCTATAACGCAGTTGGGAAATTACGACTAAGCGCCGTAAATGCTTTTAGAAGAGAGTACCTTCTTCACATTGCTAACTGAAAGTTGTTGATATTTGGTCGATCTTCTGAAATATTTATGACACTGCTGCCCACTGTGTTAGACTGGTGCATTACAGAGAAGTTCGACAGATTAATAAAAACTTAGAGCGCCGAAAACACGAAACACGTAGAGAGAGAAACACCTTTTTTCTCCGCGTCTTTCGTGTTTTTAGTGCTATAAGTTTTTTTTTAAACATGCGTTACCAAGTAGCCCACCTATCCATCCTTTTGAAGTTCGACAAATGACCGAAGGGGCAATGTCCAAAATCCACACGTGTGACGAAGATATTATCGACGAGGCCGAATCGTATACAGGGGGGGTGTTGACGAAGCGTGAGGGGGTTGACGAATACTTTGCTCAAGTGTAGACTCACAGGTAAGACACTCATCTCTGGGCTCGTATTTACCCAAGTTTTCTAACGCAAGCGTCGTCCGTGATTCCTCATCGACGGGGTGATAGTTTCGTTATTACGGCGATCTTTACCAAGAAGGACCGGCATCCAAACTCCGCCCAATGTGAAACCGCTGTTACGTAAGAGAAGCGTCGTGATTGGGAACTGGCATTTGCTCGTTGAAAGCGTAGTACACCGTGCATTATGAAAGTAATATCGGAAACGTTTTATTTATTTTTTATATTAGAAATTCGCCTCAGCCGTACGAGGTCTGTATTGGAAAGCTGCATGACGCAATAAGAGAACAAGGGGTGCCGGTAATTGCATTGTGAAATATTGGCACAGCGAAGTCTCGTCGCATGGAAGCAGAGTACACGAAGAATAGAGATTGCAACATTAAGAAAGCGGGCTTGGAGAACGCATATTTGCGGATATTGATATAATAAATTAGGTGCGAGCGCGATAAATATACATAGCCCCATGTTTTTTTTTTTTTCGGGATGGTCAAATCCAACGGTCGTGAATATCCTTCGTCATACATCGCAGCACAGATATGAAAAATGTAAATGAACGTCGCAACCTAGTTATAGATCGTCCTCATTCGTTTGGTATAGCTCCAACTTATCTCCCGTTCTAAACCATCCAATAGAAGCAGTCATACCGCTGAAGACAGACTATCGATCTCTTTTATCGTGCACGGGCGAATTCGCACTGAGAGCTCGAACCAGCATTTGCCAACTTTTGCTCGTTTAGAAAACTTTAGAACAACGAGAACGCTCCATTGTCTACCGGACTGGCATTTCTCAAAATGCGATTAGAAAGCGTGTCGCCGCACTACGTCGATCAGTTTGAAATTGCCGCGCCCAAATGGAGTAGCCTCTGTTCGCTTAACTGCGCGTGCGCGTCTGAATTGGTTAGTTCAATACAGTCGAACACGCAGTACATACCTTCCGGAATCTGCACGACGTAAGCGTAAAGCATACGTTTGTGCGAGGCTTACTTGTCTGTCATTGCGACCCTTTGGAAAAGGAGCTCTCTCACGCTGCGCCCTTACCCATCTTAATTTGGAATTTTATTCATACACTGATTCTTATAATGTTCTTCCCCTTCGATAGAAATATATGAATTCGGTGACTTTTTGACGTCACTCAGCGCACTGCCTTTCCCGATGGTTGCAGACCAGCCATCGTATCCTTCTATCACGCAACAGTTGTTTACCAAACAGATATGCCTGTTGCAGAGTTCAGTTTCTTGCTGCTGTTAGTTACATTTACCGTGACACTCATGGCGAAACCGTGAAATCTTGTGTCCGGTGCAGAGCAGCAGACGACGCCTTTCGAAACAGACGTGGTTTTCTGCCTTTCGAAGCAGAAGTGGTGTCGGTTATCTGTACTGGAATGCCTGCAGGTGTGCGGAGCTGTGCGCATTGGTGGCAATGCAGAAGAGCCCATGCGTATACGTAGGCTGGTTGTGGCTGTTGTTGTTGCCTCTAAGCATGACTGGTTGACTCCTAATATGAACAAGAACGGTGTGGTGACCAAGACGTAAAGGAGTGATAGAAAACGGCGTTTTTCCATTTCTCCACCAACTGTCATCCGTTCTCGTATACGCTGTTTCACATACTGATTGCACTTTTTTTTCCTGCTTTCGTGGTTTACAGTTACGCGGCGGCTTTCTTTTCCAGTCTGTGAGTGCTTCCGCGTACGTCATAAGATCGCTCTCTAACAAGGTTTTTGTTCGCATAGCCAGGGAACGTAGGAATACTCCTTATCGGTTTATTTTGTGATGCATTGCTATTACATCCACAGACGAAGGAGACAGGAGGAGTCTCCTTCGTCTATGTGTGTTAATTTTAGCCCCGAGGCCTCTTCTGACAGCCAGGGAACGTTGCCATGGCGACGGGTTGCAGACATCGCAGGAACACGACCTCGTAATTGCTGCGTCACTGGCGACGCCACAGAGGTCTGAAACTCGCAAGCTCTACTGGGCAGTGTGCGTCGGTCACGGGTGATGCCAGCGCACCGTGAGTCAGCGTTCCTTCACGCATTCTTGCCAATCTTCTGGTCGAGAGGTCGCCATGGAGACAGGCCGCAATCGCGGCCCCTCTAGGGTAGGCACGTACACTTACAAGTGCTGCGTCATTGCCGATGCAAGAGACGTCTGAAACTTGTAACCTGTGTATTGCGCAGTTTGCGTCTGTAACAGTGAGAGTTTGCACTTCGAGTCAGCCATTCTACAGGGCAACTGTCACTTGTGGCCGACACACACTCTTTACTATCCGATAGCCTAACCGCAACGCTGATATAGACAGCGATAAGCGAACGCTGTTTTACTACATCCTTCGTCCCACAACTCCTCGATGCTTGTGCGGCCATGGCTTCGCTTCGTCAACGCAGTGACTGCACCATTACTTTTCGACTGATGCCAAGCCTGAAGAACCATCCGCTATCTGGTGAGTAATATCCGCTAGAAACGTATCGGCTGAAGGAATTCCCACGAGCTTGAGCTTCAGATAAACGCTAAGAACCTAAGTTATTCATGGTAGCCTGTATAAACGACGTGGTTTCCAGCCTGCGACACGACGACAATATGTTTCTCCTAGCTTGCACAACCTGTGCTTTGCGCCATGAATGCACTATGAATGAACGCCACGAATGCACATGAATGCAATGCAACTGCGCCATGAATGCACTATGGATATGTGCCGCTCTTCAAATCAACGTCTCGCCGTCTTGGGTCACCGATTATGTGCCACTGAGAGTGCGGTGAGCGAGGGAACGATTCTCAACGTTCGCAGGCGCCGGCGCGGCGCGCTTCTGATCTCGGAGGCCACGCCACGCCAGAGAGAAGTGCGAGAGCGGAACCCGGTTACCGCATGCCGGCTGTCTCGGCGTTCGCACGCACCGGTGCGCCACGGATTTCGGAGGCCACGCGCAGGCTTCGCGGCGGCGGCGCAAGATGGCGCCGAGTGTTCTTGGGGAAGCGCGAAAGGGACGCTCCGCTGCAGCACACGCCTCGTAGATGACTAGGCTCGACGGCGCGCTATATGTTGTGCGGCTATATTGACTCAACGCTAAACGCATTACCGTCAACAAGTCATAGTGAGATGGGTTCTGCCGATTTTTCTTTTCTTTTTTGTACGAGGTCGTGCTACATTTGCGTTCGCAGCGGGACACTGGCGCGCCACCGAAAACCCGAAATTATGACAGATTTATTTTTCTTCAGCTTGGTTGCGCCAAAGCATGCCGGAATATTCCAAAGGAGGAGACGGAATATTGTATAATTTATAGAATTTTAGAATATTCTATATTCCCTCATACAGAATATTCAATTCTATATGAGTTCTATATGAGGGAGTATACTGTAAGATTTCTTGTCGTTTTACTATTGTCTTTACGGAGCACTGCTTGCCGCGTACGTGGCTGACTCCGAAGGAATTACACGGCAACCGCAAGAGCCTGGAAACAAAGGAAGAAATTCGGGTAATTACAATTGGGAAGTTGGCGACGCCTGATTATGACTGTGTCGCAATTTGATGTACACCCGTCTCTCGAGCGAACGCTAATTAACCGTCTACGTTTTCCAGTTCTTCTCAGAAAGAGAATTTGGTGAATGACAGCCACCTTTCTTCCAGAGTGATTGCATTCGGCTCATATTCATCGGGGCTGCCATCACCAGCGACGCCGTGCATGTTATAGTGACGTTATGCGGAATTCGAAAAAGACAAAAGCAAAAAACTCACGCACAAATCGCGTGCGCGGTAAACTGCAACTTATAACCGGGCACCACGTCGCCGCAATACGATCCGTCAACGAATGCTCAAAAAGTGCCCCCGTAGCAGTATAGTCGTTCGTACGTTTAAAATTCAATTATTTCTTTCTTTCTTTTTCTTGCGCGCGGAATTGAGCTCTTGCGTGAGTTGAAGCACGATTCGAAACGACGGAAATTTCGACAACCGCTTGCTTTGAACGTGACTTTTTTTTTTTTTTTTTGTCCTGGCTCGGCACCTGCGATACACTAGTGGTGCAGGTCGAGGCATCTCTCCTTTGTGCCTCTCTCACTTTCTGTCCTGGCTCGGCGTCATTCGCGCGTACCGCAAAGCCTACGACGAACCCGTAACGTCGCCCATGAAAATCGATTAGGATAACAAAAAAACGCGAGCTTGCAAAATAATGGAGCCTCAACGGACTGAAGAGAGGGCACGTGTGTACCTGGCACGCGGGTGCACCTGTTGGCGCCAACAGCATCGACCGTTCAACGCTGTGGCTGTAGGGGCTGTCGCAAGATGACTCACGCAAAAGTATATAGACCATGCTGGACGCAGCTCGAATTGTTTCATTCTAGAACGGCTTTTTTCTTTCAGTAATCGAATATAAATTCATTTCTTTCTCCGTTTCAGATGTGTAGATGGCAGCCGCTCAATGAGCACTATTAGCTGGAGAGATTTACCAAATGGGCACGCAAAGTTCGACGATCGTAATGTATAACGCGCACCTAATGTTCTGCTTGTTAAATTTAAATCGGCTTCGATTTCATGCCACGCAGCGTCGGCTCTTTAAGCACGCTTAAAGGGCGACTGAAAAGCAAAAAAAGAAAAATTTGCTGTATTAGTACGTTACCTTTCTGTAATAATAAAAATTGAAATGAAACAAAAAAGAAAAGCTACGTACGATTATAGTGAGAGGAGTCTAAAAAATGGCACTTGGTCCTTTTTTTGGTGTATAATAATCAGTGTACTGCAGCAAAATTACCGAATATAGAGGTTTGAAAGAACACTTTATCAGTGTAAATTTATGTACTATTCGTCCTTAGCGGGCCCTTAAGGTGACCCCCCCCTCCCCCCTCGGAGGGATAAAAACGATTCGTTTTTATCAGTCCTGACAACAGTTCACTAAAGCATCTATGCATTTCTATAACTGTTAATGTATTTTGAGCGCATGCATTTCAATAAATATTTACTGCTAGGTGATGTTCGCCTCGATGGCAGTGAGGGAAACTTGAAGATGCTATGGATGTCACGAAGTCACATTACAGTCGGCAAGCCAGTGACGCTGATTGCAAATGGGTTAACTGTTTATTAAGATAGAATAGGCAAGCGATAGAATGCTAAGTATCTACACGGACATCAAACTACGAGTCAAAGGTTAGAATTTTGGTCTTCCTTCTCTTAGCCGAATCTCCACCGAATGCCCCTCCAACGGCCCTGCACGTACCTAAAAGCATCCCCAGCAACCCTCTCGCCCCATCGTTCGTCCAATCCCACTGCGGTGCGCGCAGTGTGCACACAACGAAGTTCCAGGGTGACACTATGCGGAGTTCCAATACGTCAAGGCCGCCGCCACACATCCTTTGCAGTGCAACGAGTCTCTTGTCTCACAAACAAGCAAGGCACACTCCCCCGCAGAGAGAGTAAAACATCTTTATTATTAATATTTGAACGGCGAGAGCAGTGTGGGAGGAACCCTCAGTCCAGGGTCCCTAAGATGATTCCGGCGATGTTTCGAGCCCGTTGTATCACAGCTCGGAGGACCTCGGGAGGTCCGTCGCGGAGGGCGTCGCCCCACAGCTCTTTGGTGCGTGGGGGGTAAAGGAGAGTTGGCAAGGGAGGAAAGAGGTTTGCAGTGCACTCAATCGTGACGTGGAAGATTGTGGGCGAGCTGCCACAGCCGGGGCAACGATCTGCATAACAGTGTGGGTAGAATTTATTGAGAGAGACAAGATGTGGAAGAGTTGCGGTTTGTAACTGGCGTAATGCCACTGCTTCCTCTCGCGAGAAGGACGGCGATGGTGCGGCGTGGGTGCGACGAATGCGTGTATGAGGACGTAGGATGTCTTTGTGACGGAGCAAGGGATCCCCCCACCCTGAACCAGTGGCCTCACCATGCCGAGCCGCCCGCAGAAAACACTTCCACGCCCCGTTGGGGCATCTGGTCCGTTTGCGGAATGTCTCGGCATGGTGCGGTTCAGAGGCGAGGGGTCGCCTTCAGAGCCACGGCACTGCTTCTGCGAACCGACCGGCGGAAGCCCCGACTCACAGTCTGCTCGCTTACGCGCTCTTCGTAAACCACGGCTCCCCCACCCCCGATGGCTATAACCCTCCGCCGCCGTCTTGGTGTCGAACCACGCGTCTCTTCTGGCCACTCCGCGTGACCCTTACGCGCCGCCGCCCGCACAAACAACGCTGAACTCCACTCTGCTTATCACAAGTTCAGCTGGAAATGTACGTGTCGAGCATGGGGCTTAAGAAGGGCTTTCCGATATACACACAGGGTGAAAGTGGCAGCAGATGGAATAACAGTCGATCAGATAAAATATATCAGAAATATTGTGTCGGAAAACCTGCGAGTATTTATTTGTCATTGGCCTATGCCTTCAATGGTGCCATAAAAATGAAAAAAAAATGTCGTTATTTATCCATTATAAAGGAGACGTTCTAGAATTGAACAATCAAATGCCCATTTGCTTCCTTTCAGTCTCGCACAAAGTATTCAAAGAGTAACTTCGAATAAGATGTTAGCATCACCACACTTTGATGTGCCGAGAGAACATGCTTGCTTTAGACCATGATGTTAAACAATAGATCGCATTCTTGTATCAATCAATCATTTGGAAATCTTGCGGAATAAGGCCGATATCTATATTTTATAGATTACGAAAAGGTGCTCTATTCAGTCGAAAAACCAGCGGTTACGGAGGCAATTGCGCACACGAGAAGGAAGAGGAGCAGTATTCGTACATATCTTAAAAGATATCTAAATAAATGCCTCAACTTTCATAAATCTTCTTCAGGATCGAGAAACGTAGAAGAAATACCGGTTAAGAATGGTGCAAGGCAAAGTGACGCAATCTCTCCAATCACGCTGGTCGCATGCCTGGAGGATGTGTTAAGACTGGAGGACTGGAAATGTTTTGGTGTCAGAAACAACAGGGAACATTTCATATACGTGGGTTTTGTAGATGGCTCCGGGGATGAAGATGACTTACAAGCTATAACTAACGATTAACCACAGGGACCAGCGAATTCCGTAAACAGCGCTAAATAACGTGGCGTTGGGCTAGTTAGTGATTTTTCAGAATTGAAAAAGTAGAGTGCGGAAGGGACACCACGAATAATAATAATAATAATCTACGAACAATTGAGAGCTCCAATGCGCGCTCCCTTGTACATCATCCTTGTAGTGTCTGTTTCCTCGCCCCACCCGTTCAGTTCCGTGAGTATAGGTTAGATTATTAATATGCACTAGTAAAGCACAATAACCTGACAATACCCGCCGTGGTTGCTCAGTGGCTATGGTGTTGGGCTGCTGAGCACGAGGCCGCGGGATCGAATCCCGGCCACGGCGGCCGCATTTCGATGGGGGCGAAATGCGAAAACACCCGTGTACTTAGATTTAGGTGCACGTTAAAGAACCCCAGGTGGTCGAAATTTCCGGAGTCCTCCACTACGGCGTGCCTCATAATCAGAAAGTGGTTTTGGCACGTAAAACCCCAAATATTATTATTATTAACCTGACAAGGTAACAAGGGTTTTTGATTGGTGGTTAGTCTCCTGAAGCTATGCAAGAGCATATTCATCTAGCGCAAGTAGTCAAAGGGAACGGCGATTGTGATAAAAAGAAAAAAAATTTTCCAGTGAAGGAAAGTTAATCGAAGTGTATACGAAAATCATTTCGAAGTCATGACCGGCAGCTTACCGGTATCATTGCAAAGGAAAGTATGGAGTCATTCGATTCTACCAGTAATAACATATGAGGTTGAAACTTGCAGGTTGAGACAGGATTTTGAGAAGAATCTGCTGGCCCTGCAACGAGCGATGAGGCGAAAAACGTCAGGCGGAACGCAAAGCGACAGGAAGACAGCGGTGTGGTTTAGAGAGCAAACGAATGGCAGCCGGTGATATGTAGTTGAGATTAGGAGGACAGGAGCAACAAATGGAGTTGAGCAAGTCATGTAACTCGTAGGGCAGCGAGCAGGACGCGTTTCCGAGGGGAAGGAAAGGCAATCGAAGACAGCAGAGGATGACGGGGGCTACGCATTTTGCAGGCGTATATGACGAAGTTGGCTGGTGCAGGACCGCCGCGACTGTGGATAATTTATGGGGGGCCTGCGTTGCTGTGATGGGCATGAGTTAGGCTGACGAGAGGATGCTGAGAGAACACGGACCTCTAACCAGTCTCTGGACATTGCCGTGCAGCACTCTTTTGCCCAGTGTATACGCGTTACATTGAATAATAATTGTTACTAGAGAGTTTTAGATTAGGGGACGCAAGCGGCTTGCGCACGCAACAACTAGGGGCGTAGGGGTCCACGCATGCGCAGTACCGTGGCCCCCATTTTTTGCGTACGCAAGCCCCTGGCGTCCCCTAATCTAAATCTCTCTATTATTGTGCAGGAACCGTCGACGATGATTGTCAAAAGAGAGAGAAAAAGCAAGGATAGGAAAGGCAGGGAGGTCAGCCAGAAGAGCACCCGGTTTGCTACCCTACACTGGGGGTGGGGGAAAGGGGAATAGAAAGAGGAAAAGGATAGAAAGTGAGCACTGAGTGCGTGTGGGCGGGACACTATGCACAGGGACACTATAAACAGTCTCGTAAGCCGGTGCACTTCAAGTATTGCACTAATGTCAATGTCAGCAAGCGAGCAAAGGAACCTTTTCCTTGTCCAGTCCGACCACCAACAAGAGGGCGAGAACGGCTGAGAAGAGAAGCGTGCAGTGGCGCGAAAGCGCGGGAAAACGCCGACCGACGCGCTGCCGCGCGCGCTCGCTCCCGGTTTCCGACGTCGGCCGCCAGGGCTTCGCTGGGCGCTGGCGTCGGCGCGCGCGCGCGCACGCGGTCGCGCTCGGGGGTCGCGCGAAGCGGCGGCGACCGGCGGCGGATGAGCTGAGGCGCGGCAAGTGTTTGCCGCCGCTCAGTCTACGCGGCGGAACGCCAGAGTGCGCCAGCGCTGTCCGCTCCCCGCCGTTACGACTACGCACCTGCGCAGGTGCGCGTGTGTGTGTTGTGTGCGCGCGCGCGCTCCGAGCGTCGTGTGCTGCCGCCGTTGGCCGTCTGTTGGCGCCGCTCCGCTGTTGCTGCCGTTGCCTCCTCTGTGCGCGCGGGCTTTTGCTCGATGAGGGAGTAGTGTCGTGGCGGTGAAAGGAACAACGCCCCCCTACGTTTCCATTTTTTTTTTTTCCTTCGGGGTGCCACTGCTAACTTCGTCGAAGCAGAAGAAAAAAGAGGAAAACCCGACGTGTGACTGGAGTTCCCGAAATTTTCGCCGCCCCTATACCCGGAATTCGGCGCGATTCATCGTCCCGCGCTCTTTTGCTTCTCGGAAAAAAAAAAGAAACGAATGCCCTCGTGCCCCGTGACCTAACCTGTGCCGGTCGTCGGATGCTGCGTCTCTGCCGAAACCGCCGCAACAACGACAACAACTCTGGTTCCGTGATTGCTGCATCGTCATACGTCACGTCGATTTAGTTTCTTGCTTGTTTGCTTACATTAAGTTCGCGAGAAACCCCGGCAAGCGGGAAGAGAAGCAGCAAGAGCAAGAACGTGTTCGCTGTTTACGTTTTCCGGCGGGGTGCGTCCATCGTCGTGGGAGATCCTCGGAAGATGCCGTGAGTGTCGTCGCGGTGTGACCGTTCTTCTTGTTCCCGCTGTACGTCTCTCTCGATTTTTTTTTTTTTAAATTTCTGCCTCAGCCGTCGCCTCGAAGAATCATCTTGCGACCCAACCGGAGTGACGCTTCCTTCAATAGCCGTCGTTATTCAATTTTTTTTTCCGCTTTCTTTTTCTTCGACTACTGCGTGTCGGAAAAGCGGCGCGTTGTTTGGTGCCAGGGGTGTGAACACAGCCCGTGTCTCCCATACTTAGTCGTCGACCCACTCTCGGAGGTCCCGGAAAGGAAAATAGGATACCGTGTCGCCCCCACGTCCGAGTGACAACCGAACGCCACGGAATTCTACGCACACGGAGGAAAAAAAGAGGTACCGTAACGCTTGACTTCTCTTCGGGAACGCTCTGAGTAGCCTCTGGCAGCTGACCTTACTTTTTTTTTTGTCTCTCTCTTGTTGCCTCTAGCCTGTCTTTTCCTCATGCGTTCTGAGTCGTCACATTGCTTCTGTTCTACAACTCAAGTAGTAGATCTCCGCAGAGATACGCGCTGTGCGCTACCGGCTGATCGGTGCCAGCGGCGTTCTGCAGCTGAGTACGGAGTCGCGGGTGCGATTCCCTAATACGGCGAGCCCGCGTTTCGGTCGAGCTTGGGAATGAAAAGGAAAAAAAAATAAAATAAAATGATTGTGTCCACCCCTTCCCCCCGACCTTCAGTCGCGCGCCGTGAAACCAAAATTAACGCGCAGCCGTCCACTAACTCGTCTTTCATCCTTGCTTTGCTTTTTGGACATTAAGCCCCTAACGATCAAATATTGTTGCAGTAAAATTTTTCCTTTTTAATAATGTGCAAATCGCTCGCACTATGAGAATCGATGCCATGCGAAGCATTTTGTAGCTAGCTGACCATGCACCGTCGTTTGTGTTTATACAAGGCGTTACCAAGACGAGCTAACTCGGATTTAACTCGACGTCAAAGAACTCCTGCTGGTGAGAACAGACAGACAGACAAGAAACTTTAATTGGTCCTAAGGGACTACCTTGTCGTCGAAAGAAGAAAAAAAAAAGAATTCGGGGAGTTCGCCCCCTACTGGCGTCTTTCATTGCTTGGGTGTCGTGCAGCTTCGGCGGGTAAACCTCCGTCAGTTAGCTTTCGACGTGTATACACGCAGTGTTCTCAGGCAACGATCGTGGTCGCCTTACGTACGCAGACAAAACCTGGACGTGGACAAAAAAGAAAACGTGAAATAAATTGAGGCCGTTCAAAGTGTGTTCAGCGTTGTTCACCGCAGAAGTGCGCTGCGAAACCAGTCGATCAGGTGAATACAGCGTTAGCTTTGTCCCCTGCGCAACAACTACTGATTGACTGCCCGCATGTTTGGAGTGTATAGCACGAAAGCCTGCCTACTGGAAGGAAGGAAGGAGGCGTAAACAACGTCCGGAGCGACGGCGAAGCGAAAGCCTTCGTTTGAAAACATGTCTGCAAATGGCGCCCATACAGAAGCCGTCAATTCCTTTTTTTTTTTTTTTTCGCGGAATCACGTTGGATGCCCTTTAGAGTATACGAGGCTTCATCGGTAGTGCTTGCCCTAGCTCTGTCATTCACACCCCTCTCGTAGGTCGCGTTGCCGTTTTCGACCTGTTCGCTCACAATTTGTTGGAGATCTGTTGCACACTCCGCGCGTTTACTTTTATATCTAGCAGTGATACCTGTTTAACAGGCGGGCAGTGTAGAAGCTATTAAGCGCAGCGCGATCGAACCACTCTGCACTTGCCGTTAAATGCAGCTGTGCAGCAGCTATAGCCCTCGTGCTGGGCTCGTACGTACATTTCCTTGCTCGATGAAAAAAAAAGAACATTTGTCAGTTCGTGTTATGCGTTCGCGAAATGCCAGCTGTTCGCCGCCTTAAAGGGAAGCGGAAAAGAAATGTATCTTGAATTTGGTCACCCATCGCTCGCAAAGCTTGACAGCGAAACACATTTTCGAAACAGTAAATTCCGTCTCTTTTAAAAATCTTTATCTCTGTCTTTCTCTCTCTCTCTTGTCCGCTCCCCCTCTTTGTTGTTTAAATATAAATTTAAAAAAACTCGATGCTCCAAAGAACCTATGGATGTAAAACGTTCTGCGGGCGTTTACTTAGCCTTTCTTTTTTCGTTACTTCGTAATGAATTTATTTTTGAATGTTCTTTTTCCTTTATTTTAAATGTAGGAAAATGGAATGGTATAGGCTACGACAGAGCCGTCTGACCCAAAATTCCAAATTCATTATTCGAGTGACAGTAAAAAAAGAAAGACAAAAAGAAAATGTCGACAAATGCCACACGCGCACGGACAAGCGCACAAAGAAGTGTTCGCAGCTGTTTCACGTTTAAAATAAATTAAATACCTGAAAGCACGATGTTGTTTTTGTCGCTCGCACGCAAGTGCGGTTGCGATGTACACTTCCGGCCATGAAAAAGGAGCGAGACGGCGGCAACTGTGGCATTAACGAGAACGAGAAATGAACGCGATTACGAGGGGTTGCGTTCGGTGCAGACTGTGAACGCTTATATAACACGTGAAGGCCAGTCATACCGTTCTTTCAGGTACCGACAGTAAAGTAAGATTTTTTAAAAATGGCTGTGGCTTAGCGAAGGTTAAGCCCAGGATGCGAAGCATACTGGCCTTTATTTTAGTTGTTGAACCACTGTTTAGCCTGGTGAACTGCTGTTGCTTGGCTATATTTGGTTCGGCTAGACGAAGGAACAACTCATGCAGGCGAGCGCACGAGCTGAGACCCGGCTATGTAGCTACGCGGCCGCAAGCGAGCGCACGAGTTGAGCCTCCGCTTTTGCATCTGTTATGACGTCATATGGTAGCTACGCGGCCGCGCGCGGCGCAGCAAGGAAGAGCGTGGTTGTGCGGCTAGTATGCTTCGCATAAAAAGAAAGCCATGCATGACAGCGCGGTTGCCGCAGCTGTAAACCACGCGTCTCTGTTGTTCGAGCGTGTCCCCCGCTGTACGACGCACAATCGAACAGCTTTTTGCGGTAAATCTACCGGTTGGCTCATTATTCGTAGCAGAGTGTTCAGTGTGTACATTCGGAAGCGCCTCTTCTGCGCAGGATAACACGTGGCAGATGCGCCAGAAATTCGACTGACGCCAGGCCAACCTCGAGTCTGCAGCAATGGGGGTGATGGCATAAAACATGGCGTGTATGACACGTTTCCGTATACGCAATCGCTTCCGGCGCATGCATAGAGCGAGAGCATGACCTTCGAGATCTTTGTCCGTTGAATGGTAAAGATGTGCGCGGAATAGACGCCACCGTCTCTGTTACCCAGAAAGAGCGGTCGCAGGGGCGTGGATTTGGAAGCCGCCTACGCCACCGCCTTGAAACGCTCTTTGGGATCAACGGCAGCAAGCAAAGAACGATCGTCATGATTGATTACTGCAGTTTAGCGTCGTAGGGAATGGTGAAAGCCGCTGGTTGTTTCTTTTGGACGTTCATCTTTCTAGTCAATTGAGTCTCGTCTCTATGTTTGAGCATTAGGCGTATGTACTAATATTGATGTAGAATAATGTTCAGCTTAGATACGAAGTTGAGTACAGACGTAATTACCCGTTTGCTTTGGATAAGCGGTGCAGTTAATTTGTGTTGCTATACATATGAACATCCGCCTCATTGTTCCAGATTCGTCTTGTCGTCGTTCTACATGAAGGGGAAGCCCGCAGAAAATAAAACAACTATGCAGCTACCACGCTCTTTATTTATTATTTCTTGTTCTGAAGAACTACGCCACAATAACTTTGTCCGACACATTTGATTCGAGTAGTTTCCGAGGCCGCACAACTACTCACTAATAGACACGGTTGGGATCAACCGTATAATTAAAAAAAAAAGATTCAGAAATAGTGATAACTCATCAGTCGCAGTGAAAAATATAGTGTCTGGGGACTCAACACCGTTGATACGTGATTTCGTTCGAGTAGAATATAAGTATTCTTTGTTTTCTGAGAATACGAATGAAGTTCTTGGACTTATCTTTCATAAAGCCGCATGAATTTTTAATGCGGGGAACCGGTAACTGGTGAAAGTATTTTTCAGCGCCAAGCATTGTTGAAGAATGCAGGCAAAAAAAAATAATAATAGTAAGCAACGCGCGCCATAAACCAACGGCCAGCCCAATCCGTTGTATTCTATCATGCGCGAGAAGAAGCAAAGATGAGATAGAAAGCATCGTTATCGAGGTTATATACAGCGAAGTCGTTAAATCATCGTGTGCACAATCACATCCGATTGCACGCGACGTGCACCCGAATGTCCTAACATCACGATGAATCTCAGCTGAACTTTATCTGCGTAGTACCATCGGAAAAAAAAAAAGGAAGGATAAAAATGTTCGAGGGCATGCCGTTTGGACGAACGGTTCTTGGATGTCGATGAACGCTGTTACGCGCATACATATGCAAACGTTTCGCTGTGCCTATATATGCGTATCGAGCCCTTGTTACCCAACTACACTATAGAAAGGGATCGATGCGTCTGCTCATAAAAGTGTGCCACGTACGTACAAGCGCCAAAGGTTCCGTCCCCTCCCCCCTCCAACTGGCCGGTTATTGATCTCTCTGCAGGTTTTTGACAATATGCAAACTGCCTGGATCGGGAAGATGAAAACGATTGGCAAAGCATGTGCTTATACTTCTTTCTGCCTGCGCTCACGAATTCGCGTTCGAGTATAGCGGTCTTGAGAAAGTGGGAAAATGAAAATACGAAAACGCCTCACCCAATGGGAGCTTTTGTGAACTTTGCAAATAGAGAAATGCCTCACCCATAGGTGCGTTTATAACCTTTGCAAACACGCGTAGAATTAGCGGAGTACAAGGAGACAGATCTGCAGACGAGACACAGCAGTTTGACTGTAGCAGACGACACAGGTGTTGATTTGCAACAGTGGCATATGAGCGCGATCTTCTTTTGTTTTTTCTGTGTGCATACAGTCGTGCAGTTGTGAATAAGCTGCGCTGAGACCAGCAACTTCGTCACGGTTGCTTCGGCGGGTGTCGTTGCCTGGTTGCCTCACAAGAGAAATGATCTCGGCGTCTTGACTGCATCAGTCAGAAGTCGAAGGACTCGCCACGGTAGCACGCGAAAAAGGAAAAAAAAAATAAGGCGGCCAGCTACGAAACGAAAAGAGCTCGACTAATTTGAATGGTGGCTCAAAAGACATTTATTTGGGGAGAGGTATATTAGTCACCGAGGAACAGCGGCGACGGATGTTCGTGCTTCGGTCACCGTCCGTGATAGCGTTCCCGTTTCGCCGAAGACATCGCAGGCGAGATTGTGAAAGCCAGAGCGAGATTCCTTTAATGGCCGTTGGAAATGTTTGATGGGTAAGCGGCAAATAAGATCAGTTGAACGCGGCGAACGACGCACACGATTCTGGAAACGAAAGAAAGAAGGAATTGTTGGTGGGAGGAGGGGGGGAGCATTTGTCGACATTGACAGACGAGCTGTCGGAAACAGATTTATTTACCAGCACCGGGCGAGATTTCGCCAGAAATATCTCGCCATCCGTTTACCTCGACTACAACGTGAGCTTTGGCGCAACCTCTTTCACGCCCCGCCTCGAACGCAGTGCTCCATCTCGCCACTTGCGTGCAGTGTGGCGAAAGCTACGCGGCGAGCCCTTCACCTGCCTTAGTTTTCTGGATGACGCAGCCAGCTCTACGTTTAGCACTCGCTGCCCAGCGTTTAGTGCACCCCGTCTCAACCAATTCGGTGCAGTGCAGTAAACGTTGCAGGTCGCGTCAACCAATTAGAAAAGAGAACCAAAACAAGGGGCTGGTTCGTTATCCCCCTTCTCTTTGCACTCCATGCGCGTGACGTCGACTGCACGGAAGTTTCGCGGAAGGATTAGCAAGCGTACATCCGGGCGAGGTCTCCTGCGCCATTCTTTAGAACACGCAGCCGACTTTAAGTTACCAACTACCCGCCGTGGTGGCTTTAGCGTTGCACTGCTAAGCTCGAGGGCGCGGGATCAAATCCCGGCTGCATGCGGCCGCTTTCCAATGAAGGCGAAATGCAAAAAAAAAAAAATGCCCGCGTATTCTGCATTGGGTGCACGTTAAAAAACCCCACGTGATCAGAATTAATCTGGACTCCCCTACTATACGGCATGCCTCATAATCACGTCGTGCTTTTGGCACGTAAAACACCAGAAAAAAAAAAAACTCCTCAAATCCACCGTGTGAAAGAGGATGCACAGCGAAGCTGTTGCCGACGTTAGCCGGGCACAGCCGACGTTAGCCGGGCACAACCGACGTTAGTCGACGTTTCTCGAGCACGACTGCCACTATCGATGTACGTCGCGCTCGCCCGCACGTGTGCGGAACTGCCGTGTGCAGCCTCATTCTTCTACAGGCCCTCCTTTAAGCGCATTATCGAACTAAATCGGTGCTTAATAGTGAATTCCGTCAAAAAATGCGTAAAGCACGACTTACACACAAGCTGCACACGTGATATCTTAGGAATGTTATTCGAATATACGAGAAAACGTAATTCTGTTACGCCGGAACTCGCCGCTTTCCAGCTGCCGCTTGTTTTTGGGCCCTCCGCGTGGCGCAAGTGTGTTACTGAACTAATCGAGTTTTTCAAACTAAAGCGTGTCAGAAAATTCGTAAAGTACGACTTACACGCAACCTACAGACACCATAGCGCCGCACTGTAATTCGAATGCACGAGAAAACGTAATTCTGCTACGCGAAAACTGCTATACGTGGAAATCCCGACCAACTCTAGGCTAACAGCTCCCCCTTAAAGGAAAAACATGGGTACCGACTGTGGCGGTGGTATACGAGCTGCTAGCTGCTAGCCTCCGCCACACTGCACGGACTTCCTGAGGTGGAGTGTACAATACCGGTGCGAGGTGCTACACATGTGTTGTCGCTGCCGCCGAGTCCGGGCAGTGTTCGCGAGCGTCAAGTCGAAACGCTGATTGCGTTAACGACTCGATGAGTCAGTCGCACGGCTTGGCGCTTTTCTCTTGATTGCCCGCGCGGGCGTGACTGGCGAGCTATACCCGCGGGCCCGCGGGAGGACCATTTTTCATCCGCCTTTGATCGCCCCGTTCGGAGCTCCAGATAAAAAAAGAAAAACGAAAAAAAAAGCGGGAGCTAAAAGAACTTCCATGTCGAGCTAAAGCTTGGCGGTCGCTGATGCTCCGGTCGAGCTGTAACGGTTCCACTTTGGGAACACGAAAGAAAGAAGGAAACTAAAAAACAAGGAAAAAAGCAAGGAGGTTCTCTTGTCTGCCACTCGTTGTTATTCGGTTAATCGCCGCTATGCTTGTTGAACCGTGCATTAGCTACGCTGGTCGCATTATCCGCGGCCCAGGGTGCTTTACAAGGAAGCCGGGTATAAAGTGATGAATGAGAGCCAGTGAAAACTCGACTGCGTCACGTCCACTGTGGCGCATATACACCCGGAAATAGCCGTTGTTCCTTCCTTCGAGCTTGTCGGCGGTGCTACGCTCCAAGCGACTGCCTCTCTATCTCCTGTCGCTGTGACGTCGATCGCCGAACCGTCGCGCCGTTTCCGAAACCGCGACGGGCGTTGACGTGCTGGAAGGGCTACAGGATTGTTTAACGCGCTGCCACTTCGAAAACCATCTCGCGGCCTGAGAGAATGATTCGCTTCGTTTGGGAGCGATCGCAGGTTGAGCACACGGCGGCGCGGAGATGGTGAGTGGGTGTGGCGTGCCGCCGAGGAACACGAGGTCGCGGGATCGATCCCTTGCAGCGTCGACTGTATTCCGACGGCGGCGAAATGCGGTAACGCGCTAGCGTGAGGCGCGCGATACAGAAGCGCAGGTCGTCGAAATAAATCCGGAGCTCTTTGAAGACGCGGTGTTCTTCATAAACCATGCGTTGCTTTTGAGATTAAACCCCTTAATTTGATGGGGGTTTTTTTCTAGTGGTAGGTTGGTCTCCTTTGTATTGCTCGGCACGCAGGAGACTGCAAAAGCGCGGCCAAAACGGCGCACTAGAAACGACCCTACTGATTGCGAGGACACTTCTCCGCAGCGCACAATTGCCCGAAATCAACCGGACCACCAGGCGTAGTTGATGCGAATTCTATACAACTGGTGCATTACGCTGTCCTTCGTGCTTTCTTCTTATACATCACCTTGAACAGAGGAGGACGAGGACTGCGGAAGTGTTGCTTAGGCGTCTCAATTTTAGCAGTACTGACCGCATATAATTTGTGTATTGTGAGAAAGCCAGCTTACGCTTTTTAATTTCAAGAGGGTCACATAATACCGAGTGATTTCGCGATATGAGATCTAGAAACACAGCGGAATAATGCTGTCTTTGCTTTTACCAACTTTCTTTTTGTTTCCCTTCATTGTCCATCTGCGTTGTTTGCCGAACATTTGTGCGAGTTCTTGTAATGCATTTCCGCAGCAACGTCGTGTTTTTTTGTTTGTTTTTTTCTCACACGTTCCAGCTGCCCAAATGCTCGCGTCGGTATAGTCTGACAGCGTCGTTCTGAGACGACAGCACTTTCCCATCGTCCTACGTTCGAGAAATACTGGCCTGCCTTCGAAATTTGCAGCCCCGCACCTCGATCGTAAAAGCGCGTGGGTGGTGTGACAGAGCGGTTCGTTCTAAAAAAATATAGTAATCGTATCCTGGTCCTATAAGAGCCGCATCTAAGATAACGTTGCTCTCTCTCTCTCTCTCTCTCTCTCTCGTTAAAACGACTACTTTTTCGAACGGCACCACACATTTCGTCCCCCTATTCGCCTCGCACCCCTCCCACTTTTTCGCAGGAAAAAAAAAAGAAAAAAAAGTGCTCCGGTTCTCACCACACCGTCGCACTCCTACGCCGCCGCTGTCAACTCCACTGTCGTACCGCTAACTGCCGCGCACCGGCAGCGACACTGTGAGAGGGTTGCTGTCCTCTTGCCTCGTCAAGCGAGTCGCGGAATAAAGAGAAGCGCTACAAAGAAACCTTCGGAAGCGAGAAATACTAAGGCAGAAAAAGAAAGCAAAGAGGCGCGCCACCGGTGCCTCGTATAGTGCACACTGCTGCGACGTGTGTGCGTATGTGCGTGTGTGTGTGTCATTCGCGTGTGTGTGTGTGTGCGGGGGTCGCACGGCGACGTTCCGCTAGACCGCGTAACTCGCGCCCCCTACAATATAGTAGTAGTCATCCACGCTGCCGAGGCTGCCACTGACGCAGAGGTGGCAGGCAGGCAGCTCGCGGGAAGGCCGCTGAGCGGACGCGGGAAAACGACGCTGGAACGACAAGAACAACAAAAAAAAAACAGAGCAATATCGGTATGAAAGGCACGCGCAGCAGGCCGGTTCAAAAGCGTGACGAACGTTCGGTTCGAGCCCTTCCCCCTCACCCGCCTCCCGCTCGCGCGTCGTCGTGCACGTTCGGTTTATATCTGGAGCGCTGGATAACGCCCCCTTTGCCTCCGATGGGTACCTCTCTCTCTCTCTCGCTCCCGCCTTTGCTGCTGGACCCACGCGGACGCCGTTTACCTGCCTGTCTGCGCGCAACGTGGCTAGATGTCGGGGCGGTGCGTGTGTAGATATGGACTTTATGTGTAGAGTCTCCTGTACGAAAAATTGGAGGACGTTCAAGCTTCGCCTCTAAGAGTGGAACGCGGTAGCGTTCAAAAACCCCTTACTGCCCTTTTCATGCTTCCCAACAACTGCAGCTCGTGTAACCGTAACGTTTACCGGGAAACGCTGGCTTCGAACGCTATGCACGAAGGCGAGCTTTCTGGGAGAGACGTGGCCTCTTGCGTGGGTCAATCTCCTGTTATCGTTTCGCAATTTTAATATTTAAAGCTGAGAAGAGCTAACATAAAAACACGCGCTGTCTCTGTGTTTTTTTTAAGTTTTTTCATTACATGTGGGCTGCCGTTCTCAAAATTCCGAGGAATAACTTCGTAAAGAACGAAAGACAAGGTATGAGCAAACTTTGGTGGTAGAGAAGTGGTTGGGTATGCGCGATTAGAAATTTAGGGCGAAATTCTTTTTGCCGAGGCGACGTCCGACGCTGGACGCATGATTTTCTGCGACGCGGGCTTCTTAACGCTATCGCTGGCTGAACCGCCGCACTTGAAGATCCCTTAGTCACTGTAATTCCAGAGTGCCCTCTTGTAGTTTTTTTTTTTTACTCTCTCTCTCTCTCTTTCTTTGTGTGGGCGAGAGAGAGCGCTCCCGAGAAATATATCGTATTATGCCGTCCACGGATATCGGCACACTTCAGGTATCGCTAGGACCTAAATTTGCTCATATCATGGTGTGTCCAGCGGTCCCTGCATTTCTGTGCTACGTTTCATTGTAAATTTCTAATCCGAAGGACGATGTAGGCCGCAGTTCGTGCCTAACTACCGCGCTCAGTTTGGGCTCGACTGTATGGAGTGAAGTGTCGTCAGGGTTAACTTAAAGGAGTTCGTTTCAACTGTTTCCTTTTAAGCACTAGCAGGGTAATTTCCTCGGTAAGGGGGGTTATGTGTATTCTGTAACCGTCCACCTAGTGGACATGTCCATTTGGTCTGCTGCTGAACTTCTGATTGGCTGGGCTAGGGTACGCATCACAGAGACATGCGCCCCAGCCAATCAGCTCTCCAGCAGCAGATGTAATGAACATGTCTACTAGGCGGACACTTGTAGAATAACCCTCCTCCTCCTCTGTCCCTGTTTTTGTCAGATGAGCGCGCAATACCCTTGTTGTGTGGTTACAGAAATGTGTACGTGTTTTCTTCATTCAGTACTTGGACACACAGGAATAGCGCGGATGCGACTGCCGCGCGCAGTTGGCTTCGGTTTTGCCGTCTGTCCTCATCACAACGCAGCCGCTGTGGCTGGGTATCGAACGCGCGACCTCGCGCTCAGCAGCAGAGAACCACAAGTACCGAATTCACTGCCGCGGGTTCCGGGCTGTGCGATACGGTTGCTTCTTCAGATCGAAGAATCAACCTCTTCGATTCGACGCTACGAAAACAACCACCCAACAGGGGGCGATCGATTATTCGGATTCATCGAATACCGTCGCTCACTTGTCTAGTGTGCAGAACGAAGTGCTGACGTCCACGATAACGCGCGTGCGTGCCTGCACCGCCCTCCCCCCCCCCCCCTCCACCCCTCTTCTTTTTTCTTCTGAGCCGGTCTCATCTGAATAAAGGCGCCGCAAATAAAATTTCGCCGCTTCCGAATACGTGTATAGCCCGCACTCGTGCCTTCTTCAAGTCGAGCCTGCGCTTTTCGTTTTGTTTTTTTACAATATCGTAGTTATGCATGGTATGCGAGCCTATATCGTTAAAACGGGGGCACGTTCGGCACACCGTCAAGTCGCTCTTGACCCGTTCTCGCGACGTCTCGAAAGAACGTCGACGCCGCGTTAGTGCGAGTCGTGCGGGCAAAGCGTGCGAGAAGCATCCGCAGCCGTGCTCGACTTCATACTGTAGCCGTGTTCAAATACGCCCCCCCCCCCCTCTCTCCATCTGCGTACCGTTAGTCGCAGGTTTTCTTTACCTCTTCTTCCTATTCTCTCTTACCCCCTTTGCTATGTACCGTTGTGTAAAGAGGAAAAAAGAGAAGTACTAACGACCCGTTGCTCACACTCACGCGCGCGCGCACACACACACCCAGATACGGGGGGGGGGGGCGCGACGAAACGGGTGCCCGAAATAAGTATCGTCCGTGCTCACTGCCTCGACGTCGTCGTGTGAAGAGCGCTGGGGACGACGCTGCCGCGCTTGGGGTTTGGCGCGTGCTCTTGCTCCCGTGCGCTTCTGCTAGAGCGCCTGGGAGCGCGCGCTTGTAACAAACACACAAAGAAAGGGGAACGAGCGGGAGAGGAGGGCGAGGGAGCCCCAGGGAAACGGCACAAAAGCGTGAACGAACAGTGTCATGATTTGGTCCGCCTCTTTGATAATGATCAGCGCGGCGCCGGCAGGCAGGCAAGCAAGAAAGAGGGCCCTGTCTTTTCTTTTCTTTTCTTCTCCCCCTTTCGTTCTTTCTCTTTTTTCTTTATTTACATTTCGCGTACGTGTCGGTTCCTTCCTCTTGGGATGGTTGTTGAGTGATGGCGAAGGAGGAGGTGGAAGGGGGAGTATTCGTGCCTCTACCGTCCACAGAAGGATGTGAATAAAAAAAAAAAGAGAGCGATTCTCTCACTTGTCGTTGGTGCAGAACACTGCATGGTGCGCGCGTTTGCGTTGTATATGTCACGAAGCCTGCCGCTCGTGTCTTTTTGGCTCGCCTGTCCTGTTCTGCTGCGTGATTAGGGTCCTCGGAGAATGTGCCCTAGGCACGTGGAGACCGTGTCTCTCTCTGGCGGAGCGTTATCGAATCGGCGCCTATATACTCTGTAGCACGGTGCATAGTGTAGAGCGGTGCATATACTCTCTAGCACGGTACAGTCGGGTTCACTGTTATGTAGAGCGGCTCGAGCGGAGAGCCGCTCGCGGGCAGTGCAGCGTGCTCAGTTTCGCACCTCTGAATGGGGTGTCGCATGCGCTTTGAAATGTCACCGTGAATCCAGTGACGAACCCAGGCGTCGATCACGTAGCTCAATGAGAGAGAGAGATGTTTTGATAATATGATGGAGCTGTTAGCACGGCTGTTCGCTCCTGACATACTAAT
Source organism: Dermacentor albipictus (assembly GCF_038994185.2). Classification (NCBI taxonomy): domain Eukaryota; kingdom Metazoa; phylum Arthropoda; class Arachnida; order Ixodida; family Ixodidae; genus Dermacentor; species Dermacentor albipictus. Next base: position 119,231,035 of record NC_091825.1, on the reverse strand, counting down.
CCAGGTGCTGGGTGATGATTATGATGTATAATGCAGTGATAAACACTTAACACCACATACAGTCACACACACTGAATTAACAGTGTTAACAGTTAACAGTGTAGCTGATTAAATCAAGCAGGGTACGTGACTATTTGTCACTGCCCCGTTTCAAAGGGGATGTCAATAAATAACGATCATCACCATCAGGTTCGTGTGTTCTGTTCAGAAGTGTGTGGGCCTACATGTACTGGGGTGTACCGCAGCGGAAGCTATACGACTGGGTATCGTCATGCCACGGTCATCCAGCTAGCGGTAGCACCTGTCCCACGGAATAAGGGCGTCGTCTGCACATCCCTGAACATGTACTCTCCAGTGCGATCCCAAGACAACGTAGCGAACAAGTTTCGCGGTAAGAATCAAGGTGGACGCAGCCTTGCGAAAAGAAGTTGCCATCTATTGGAAAGCTGCACGAATGTTTAAAAAAAAAATAGAAGGGCTTCGCAGTTGATCAAAGGCTCGGAAAAATCCGGGTGGTGGCTGAGTAGTTTTTCAATTGCGACGCTTCCCTCTCTCTCTCTCTCTCTCTCTCTCTCTCTATATATATATATATATATATATATATATATATATATATATATATATATATTTTGCTTTCGTTAAGGGTTTCGTAAGTGCATCTTTAGTAACTTCGTGCTGCTTTTGGGTGGATGGCAACATTTCCATTTCAATGGCCTGGAGCTGCGCTTCAAACGCACTCTTTGCGGAGGTGTCTAATTCTCTCTCACTTTGTGAAAGACAAAAAGAATGTTAACAGTACACTCCTATTGGGACACTCCCACGACAGGGCCCTCCTACGGAGGAGATTAACGCCGTAAGAGTTCAGCATATCTGTAGCATCTACGCCTCTGTACTTAAACACCTCCGTATATGTGTTCAACCATTGTCAAAGGAGTCAGGCGTCTTGAGCCTTCGTGTGATGCGGTTAGCTAACTCCGTCGCCGACATCAGTATCTTACACACTCTTTGGCTTAAGCTATGTTTCCAACGTTAACGCTCGCAGCGGCTTCCCGAGAAATAACGGTTCTCCTCTTGCGTGCGCTACAGGGTATTGCAACATTTCGAACAGCTTGTATACAACCAACGAAAGAAGAAAAATAAACAATAAAATACGGCATTGAAAACTATTTGCCCGCGCTCCGCAAGGTTCGACGGGTGATCGGCGGACAGGGCCGTCGGAGTGAGGGGAACGCAATTCTCCGCAGCAATCATCGTTCCGCGCGCGCTCTCCCCCCTTTCCCTCTCTGCGACTTTTAACGGGTTCTGCCACGTACAACACGGGCCGCGCCGCCGAGCGCCCAGAATGCATCCGCGGCTTCCTCTCGAGCTCATCGCCGGGGCTCACCGCGTCCTACAGCCAAATCGCACAAGGACAAACACGGCAGCGGCAGAGAGCGCAATGCTGTTTCTGCTGCCGCTGCAGAAGTCGTTTGTTTGTTTGTTTGTTTGTTTGTTTGTTTGTTTGTTTGTTTGTTTGTTGTCTTCAACTGATGCGCGGCGCCGTGTTTCCTTTACCGCCGCCCTTCTCCGTGCTGAACGTCGCTGCCGCCGCTATCCGTGCTCTTCCGCACGCTAATGCACCGACCGCGGACCTGTCTGGCGTAACGCGTTGACACCGCTAGACGTGCCGAGGCCGCCGCCGCCGCTGCGAGAAGCGCCCGTTAAAGAATGCAGCCATTGGGTGGTCGCCAGGCATTGTGCGCTGGCCGTGCTTGCTTGGCATCGCTCGCGGCCATCATCTCCGCGTGCGTGTGTGTGTGTGTGTGTTTTTTTTTTTCGCTTGCGGCGCTTCTCTCGGCGGTGCTGTGGCCTTGGGAGCGGCTATAGCTTTCTCTTCGCTTGGCTCGAGGGGGGCGTGTCCCGATACGAACCCACCCTCGCTGTGCGGTTTCCTCTTGTACAAAAACAAAAAAACAAAAAGCCTGATTGCATACGCGGACTGTCGGCGATGTTTCCGGGTAAAACACGGTACGTGGACGAAAACAAAAAACAATATTTGGAAGAGCCAAGGAACGGCTCTGTCTATATCCCAAACGACAACCGTGTATAGCTGCGACCTCTATTATACGGCTTGTTAGAAAACGGTATGCAGTTCTCCGGTTGAACGGTGGCATTGAAGCGGCGCTGTCGTAAGTTGGGCAGGGCGTCGCTAAATGACGCGACGACGGATATAGCCGCGTATCAATGCATAGAAACGCTATAGCTTCCACAGTACCGCAGGATATATGTTGCTCTCTGAAGAAACTGCGGGCAGCGGCTGAGTGTAGTTACGGATTTAGATCTGCTGACAGAACCGAGGTCTCGAGTTCGATTCCCCCGGTCCGCGTGCCCGTTCTACAAAAACGCCAGGATGAACGCGTTCAACTGCGCTGTCGCGAATGTCCCTTCTCGCGAGCGTACGGGTAGTCTTACAGTGCAATATAGCCAGAATAGTACAGTGTTAAATAGCCAGAACCGTATACCATGTCATTTACACTATGTGTTTTCGCTGTATGCCTTGTACAGGGGGGCTCGGACGTCCCTCAAGTGATTGTGTTCCCTTTCCGCCCGGGCCTACCCGCATCGTTAATTTTTGGCGATGCAAGTAAACTTTGACTTTGACTATACAGTTAGCAATGCACGCGTGGGTATGCTGTCTTTTATACTGTCTTCGTCATTCCAAGGTTGATTCAAATAGGTCGCGAAGCTCGAGAGCGGTGCATAATAATTTACACCCATAAAAGTCAAAAAGGGTGTAAACGCGTGTATACCTCACGTCCTTAAGGCTGTGATTTATATAACCGACACCGTAAAGGTTTGAGTTAGACACATTTACACCATTTTTCTCACTTTTAAGGGCGAAAATTATTTTACTCTGTGCAGGGCGATGGCTCGTGCGGGGGAATCCGTCATATTCGCGCCACCTTTAAGATTTTAACACTTTTAAACACTTTTAACACTTTTAACATTCGCGCCACAGCTCTCGTTACCATGGTCAGAGAAACACAAACGCTCACTCCACCGTGCGTGGTCGCTTTCGCGTAGTTTCGCGGACCCAGAATTGAATGGCAGTGCGCGAATCGTGAACGAGCCGCGGCTGGTTATTTCTCAATCTTCGCCCTTGCTGTCTTTTCAATTTCTTCGAGAGATCGTTCTCCTCGGCGGCGGCGGCGGCGTTGCTTAATCCCCGTTTGATTTTCTCGAACCCTATGTATATAGGACAACACTTTTTTTATCACGAAGAACTTCTGAATTAAGTACCGAAGAGGGCGTTTCTCTTGTTGCGACACCACGGGTATGGCGTTCTCAGCGGCAGCCACCGGTCGCTAAAGCTAGCGCTGCTCTTTCTTTTGTTTTCTTTGTTTTCTCTCCTTAGTCCGCGCAGTTCAAGGTGCCCTAGCACACGGGGGTCATCCACGTGTCGTGCAACTAATAGTGTCATCCCTGCCCGTAATGTGTGCGAAAAGAAACTTGTCTCTCTAAAGTGAGAATGTCGTTTCTTTTTCCTTTTTTCTTTCTTTCAATGAGCCAAGTGCGACCGATGTTGTTGTTTGTTTCCGTTTTCATTTGCTTCGACATTCGCTTATGTTATTGATTTCATAGCATGACAACACTAAGAGAGGGTATTCGCTCTCGAAATGCCATGTTGCCATTTTTCACGGACGCTTCACTTCGTCCCATTAGATTGTTTTCCCCAGGACTCACTAGTAAGAATGCACTCTCGAAGTTTGCCAAACGAGGGCGAGTAGTGCGTGTATATATATATATATATATATATATATATATATATATATATATATATATATATATATATATATATATATATATATATATATATATATATATATATATATATATATATATATATATATATATATATATATATGTGAGAGAGAAAGAGAGAGAGTGTGCGCACCAGTCGTCGCTTAGTGGAAAAAACGAGGAGTTTGTAAATTTGCTGCGATTGAGTTCGTATTATGATCAGTTCTAGCTTGCACTGTTGAATGCAGTATTCTAATAACGCGCCCGCGTCGCAGCTATGCATATAGAAAAATGAAATGGATATCTACTTACTTTTTGAATACATGTGGCCATAAGGAGATTACTAAATGCAGCCTTCATCATGCAGTGACGGCATTGATTGCTTCTTTAAAAAAAAAAGAAATTAAGAAAGAAGTAGCGTTCTGCAACTTATGTCGATTATCGCAGGTTGACATCAGAGGCGCCGCAGGCGCCACCAAAACGTCGATATTGACAAATGCAGGGATCCGTTTATTCATTTGCATATCCCCAATTGCTATCTTCAATCTGTCCATGTTTTCACCATGTGTCGGTTGCGTTCGTTGTCTCCGGACATACGGATGCACCTCCCGCCTGGGTTACCACGACGTGAACAGACAATGCTCTACCGTCTGTGGCTAGGCGTTGCCTTTACTAACTCATATGCTTTCCTCATTGGAATGGCCAACAGCCCCACGTGTGACACATGCAACATCGACGAGACGCTCGCGCATATTATGTGTCTGCCCGCGTTATAGTGCTCAGAGACAAGTGATGTGCAGAGTACTGGACCACTTGGACAATCGTCCACTATCAGAACTAAAAGCTTTAGGTCAATGCTCCGAAAAAACATCCGCGTTGAAGGCCTTACTCGCGTTATTAAGGTTCCTGCGGTCTACGGGGCTTCACGACAGACTCTAAGAATGCCACCCCCTACCGCTCTTTACTGTACGCGCTTTGTTCGTGCTTGTCTCTCTTTCTTTCTATCTTCCTCTTCCGCTCTGTTTCTCTTTTTATCCCCCTTAACCCTTCCCCCTGCGCAGGGTAGCCAACCGGAACTACCTCTGGTTAACCTCCCTGCCTTTCTCTGCATTATCTTATCTCTCTCTCTTTCAATCTGTCCGCTAAATACTACTCAGGATACGTCCGTGGCTTCTGCTGAAATGTTTATTTCGGAGTTGCATATGCAACGTCGAGCACCTGCAACGTCTGCAAATCGCTTCGCTTTCTCGTCGGCTTGCCTAACGTCACCTTGGCACAATTTTGCTTTTGTGTGGTCGCAAGAGCTAGAAAGGAAGTTTTAGCGCACTGCTGGAGCGTTTTCTTTGTTCTCGCCAGAAAGCTTTCTTTTTCTGCATTATGTAGGCGGGAAAAGGTAGTCGGTGGATCTAGGCCCATGGACACGTTCCTGTTAAAGGTGGAGGGAGAGAGAGATGTTAGAATGAAGTCGCAATAGAACCAAGCTCTGAAATACCGGAATTTTTCGTTGGCACATGCCTTCACTGAGTCAGCAGAATGTACGCGCTAATCACTGAAAGAAAACTAAGTAATTGATCATTAACGAACGAAAGAGGTCAGCTGTACTGCGGCGGAATCACCTGATTTATCGGACGACGTCTCGGAAAAAAAAAGACTGCTTAAATTGTTTGTATGTCTGGCGAACCCTGGTGGAAACTTGCTGGATATGCAGTATACCGCACCATAGTCGTACGACAGACCCGATGTCTGTCTTACCCACGGGTGTTTCGAGCGTTATGTGGGAAACACATGGGCGTCACACGTTCTCGGAACCATCTGATCCGTTTAACGACGCATCACAGCGACTGGTTACTCCGGCTATTGAAACCAGTTGGAATCCTGTTGGCATTTCGGTGCGGGCGGTGGCACGAAAATCCCCGCTTCAAATCGCACGTGCAATCGCAAACTTCGGTCTCGCGCTTAAAGCGTCAACCACATGGAGCGTATTTGCGACGTACTATCGGCGTCGCGTTAACCAATGTCGGCGCGACAATTTTATTGTGCGTAGTGGAAACACTTCAGTCTAAAAGAGAAAGGTGTTCAGCCTTGATGTGAACGAATTCTGTCACCTCGATCGTTGGCTTCAGTATGGCAGCGGTGCTATAAGCGTGACGTTAACCGGACGCGCTGACGCCGGACGACGCCGGGCCGCAAATACGCCTGATTGGCGCTCCATGTGGTTCGCGCTTCGATTTCTAAACCACTGCTTTCTTGAACTTTCTCGAATCCTATTTCTGCCCTTTCTTTTTCTGCGACTGACTCCGCTTCTATCCGCGTGTTTTCTTTTTTGACTGAGGCCCTGCCTCCGCGCCAACATCTAAATAATCAATAGAGGGGCCCCTAAAATATCCCTCAGCCGGAAAAAGAACGGGAAAAAACAACGCGCTTGCAGAATAGGGAACAAACGGGAAAGGACTTTGAAAGGAACAAAAGGGAGGGCGAAGGCAAAGGCGGCCTCTGTCGGCACGCATGCATGATCGTGTGTTCCTCCGGGACACGCCCGTTCCGAACGCTCACGCGATCACCAACGGTCGCTGCACGTACGCGTTGCGAGCGTTCGTACGGTACAGTACACACCGTATCGAACGCCGCACTATAGCTGCGCCGTCGCCGTTCGATGGACGTCATGTCGGCACGCCCCCCTCCCCCCCCCCCCCTTTTTTTTTTCTTCCATTCCAACTCTGCAGTCTCTTTTCTGCTCTAAGACAAGCTCTGAGCCGCGCTTTTGAGGACGGTGCCTGCTTGGCCGAGTTCAGCGCGGTGTTCCTCGGTTTTCTTTGTTCTCTTTATTTTTCTTTTTTTTTCGTGTCGACGACGTTAGCCATAGAGAACCTGCACGATGTGTGCACCCCGTTTTGAAATGTCTGGCAGTTCAACTTGCTTGTGGAGCTGCAGCGCGCAGCTCGGCCCTGGCAGCAATATTTTCTCTGTAGTATCACTCATTTTTTTAAATTTATTTACAGCGCGTTGCCTGGTTATGGCGTCGCAATGCCTTTGAGGCTGCCGCATTTGTCTTCTCCAGGGCACTGCAGTCTGTTTAAACGACCTGGAAAAAAACGTTTTGAACATCGTAAGGGTGAGCATTTGCAGAGTGCAGTTACAAAGAGAGACAAAAAGAGCGAGAAGGAAGCCTATTATATGTAGTTTTCTTAAATGATCAATCCGCCCAGTACAGACGCACTGTAGTTAATGGAAAATAGCCGCACCAGAAACGAAAAGAATGTAACGGAGCAGTAAGGTGCGAACTATGGTGCTTTCTTTCTTTCTTTGAGAGCACGTGAACCTGGCGTTACAAACAGGTGCTTTGTGAAACACGGGGTACTACGATCGTGCACCAATATAGGAAGGTGAGAAAAGCACCGCCCAAAAAAAAAAAGATTAATAAGGACCATCACCGATAGAATAGACGTGCGGTGAACGTGTAAGGAGCATTGCAAGCGCAATATTCCTGCTGCTGATTACGATGAAAAATTTACGAATAACATGTTAACTAAGACGGCTGCAAAAGCAAGAAGGTTCGCGGTCGTACGCGGTGTTCGCAACGGCGCATTCCCGCGCGACCAACTCTCGCATGACGGTGGGGGGCGGCGTAGCCGTCGATCAGGTATCGTCCGAAAGCGAGTCTGGCGCCTCGTTTCAAGCGCGGGCTCATTTGGCAGCGCGGCGAACAACCAAAACAAAGAAAAAAGTAAAGGACCGGGTGGCAGCAGACTGCTCGAAGCTCAGCTGGGAACGGTTCGTGACCGCGCTATGGAGACCTAGTCGGGCGCGCGCAGCTGCTGCGGGCGATACACCGCGGCAGGGGTTGTCTTCGTGCGCGTGCGTGCGTGCGTGCGTGCGTGCGTGCGTGTGTGTGTGCGTGCGTGTGTGTGCGTGTGTGTGTGTGTGTGTGTGTGTGTGTGTGTGTGTGTGTGTGTGTGTGTGTGTGTGCGTGTGCGTGCGCGCCTGTGTGCTCGGCGAGCACGCAACGGACGTTCTGGTGCCGATGTGAGAGTGCGGCCCGTGTGCAGCTGCCGGCGAAAGACGAGACGAAAGGAGAGCACGGTGATTCGAATGCGAGGAGCGTATACGGCGGAGAGAGAGAGAAGGGGGGAGGGAGAGAGAGATGTATTTCTTCTACGCCAACTCTCTCTCTCTCTCCCCATGCGCACCTTTCGCAGCTTGTGCGCCACCTGGCTTTCCACCGGCGTGTGTACTCTGGGTAGCGCGTAAATTGATAGGCAGCGACGTGAAAACGACAGCCCGGCGGCAATGTCGGTTTAGTTGCGTCCGCGACGGCAAAATAGCGAGCGCGAAGCTCGTGAAAGCGGGAAGCAAGTTAGGCGAACATGATGCCTGCATGTTTTTGCACGCATGCATGTTTTTGCATGCATGGTTCGGTTTGTGCAAGCTCAGTTTAAGATTTCAATTCCGGTGGGGTTTATGCATATATACTACTGGCAGAATCTACTACAGAGAGGACAAGAAACTCGTATACGAAGATTAGGACATTAAAGGGTAACACTACATTAGTTTACACTGTCATAGCAGTCATTCCAAACTCAGTTCTCGTTAATCATGATAAGAAGTCACAAGGAAAGAAAAAAGTCTCTCTCTCTCTCTCAATTTCGCACAGAAACACAACAACGCTGGCGCGTCAGTGTGGCGTCGTGAATTTCGGTGTATTATCCCGTATGGGCCGTTCTAGCCCAGCAACAGTTCTGCATACTTGCTGGTATCAGTCTATAGCACACTTACAATGCAATAGAGTCCTTGCGTGCCGATAACAGAAAGTTAACTAGCCCGAAGCAGACGATATATCAAAATCCATGACGCCACGACGAGATGGCGCGGGAACTACAAGGCGGCGTCGCCACCGGCCTTCTTTTTTTTTTTTCTGACTTTCCAGTATTGTAGAGGCGTAGTCGACTGAAACAGCCACGCTTAGCTTTCTTCTTAGCGTTCCTTTAAAGCAAAGAACCGCGCTCTCTGTGTCACTGCAACGAAAAGTGAGGCGCGCAACCTAAATTAGAACGCGATGGAAAACAACCGCACTTGATAAACGCACACGCCTAGAATTTTCAGAATTTTAACGAATGAAAATGAAGTGGCAGCCACCGAAAGCAATCACGAGGTCCATTGCCTAGTAAGGGTTTAAGCAGAACAAGCATTAGAAGACACTGGTTGAAGTAACCTTCCTTCCCAACTTGGTAAACCTAACTCCAGACACCCCGCGCCGCCTGGCGGTCACGTGAACGCCGGAAGAGCAGGTGCACGACTGCGGTAGGGTCGCTGCAGCGCGCCCGGTGCCTGTGCCGCAGCATCGCCCCCAAGTCGACGGCGAGAGAGCGGCGCGCGGTTAACGCAAAGCGTTCGTGCCTGCCGATGGCGACGGCGCGGCGTAACCTATTCGGCGTGTCTAATGGACCGCCGATATCGTGTCGTCCCATCTTCGGCCCGGCGCGTCTTGTCCCCGTAGCGGCGCGGGCCATCAGGGAACCGCCTTTACCTCCCGGTCCTACCCCTCCCTCCTCCCTCTGTCTCTCTTCCTCCTCTACCGCGTAGCCACGCAGCGCGCGCGCCTCCCGAGTGCGGAACATGGGGCCGTGACGCGTGCCCGCCGGACCGTGTAGTGCGCGACGACGCCGGAGGAAGCAAGCCATCCGGCACAAACGGTCCGGGCACCCGCCGGTCACCGTCGAGTCCTCGCGACGCCTACTGGCGCCTACGACGTCGTCGAAGTCGTCGCTCGGCACACTCTCTCGTCGGGAGTTGTGATTCTTCTTTCGTTTGGCAAACGCAGACCGGTGGACCATTGGGGTTGCGGAATGGGTGCCAAGAGAGGGGAAGCGCAGTCGAGGACGGCGGAAGACTAGGTGGAGCGATGAAATTAGGAAATTCGCGGGTGCTAGATGGAATCGGTTGGCGCGGGACGGTGGCGATTGGAGATCGCGGGGAGAGGCCTTCGTCCTGCAGTGGACATAAGAGATGATGATGACGACGACGGCGACGACTATTGTTTTTGTCGTTAGGGCTGCCGCAGAGTGTCCTACTAATATTACTACATAGGGTGAACTCTGGCGCTTGTCAACTCTTCGCGTTTCGTGCTTCGATCATTCCCTGTAAGTCTCGGAGCTTACCGCGATGCTGCAGTCAGTTTGAGGACGTTTTGTTGTGACGCATGTGATAAACGACAGCGTTGAACAAAAACGCGAGTTCTTTCCTGGAAAGAGACAACGAGAGAGAGAGAGAGGCACAGGAACAGGTAAGCTACATCCAGGTGTCGCGCCCGGTTGACTCTATAGCGTTCCGGTTCCACAAAATTGCTGGAAGACGGGTCACGCGGATTCCTTCGCGGCCTCTAGAAAACACCTTGCAGCTCTTCGATATTTCTTTGAAGTTTAATTACTTACCCAGCGCGTATTCTTGCATTTTGCCGGTCGAATTCGTGGTATAGGCATTCTGATTTTTATCCCCCTTAACCCTTCCCCCCGTTCATGGTGGCCAACCGGAACTACCTCTGATTAACCTCCCTGCCTTTCTATGCATCATTCTCTCTCTCTCTGTCTCTCTCTCTCTTTCTCTCTCTCTCTCAGCTTGGACAAGCAAGGCTCACGCAGCTGCTCTTAGCAGATACGAGAAAAGAAAACGGTTCGTCGCAACACAGTGAGGCCCACACTACCCTCGCGTAGTTCGAGAAAGAAACAAACTCCGCGCATTCACTATAGACGCGAGCCCACCTTTTCGTCATTGCCGTCGCCGCGGGCCAACTCTGAACACTAAAAACACTCGGAGCCGTGGTCGAATGCGCGAATGGGACTCGCCGTATTACCGCGGCGTCGCTCGTGGTGCGCAGGAATTCCATTAGACACGCATTTCCACCACCGCACACGTCCTCCTCGCGGTTGTTTCGCGCGTTCTCTGTACGCCCGCTGGGCAGCCGCCGCGCCGCCTGGTTCCACGAACCACTCATTCCACGAAACGTCCAGAAAAAGGCGGCCAAAGTTGCTCTTGGACCGCTCTGTGGGAGCCGAGCTAGCGAACGGAATAAAAAGAAACGGAGGGAGAAATGTGGAGCACTTTGAATTACTGCTCTCGCGTCCGCGGTGTGCTGGAGGACCGCCACGGGACTATGCAGGCGGCGTCGGCGTACTTGCTCAAAATTGCTTCCTCCCGAGTTACGCTCTCCGCTCGCTCGGTTCTGCGCAGTCAGCGACAGGCGCCTGCCCGCGGTATTCGCGTATCGAGCAAGCAGGCATACGCACCGCACACTATCAGGCTTAAACGCACGCGCTATACTAGCACTCTCTCTCTCTCACGCGCGCGTGGACAGTAAAAAAGAAATGCGGTATAGCGGGATGAGTGAAGGGGCCGGAAATGTTGGACAGGCTGCACGTCGCGCCGGGTTTCGCGGGGCAATTCGGCGGACCTACATCAGTCGCGGGCCCAATTTGCGCCGTTATTTGGGTGTCGGGACACTTCCGTTTCTTTCTTTCTTTCTTTCTTTCTTTCTTTCTTTCTTTCTTTCTTTCTTTCTTTCTTTCTTTCTTTCTTTCATTTCTTTGATTCTTGTCGGCTCTGGGCCCTGTCCTCCCGAGCGGCGCCGTAGGCGTTCACTTCGATCATTCTTACCGAATGAACAGTGAATGGATGTGGAATTGGCGCTGCGTCAACATCAGCGAGCGGCCGTTGGGAATAGAGTTAGCCGCGGACGTGTTATTATTCTCGGCGTTGCGACACGGCGGATGGCGGCGAAGGTGTTGGCGAGTGCGTTGGCGTTTGTCGTGCATTCCGAGTGAGAACTTGTGAAGGCTATACCGTTACGGAGTTGCTCGACGCAGGATGGCCGCGTCTGCGAATACAACCCCGCCGAGAAGGAAAGGGAACGCGACTCTCGATGGCTTCCAGTCTCCTTACAGATGTCGTTAGCTAGAAATTATGTTTGTGTTTCCACTGATATTCTGTTGGCTTTCAGCGTGCTCTGTATTGAAATACAAGTTAATGCCATGCGTTTTTTTTTTTTTTGCAAAATAAGACCACGAGCGCGCGCTCATGACCCCCATGGCATCCAATGGGAAATTAGGAGCCGTTTCGCTGCTACAGACGCCGCCGGCATTTACGCTCAATGGGCTATTTGATGCTTTCGAGTCAAAAAATAAATAAACAAACAAACGCACTACTGCCCTAAGTAATTGTCGTCTGCAGTAACACAAATGACTATCCCGTCTTTGTACACAGTGTTTCTAAAAATTTGGGCCCGTTGCACACGGAGTTACTGTGCAACAACTCTAATGCCTGCGGGTGCGAAGCGGCATCTATCACTTAACACAGCATTCGTCGGTATGAACTACAAAAAAAAAAAAAATACGTTTAGGCGAGAAGGGAATGTTGGGGAGGGACATGTATGATAGCATGGGGCAGGGACTCAAGGTGCGCCGTTACATTGCACCGCCACACATGTGGTGTAGTGTAACGTGTAGCGTAGCATGTAGTGTAAAGTAGTTTAAGTAGTGTGAAGTAGCGTGTAAACATCTCTGCGTTGGAGGTCCTGACTCTTGTATACCATTTTAACCCCAGAGACTCCTTTTCCGGCCAAATAATTGTCCACCACTTCGCACGCTAACCTTCCCTGAAGGGGAGAAGATGGGGGGAGGGGGAAAGAGAAAAATAACAAAAATTCGTGCCCGTGCTTTTCGCAAGAGTCGTCGTCACCGTCAACGAGGTCTAACGGCTTCTTTTTCTCTCCTGTTTCGCTGCACGTGATATCTCTCTCCGCCTGGTCAACGAGACAAGTGCCTCCCCCCCCCCTTCTCTTTGTCATCAAAAAATAATGGGACTGCAGCCTCGTCGGCGCCGCTCGTTTCGCAAGTCGGCGTGAGCAATGACTGAGATTGTATTCCTGTTGCGCTGACAGGTATACGTACCCGTTCTCGCCTACACTCTCTTGTCTGTCTGTCTGTCTCTCGCACGGGCGCCAGAGAACTCCGCTCGCTCGTCACCGGCTCGATTCAGCGAGCGGCGGCGCTGATAGCAGCGCCATTTCTGTGGCTCCCCTTTTCAGTCTAGACACTATACTGTTGCGGCGGTGCGACAGCGGATAATGGCTTGCGTGTCGCGCCGCTCCACGTATCCTTTCAACTTGTTAGCGAGCTGCTTTCGAAATACACGAGGGAGCATAATGGCGGGCGGGCTCGAAGAGGGGGAGGTGGGTGGGGCGAGGTAAGGTTAGAGTTAAAGACATCACAGAGGTAGGACAGCCCTTTGGGAGACCGTTGGGGATCGACAGAAACGTTCACTGTTCGACAGAAGCTAGAAATCCTGGATGCGGCAATACCAGACGCCGGCGTGTGGATAATTACCGGAACGAAATAGTCAGATACAGCTGGCAGCGTTAACGATGTACATGTATTTGGCTCGCGGAATGAACTGACATTAATACATAAGGCAATACGATATTGGTTTCAGGTGCGATGGCTCATCAACATTAACCATGCATCTGAATTACCGTGAGTAAACGTAGCAGAAAGGATGTAGAAGGGCGTGCTTGGTGACACCATAGGCGACCACTTCGTTTCAAAGGCGATACTCCTAAAATTTCATTTATCCACATCCAGTGCCACTTGGCGACTGCGATTTGTTTGTCATCGCTCTTCATGCTGTGAAGCAGCAATGCGACCGTTGGGTCCTGGTGGAACCATACTTCAAGCTGTTGTCTTTACGACGTATTCGTAAGCCAGAGCGCATGCGAAATCGTGACCTCAAATGTCTCTCTCTCTCTCTCTTGCTTACAATTTTCGCTGCGAATAATGCGCCGCTGGCGGTTGCAGACCGCGTGTAGAACGCCGTGACCGTTAACTTAGCCACATCCGCCGCCGCTGCGAGAATACCCAAGAGAGAGCAGATGCAGAAAAGGAAATGTGATAAGAGAACTCCCCGAAAGTCGAAACAAGCACGCGGCTTATACTTTCACCACTGCGTATTCATCGCACGACCCTACAGGTATCATCGGCGGCACATTACACTCTAAAAGCAGCGACTCTTACCCCTCTTTTCGCATTTCTTTCTGTCCTGCATATTCGACACGCTCCAACAGCTGCCACCGATAGGTTTCCTTTTTTTTGTTCTTCGCCTCGAAGCGGAGGCAACCGACGAGGCGAAGAGCGGGTGCCGTTCTCAGCAGAGACGCCCCGACCGTTGCAACCGAGCCGAGCGTGTGCTAAAGCGTGTGCGCTCCACCTGCCAAGCTGCCGGGGCGTCGTCTCGTCTCCCGCAGGAGTTTCGCCTCCTCGCCACCCGCGGCGCCACCTACCCTCCGCCTTCCTCCTCGAGGCGACCCTCCCGACGATCGCGCCCCGCGAAAAAAAACCCGCTGTTCCAAATGGAATTCTTCACCACCCTGCTGAGCGATCCGTGCAAGCGCAACCGCACGCCGGGGCAGGGTCGGGGCAGACGTCTGCTCGCTCTCGATAATAAAGTGCAGCGCTGCGCAGGCAGGAGACGTGAGCGTCAGCTAGTCGTCGGGCGATTTCGCGGAGCTCTACGCGAAGTGACCACGGTGCGTGGTGGTCTCAGCAATAGCCGCATGTATTGGCCAACCGGGGAAGGCGCAGAAAGACACCAAGCCCTACCCGCTCGTGCTAGTTCATCGCGAGCGCTTCTTGTTTCTTGCGCGTTGCTTTAACGCGTTTAACGTAGCTGACGCGGGTATACTGTAGCTTCGACAGTACTGCACGGTATTTGGCGCGACCGAGTGTGGATTTCCCGGTCGGCAGAAGAGCGCGGGGCAACTTTGGAGGGTGCGGCGGACAGGTGGTGAGGAGACCATGTTTGCCTAATTCCGACGATTGCTCGGCCGCCGCTGGATGGGCGTTTTTCGGTGCTACCTGTCAACCGCAGGAGCGCCTCCTTCCCCCACCCCCCTGCCACCGCTGTAGCTTTGCGCTACCTCGCTTTACGCTGTAACTGCGTTACCTGCCCCGACGAGCCCTCGCTCGATCCGCGGTCTCATGGACGAGATGCCTGTCGATGCATTCGAACCCGCTGAATAAGCGCCGCCCGCTGCGGCGTACACCCCGGGCTGTTGGCCCCCCGCTGCTCGTTCCTGCTACCGAAGTGAGCTTGTCTGCTGGCACGCGAGCTTTTTACTCGTTGTCGCTTTGTCGGTTGTGCGGGGTACTGCAGAAGCCAGCGCGCTCCTGGCTATCTTTCAGCAGGTGCCGCTGTACGCGTTTGTACGTTTCTCTAATTTGCGCTCCGCGGGGGTTGGGCGACAGTGGGGGGTGGGAGGGGAGTAGAGGGGGGACGAGGCTCGTTGTCTGTGCCGGTACAGGGTGCTACTGTACGCTCTTTCTCCTCCTCTTCCCGCTACTGTATTTTCTGGCCCCAGCTCTTGAAGAGCTGCATGGTGTTATACACGTGCTGTCGTGTGCTTTCGTTTAGTGAAGTGAATACGAAACTCGATAAGACAAATAGCACGCTGGGACCAGTGCTGTTCTCTTTCTCAGAAATCCGCGTGTCCGTGGCCACGTTCCGCTGCCGAGAGCGTGGTTACGGGTTCGATTCCCGGCCGCAGCGGTCGCGTCTCTACGGAGGCGCAATGCTAAAACGCTCGTATACACTAAACGTAAACGGCGCAAAACACACGGGACGATTAACGAGAATACCCTGTGTGTCTTGTGCCTTTTACAACTATGCATTCAAGCCAACTCTCGCCTAGTTCCGTGTACTAATAAAACGCTCGTGCGTAATATCGATATAGGTGCGCTTTATGGAATCCCAGGGGGAAATTATATTTGAACCCCACGGCGCATGGTGTCACTCACAGCTCGATTTCGGATGTTAAAATCAATCATTCAATTAGTCAATCAATCAGTCAATCGATCAATCAATCAATCAAATATCCAAGTTCCGTCTTTTCACACTTGTTGACTTCATATTCGACGCTGGCTACTCCGGCCAGTGTTAGATGATCGACTACATAGAAACTACCACCGCCTACATTGTTTTCTCGTCAGCTTAATATAGTTCCCCATCGTTACAGCGATATACCATTAACGCAGAGTTCTACAAGTAGCGGCTGCAAGCTGCTCATCGTGCCCTATAAACGGGGTCAGCGACACTGTGCCTTATACGTAGAACCCAAACACGGCTTAGGTTTGCTTTGTACTCCGCCCGCATACGTATACGCGTAGGCTGATGGCGCGCGTTCGCTAACCGAATGTAGATTTCCCTAATGACCCCCGCAAGCCTACTTCCATTGCAGTTCTCTCGTTCCTGCCGAAATACTTTTTTTGCCGTTTCGCGCGGAGCTCCTCTTACGCTCGCTGTGCCATCATATTCTGCAGAGAACGCACGCACGGTGTACAGGAGCTCCGCACATCTGTGGAGGAGCTCCTCGTTTGTCGTAACTGCAGTTACGTCAAACGAGGATCGCTTCGACAAAAAAAATATATATATACACCGAACTAGAAGGATAGAAAACCATTACTGATTTTAGTTCGTGCGCTCTCAGCTGCACCGGTGGGATAGCGAGAGACGAGGCTGGTTAGTTATACAGCCCGAGCCGCGGATCGCTTTTGCTCGCTGATCATTGTTTTAAGCGTCTCGTTTCACTTTGTAGATTCGTGCTACGGCCTGCCTCTATTCTAACCGCCGCCGGCAAACCTTTTTGTCGGCTCCCGAATGACGAGTTTAGGGGGTTATAGGGGGCGCGCGCGGCGGTCCCTGCGGAATGACTTCGTCTCTCGTTTTGGCTCTCTCTTGCTGCCTTTCTTCGGTCGGTATATTCCCTTACTTTCGCATAATGAAAGGGGCCCGAAGTTCGTTGGTGAATCCGTTGCTTGGGCTTGATGACACTCGCCGCTTCAGTGCCTATTTTGGGAAAGTGGCGGTTTGTTTCCGATTTTTCGCATGCAGAGCGTCGTAGGTAGAAGTGTACCGACGTCAGCTGGCGATTCCTTTATGTTATTTTATTTTTGTCATAGATTTTAAGAGTATGTCCGATTCTCACGCCCTGTGCCGCAGGCATCACCATGTTTATCAACATCATTATCGTCATTACCACCACTACCGCCATCTTCGGCATCGTTTCCTTGGTAACTGCAACCTGCGGTTGAGAATATATTGCACTCCGTGCAGGAATGAATTCCGAGGCAATGACGGGGTCATGCAGCTGTGCCTTCACACTTTTCATTATCATCGTCGACGTGGCCGTGTCATCTTGCTCTTATCACAATCATAATTGGGCCGTAGTTGTGGTCATTGTCATCGCACTGCCACCGATGTTGCTGTTGTCGCAGTCATCGTCATCGCCGTTAAGTCAACTACTGCTGTCCTCGGTGACGGTAAAGGCGGCGTGCAGCAATATTCTTGTTTTCTTGCCCTCGCCCCGTCCTCTCTTTGTTTCTTTAGCAACATCAAATGAATCCTCCCCCCTCCCCCAATCTTCCTCCCCAATTCCCTCACTCCCTCTTCTTTGTACTCAGCGGGAAGACATCTGGTCGTGAAAGCTCGCCATTTAGGGGAAGCCCTGCCAGCTCGTCGGAATCGTACGTCTCGCTCGTGAAGATGACAGGCACGTGTGGAGCGCTTAATCTCGTTCCCCTGCATGGCGCCGATCGCTTTCTTTTTCTTTCCTTCTTTCTTTATTTCTTTTTTCCCGCTTTCATTTCTTCACATATCTGCATGCGTCAATATTAATGCACCCGGTGAAAGCCCCAGCGAACGGCGCATGCGAAGCCTTGCCGAAGTTCGTTGCACCGGCGTTAAAGGTTGGCTTCCCCGCGAAGCCCGCGCCACAGCACGGCGGGCAGGTGCTTTCCTCGCCAGTGAATTAGTGATTCCCGATGCATAAAACATCGCGCACGCAACGCATTGGTTCCGCGGCGTCGTGTCACCCCTTGTTATTGCTTTCTTTTTTTTTCTTTCTTCTTCTTCATTTTTTTTTATTCTCCGCGCGTTTTCTGGCATCTGTAAACGAAGCGCCTATCTACGTAAGCATTCCGCTGCCGCACTCGGCACTTAGCAACGGGCGTTTTGATTCCAAAATAACTCGCCGTCGCACCGCAAATGCGAAGGCATTTCTGTGTGACTGCATATTTTAAGAGACCCAGTGCGCCCCGCGTGAGTCTATCGCCGTCAGTATGCGCGTCTTTTTTGCCTCCGATTTTCCGAACCGATAGGCGTGCGAGGCTATGCGGCGCGTCGTACCAGCGCGCCACCTGGAGGTTAAACGGCACATTTTCGGGGCGTTGTGAATGTTCTGTATATGGGATTACTCCTCCTCCTCCTCCTCCTCCTTTGAATTGTCTTCCTTTTCGTCGAACAGAAAGCCTCGCTGTGCCCTGTTTACATGGCAAGATGCGATGTAAACTTCGCCTGTGACTGACATTTAATTCGGCTCACTGACGTTGGAACATGCAATGTCGTCGTTAAGAAAACAAGAATACTTCATCTTATTGCTGACTTTACTCGCTTAAGCTTTGTAACGACGTTTATTTTTCTCCTTAACAATTATACATTTTTTTTATCCTGCGTTGTACAGAGTACGCAAGGGTTATCTATATCCGAAGTGTGGCACACTTTTCGAGTCCTCCTTTGCCTACCCGGGAAAGAAGAATACAGAAGGCAAATATGCAGAGCACGTGCGTGCTATCAGGCGGTGCCGCAATTAGCCTCTTAATTTGTTTCACAGCGCGTCTCACCAAAATTTCCCTTATGTCGGCGCTTAACTCCCCTGCTCCTATTTTCGAACAAATAAACAAACAAATAAAAAACTACCTGCGCGTATGTGCGCTTGACGTGCTAGCAAAAAACCAAACCTTAAACCACGACGTCTTTTCATCTTTCGTCCGGCCAATCCCCACCCGCAACTGCGTCAATCTACCGAGCCAGCTATGCACCACCACGAAACTAAAGACACCACTGCACACTGTGGATCTCTCCACGCATAGCCACAACCGTATTTGGAATCCGGGACTCTGACTATTAGCACCGCCGCGTGATTGAAACGCTCCGGTGCCATTAGCGAGCAATCAGTCGGCCTCGCATGGCGGACGCTACATACCTGCATGCCTCACCGCTTCGACGGGCTGACTATTATACGCACATACATAACCCGCTGCTCGTCAAAACTGCATGGAGCCCCCTCAACGCACGCTCCCACATTTCCTTCGCGCGTTCTTTTCGCAGCTGCCTCAACGCAGAAGGAGCTATATACAGGCGTGTACACCATTGCAGACCTGCAGTCGCCTCTGTCGCCCTTTCTCTCAGCTCCGTGCTGTCATCCCGGACTCTCTGTGGGGAGCCCCGAGTCCAGGTCCGCACGCGGGGGCCGCTTGATTTACGGCGTCTTGCCTAAGCGGACGCCGAAAAAACGGTCCGGCGCTCCGCCGGGGTTGAGACCGGGCAATTAGAGATCGTTAATATTTACGAGCCCCGAGGAATGCGCGGCACCGTATATGTATATGTGGCGATGCGGGTCGATTCTTCGGACGGTCCTCCTTTTCGGTCTCGGGCACGTTCCGCGCGAACGTATATTCATGCGGGCTGCTGCCGGAGCAGACCGAGACGTGCAACCCGCCTTCGTCTTCCTCTCGTCCTTGTTTTTTTTCTGACTCGCTTCGCTCGGAGCCGGCTATCTCTTGCACTCACGTTCTGTCTCGAAGGAGCACGTGCGCCAGCTATAATAGAATTCAACTACGTGCTCTCAAAGGAAGTCGCGCGTTGCGACTGTGACCGCTAATGGGCCGCGGAAATTTTGTTTTTCGTTTCGCTCTAATACGCCGAAATGGCATTCAAGTGCCACGTGTGGGCACGTGATGCGCGTGTCTTTCATTTTATTTTTTGTCTCGTGATGCTTTTATATACCACCGTTACTTTGATTCGATTGTTGCCGCTAGTGGCACCTAATCACCGGCTATTGTTTTAACAAAACGTGGTGGACAAGCCAGGACCACGAAGGAGGCGAAGAGGTCTGCTGCACTTGGTGGGACGGGAAATATGCTTATTGCTTGCTGCCGGCTGGATCTCCGAGAAGATGGGGTGCCGTTCACTCGTAAAAAATTAACTGCTGCCATGCATTGCTTGATTAACACAGAAAGGGTGTCGTTTGTTCGTGCCTTTCCGGAGGCTAACCTGTATCTGCCGCTGTATCCTCCTTGCGTTGTGGCCCGAAAAGTGATAACGCGTTTATCTGAAAGTTCTGCATGACGGGGTTTTAATCTTCCCTTACCGTCTTTAGGTTGTTGAAATGTCTTTCTCCTTTTCTTCTTTTCTTGCACTTTGCAGCCAGGGACCAACCGATGAAATAAATGCCCACTTTTCTTGAATTTGTGACTGAATCGCATTATCGGAACGCCAGTCCGACGTAACGGATTTTACACGTATACCCTACCGCAATTAACCAGCTTTAATGCAGGAACAGTTCTTCTAAGCTTTCTGTGGTTTAGCGCGACGTAGTCCTTATTTATCGACAATTGGTAAACCAATCTGTAACAAGACAGTACTGCCGAAATGTATAATAATGGGAAGTTTCACGTGCGAAAATTTGAGTACAGCGTCATCGCCCCTGCCTTTTTTGCTATCGCGTATTTCCGGCTTACCTAGCCTCTGCTTATATGGTAACGTATACTTTCGATGTTCCATAAGTGCACTTAACCCTTTCAGCTTGACTTAGAGAGAGAGAGAGAGAGAGAGAGAGAAAGAGAGAGATATTTAATGAAAACAGGAAAGACATGCCTAGCGGTAACGCTAGTAAACTGCTCCGGGTGAACGGGATGATAAATCGTATGCGATACGCACAGGACACATCACAGTCACATAGTGCACACGAGAGACCACGCACAACATACGGCAATCAAAGTATGTCGCCGAGGAGCTTGAGCTGATGTCTTTCTTTAGCGTCCCTTTAAATATACGTTCACGTGTATTTGCTTCCTTGTGTTCCAGTGCCAGTAGTCGTGACTCACGATTGTCGTTGTTATAGGTTGCCTAATTTGTCGGTTCCAGCCCACTGACGAACACGGGAAGCGCGAATGAGCAACCCTACATATAGCTCGTCGCGCCCTTACAGCATCGCAGCGCGTTAACCAAACGCGTCGACCGAGAGGCGCCAAGTGGGCGCGGAGCCAAGATTTTAGATTGAATGCCGTCCGTGTCAGCGCAGCCGTGCGTATAGTTTAACTTCAGCAACAGCAAAGCAATTAAGTTGTCACGATGCAGCCGTATAGCATTTTCCCTTTAGAAACACGCAGAACCTCCATAAGAGGCCTTTCACAAAAACCGCTCTCCGCGCGCGCGCACACACACACACACACACACACACACACACACACACACACACACACACACACACACACACACACACACACACACACGCACTCTCACTCTCAGTCACTCGCACTCTCTCACTCACTCGCACTCTCTCACTCACTCGCACTCTCTCACTCACTCGCACTCTCTCACTCACTCACACACTCGCACTCACACACACTCACACACACACACACACTCACACACACACTCACACACTCACACACACACACACACACACACACACACACACACACACACACACACACACACACACACACACACACACACACACACACACACACACACACACACACACACACACACACACGGGCGCGGCCATCCGCGTATAGGGCCAGCTCACTAACGTTGCTTCAGAGTCGGTAGGCGTGCTCTGACTACATCGGCAAGCTATGTATGTACACACGTTTGGCGCGAACACCGCAAGTTCGCCCGCAGGAGAGCTGCCCACCTGGGCTCGAATACAGGGAGCTGTACAAAAACCGCACCCTTCCGGCCTAGACAGCCAGAAACGCTGCGGCGACGACGAGGATTCGCGCTGTGTGTGTGTATAAACAACCTGGCGACGGGGCGCAACCAGCTGAGTAATCGCCGCTTTCATTCCTCGGAAAGCGGACGGAAACTAGTGGGAAACGGCGCGCGAGGAGGGGTCGGTCCACTCACGCGATGTGGTTGACGCATGCGCGCGACATACAAGGGAGCGGTCTCTTCATCTCGGCGTGGGTTTGCGGGACACGTGAACGGCAGCCCCGAAGTGAAGTGATATACATATATAAAGTGTGACTGTTTCATTTCAAGATTGGAGGGTTCGTGAAATGCAGAAACTGCGCGCATAACGGGCGTTTTCGGGGAAGCTCTAAATAATTGGAGCTCGCCGAGGTAAAGTGAGCGCGACGATTCGAACGGTCCAAGTGGTGACATAAGTTGTGCTACAGCGCTGTGTAGGCCGCGCATGTGTAGGTAAGCGACGCATGGGAAAACAATTTCGAAGTTTGAAGAAAAAAGAACACCGGATAGATAGATAGATAGACAGACAGATAGATAGATAGATAGATAGATAGATAGATAGATAGATAGATAGATAGATAGATAGATAGATAGATAGATAGATAGATAGATAGATAAACACGACGCAAATGTCGTGCTAATCTCGCGCCACTACGAGTTCAAACGCGTCAGCCGCGACCCATGCCCTGCATTAATTTTCCTACTCCAGAACTGCCGTGCTGTCGTCGCAGTGCTCCACATCCCACTAACGAAGAATCCGCCACAGGTGGCGCTGTTCGCCATGTCGCTGGCAGCGCCGCACGGCGCGCGCACGTGCGCGGTGGACACGAACGATTCGCGCTAAATACGTCTATACAACGCCCGTCGGGCGTGGTAGCTGAGTAATCGCTTCTTCGTTCATTCCGCGAAGAGCTGACGGCGGTCGCCGTGGGTCGGGCGCTCCTTCGAGCGAAGCGCGAAATAAGTTTACCCGTCGCCAGGGCTCGGCCCGCTCACGCGAAGTTGCGCGGTTGGCGCGCGACACGCGGGCGACGAGTGAGCGACTACACGCTGGGAGCGGTCCTCCTCAGCGTTGAGAAGGCTGTGGCTGGTTGCGTGCGCCATTGCGCGGCGAACGAAAGAAAGAAAGCGAGAGGAAACTCTTCGCTAACGACGTTGTTGCGCTGTCTCTCCACCTGCACTGGCGCATTTGTTATACTGCCGGCGTCTAACAGAGGAGGCATGCAGGCGGCGAAAAGACGCCGCCGCTAACGGCGCGGCTTGCTAATACCACTCGGGGTTGGACTCACTAGAGCTGGGAAGTCACGCGGTCAGTTGTCTCGAGTTTAGTCGAGAGAGGGAACAGCGCACCAGGGCGTCTTCCTCCCAGACGTCTTCCTTCTCTATCTCTCTCCCCCTCTCTCTCCGCACACCCTTGGACAAACGTCACTCAAGGTCGCCGCCTTGTCCGCCGGCCCGTAATTGCGCGCTTCCATCGTCGACCCCCAGGCA
Organism: Dermacentor albipictus; assembly: GCF_038994185.2. Taxonomy (NCBI): domain Eukaryota; kingdom Metazoa; phylum Arthropoda; class Arachnida; order Ixodida; family Ixodidae; genus Dermacentor; species Dermacentor albipictus. The sequence goes on along the minus strand of NC_091825.1, from coordinate 119,207,911 downwards.
CGCTGTTCCATTGTCCTTATTATTTCTTTCTCTCTTCTTTCATCCCTTTCACCGCTTCGGTCGTCCTCTTCCGTCTTCGCTCTCGCTTCTTCTCTTCCTTCGTGACACTTGGCACTTCTCTTTCTTCGTGGCAACCGCTTTTATTTATTTATGATTTATTTATTTCACCTTCGTTTCCTGCGCCGTCTTTTAGTCTCGTCTTTTAGACTCGTCTGTTTTGATCTTGGCGCTGTTTGCCACCATTCCCACGGTTGCGCAGCAACGTGGTTTCTGTGGGAGGAACCCAAAGGTCCCTTCGTCCCCCTGTCAGCATATAGCGAAACTGTGGCAGCCATTACGCCATTCTGTTCTCCAGCGTGCTTCCACCCTTCCCTCTTTGTGTCCCAGTCTCTCGGTCTTTCTTTCGCCTTTCCTTTATTTCTTTCGATGCTGTCCATCCATCTGGTCCGCTTCTGTATCCTACCGGGTGGCCGTCCCGCAACGTCCTCGCCGTTTCCCGTCTTCTTCTTCTGTACCTTCTTCTTTGCTTCCTCCGTCGTGCGTATTTCTTGTTTCCTTATTTCTTTACCGCCCTGTCTCTCATCCCATATACGTAGGTAACTGGCGGCGACCGCCCATCCACTAACGAACTGCGCCACTGCCACACGTGCGGAGGGGTGGGGGGGGGGGGGGGAGTGGGGGGGCACTTGGCCGGTCCAGCAGCCATCGATTTAGCGCCGCCGCCACAGCGTAGCGTGGTGAACCTCCCTCTCTCCTGCCATTCCTGCCCCCAAATCGATGCTGTCGCTTCGTAGACGTCGTCGTGGACGACGAAGACGCCGTCCCCGAGGCATTTTTCGCTCGTTTAGGCAATCCGGCGGAGAACACTGCCGTCACCTCCTCCCACTCCCACCCCCCACGCGCTCCGACCGCGCCCGAGATGTTGACATCGGACGCTCTGATTCTTTGCCCCCTACTACTTTCATCGCTTCCCCTCCCACTTCCACCCCACGCGCTCTACCCTTCTCTGCTGCCCCCGGGCTCAATTTCTGCGCTACTCCTAGTCGTGTGCTTCGTTTTGTTGTTTCATCTCTTGTTGTTGTTACCTTTATTTCTCGAAGATGTCCTGGCAGCGCCTTAAGGTTTTTTTTGCCTCTGCGAAGCCGCAGAGGCAACAGGCACTTGGTAGCCTCACTTTGTTGCGCGCAGTGCAGTAGCATAGGACGGGGAGAAAACAAAAAAAAAACAAAAGAAACTCAAGCAATTCAGCATCCTCGTTGGTGTTGATTGTCACAATAGCCCTTGACCTTATATCACGTGGAAGTTCATCGAAAAAAAAAAAACGTTGTTTAACTAGCATTCAAACGAAGCCTGCACTAGCGCGCTCGAAGCTTGCGTTTTGAAAGAAAGAAAGAAAGAAAGAAAGAAAGAAAGAAAGAAAGAAAGAAAGAAAGAAAGAAAGAAAGAAAGAAAGAAAGAAAGAAAGAAAGAAAGAAAGAAAGAAAGAAAGAAAGAGACCTCACAAAAAGTAAGTCAACTTCAGCATTCAGTGGTGTGTTTTGTCTCATTTAGATGTTGTAAACAAGGGCGTGTAAGTTTTCTTTTCCACAACTTCAACTAACGCGGATGAAAATGTTCGAGTTTCTGTTTAGAAAAAGTTTGTTTCGACAAGAGACGATACGAACACTGAGTCGCAATTACGGCACAATTCCACCAGGATGATAACATATTAAAAATAAACGAAGCATTGTATACACGGCACGTTTTCAATGTAGTGCCCGAGTCCTCGCTCACTAACATACAATCACATAGGCGCTCGGAAAGGCACAGTTACACATCAATTAATTCTCACATGTATATAATGATGTTCCATATACACAATGATTACACAATTTTGATGTGCATCCGAAGTTATCACATTGTCGAATGCCATTGGAGCCAACTGCAACAGCGGCATCGAGTGAAAGCTTCACTACACAGCCACCTGAGCTACTCTGGCTATCTGCAGGATTCTCATAAAAAAGCTGCTTTAACATTGCCACGCAACGCAGAACGCAAGCAACTTTCAGGAGGAACACATGAACAGCATTGGTCTTTTAACTTTTTCAAGCTGGGGAACAATTTGGCCTAAACTTGTCTTTCATTCAGACGAGCACACCCGCAGCCCGTGCGCTCTGAAACTCAACACTTCCAGCAAACCAGACCTTTTCAAGGACCCATGAAAGTTATCTACGCACGGCAACGCCCTGGGCCTTGCATAATGCCCTCTGGGTTGTGCTAATTGCGCTTGAGCTACCGCACAAAAATTGCCCTGTTTGAACATGGTTAAACCAACTTTGTCGAGCGATAGCATGGTTTTGCTTGCTTTGGGAAAGGACGCATATGCTGCTCGCCGCGGCAGCAGTAGCGAGCGAATTGACCTTCGCCCTGCGTCTCGCTTCAGCGAGAACTAAGCGTAGAAAGCACGGCGCACATTTGTACACATCGCGGATCGCGTTCAAGACATGGGCGCCCGCGCGTCGTACGCAGCAGCCGCCGGTAGTGGCAGGCTAAGGCCCAAGTTCGACCTTGGCTGAGCGTGGAGGTCAGATACACGGAACCAGGCGTTTTCTGGGTTTGTACCTGAAGTAGTAGAGCTATCGCTCTAAAATCTATATTCTCGCGCTCTCTGCGCTTCTAGGTACAGGGCATAAATGCTTCGTCGCATTGATGCGCTGCTGCGAGAATAAATCGCTAACATCCCTCTACGGGAGCCGAATTCACAAAGCTTTTCGTTCGTACTTGCAATGTCATTGGCTGGTTACCCCCCACCCCCCCACCTCTTACTCGTGATGTTATGATCCCAGACGATGTCTTCGCGTTACCGTGACCAAGCTCCACCTGAGTTTGACGAATAAGCACAAAAAAAGTGAAGAGAACCAAAACGAGAACAAAGTCACCTGCCTTAAGGGTAGGTAGGGCGACGGGCTTGTGTGAAAGTCTGTGACTATTAATGCAATTTCTGTTAGACCACACGCGTCAGCGAACTCGCCGCTAGTTTCCATCTTTCCTTTCCTCCTCTCCCTCTCCCGGTCATCTTTGTTTCCCCTTTCCCATCCCCCTGGTGTAGGGTAGCCAACCGGACGTTAGTCAGGTTAACTTGCCTGCCTTCTGCTTTTATTTATATTTCCTCCTCCCGCTATACACGACCCGAATTCAGTGCCGGGTGTGTGAGGCATTGCCAGCTGACGGGTCTCGTACGCTCGGAGTGCGGCCGAGTATACTGCGAGAATGCGTGCCTGTGTGTCCGACCGAGGCGTCGCCATAACGGCACGTAACCTTCGTTCCCGCATCCGCCGGTGGCGGCGTCGGCAACGTGATTGCCACCGTTTCCGCCAGCAACCAACCTGACTGACACGCGTCGGCCGGCCGGGCCCGTTCGTTCGAGGCGCTGGGTCGATCAAGGGCCGAGGGGGGGCAATTAGTGCCGCCATGAGCGTGACACATGACGTCCAGGGGCTGGCCTAAATTGAGCCCCCTCCCCTCCCCCGCACTCTTGCCTTCCCACTCATTCTTCTTTCTCTTTAGCCGCTTATTAATATGGCGCACGCGCGCCAGCTTCGACGTCTTCAAGGTGGCGCATTCACGCCGAACAGTGTAAAGCTGGAGGGCTTTCTTTTCAAGCTCTCGTATTCTTATAGGGGTACTAACATCTCCGACGTTTTCTTCTATTTTGTTCCTTCTTGCTTTACGTAAAAGGCGTAGACTTCGAAATGATTATAAAAAAAAGTGCCGACAAGCCTCGAGGCATCCTACATAATTTGTCGTTGTAGCTTCTGTCCAGCCAATTTTGGTCTCGGTTCCGCGAATGCGCATGTGTGACGACGTCATTCACCACGCAGAAGGCGGGGCACGTAGGACATCGTGACGCAGAACACCCTGGCGTCTTTTGACTCGCCCGTTCGTCCGCTATGGTGCTGCTCCTTCCGTGGCCCCATATATGCAGCAACATTGCAGACGACTCAGCGAACTGGAAATTGCGCCAGGTGACGTCAGGATGCTCTGCACCCTCGTGGCCACCTTCTGTGTCCTGACGCATACGGTCCTGTCATCATCATCATCATCATCATCATCATCATCATCATCATCAGCCTGGTTACGCCCACTGCAGGGCAAAGGCCTCTCCCATATTTCTCCAACAACGCCGGTCATGTACTAATTGTGGCCATGCCGTCCCTGCAAACTTCTTAATCTCATCCGCCCACCTAACTTTCTGCCGCCCCCTGCTACGCTTCCCTTCCCTTGGAATCCAGTCCGTAACCCTTAATGACCATCGGTTATCTTCCCTCCTCATTACATGTCCTGCCCATGCCCATTTCTTTTTCTTGATTTCAACTAAGATGTCATTAACTCGCGTTTGTTCCCTCACCCAATCTGCTCTTTTCTTATCCCTTAACGTTACACCTATCATTCTTCTTTCCATAGCTCGTTGCGTCGTCCTCAATTTGAGCAGAACCCTTTTCGTAAGCCTCCAGGTTTCTGCCCCGTAGGTGAGTACTGGTAAGACACAGCTATTACAGACTTTTCTCTTGAGCGATAATGGCAACCTGCTGTTCATGATCTGAGAATGCCTGCCAAACGTACCCCAGCCCATTCTTATTCTTCTGATTATTTCCGTCTCATGATCCGGATCCGCCGTCACTACCTGCCCTAAGTAGATGTATTCCCTTACCACTTCCAGTGCCTCGCTACCAATTGTAAATTGCTGTTCTCTTCCGAGACTGTTAAACATTACTTTAGTTTTCTGCAGATTGATTTTTAGACCCACTCTTCTGATTTGCATCTCCAGGTCATTGAGCATGCATTGCAATTGGTCCCTTGAGTTTCTAAGCAAGGCAATATCATCAGCGATCCTGTCAAGGGCGATACATATGTTATCGAAGGAAAGGCAGACACCACTGTCACTAAGCGGAAGCGTCACATATTGGCAATGTACATAACGCCACATCAGCATCCTGTGCTGTGGCTAACTTGATTGATTGGACCCCAACAGGTTGATAGCCGCTTCGGGGGGAAAGCTAGCTTTACAGGAAAACTGCTACGATGAAAAGAAGTCACTGAAAAAAATTTTTTGGAGTGGAGAGGCGCGGAATGAGAGTGACGGTATACCGTGCCCGCTTCTGCACGAACACAATTAATATTTTACAAATATGCCGAGCTCTCCTCAGTCTTTTTGGGAGTGTAATAGCGATAGGGGAAGGGATAGGAGGGAGAAAATGAAATAAATGAAATGAAACGCATGAGGTGCTGCAGAGGGAACTCTTTCTTTATGTTGCCTTTATTTATATACCACTCACAAAGGGTGTGGCCGCCACACCTCTGCCCGTAGAAGCGCACATACGGTGCCCGGCCAATGAAGATGCTCCGCGGCTACCGACGAGAATGAGCGAAGAGTAGGGGGGGGGGGGGGGGGGGAGAGAAATCGAAGAAAAGCAATAACTGTCGAAGCAACGACGTACCTCGCCAAGGCGTGACAAGGTCCCACTTACAATCAGTGGCTTCGCGAAACGTTCCACTTAGCGAAAGGCCGCTTAGCAGCGTCCGGCCGTGATTGGTAATCAAATAAGGGCCGGCGACAATCATCGCCTGGCCGGTCGGCGTGTATAGGGAGCACGTGATTCGAGCGGGGAAGCAATGTCCCCGAGCGCTTTTCCGAATGTTGACGTCTTCATGGCGAAAACGTGGCAACGCGCTCGGTACAAGGACCGAAGAGAGAGAGAAGGGCGGGGGAAGCGGCGGTCGGGAATGGCGAACAGAGATTGGGTTGGACTGATCGGAAGAGTGCTGGGAGTGAGTAAGTGGGTGGGGGGGGAGGGGGGAGAGTGGAGGTCGCGCTATTAGGCTAGGTGCGACGCCCCCCCCCCCCCCCTCTGCCTCCCCCCTCCCCCCAAGCGAGTCAATGGTCGCACGCCGTCGTGGTGAGAGATCTTGAATTTAGGCACATACGCACACACAAACACACACCGCACAGAAGTGGCAATAAAGATCATTGCCGCGGGTGGAACGCGTGCTGTGGACAGCGCGGAGGGGGAGAGGGAGAGAAAGGAGAAGGGGGAGTACGTGTGCATGCGACTAACGGCGTCGTCAGGGGACGACGCTGATTTCTCCCCGAACGGCTGGGCCGGCGTACGGAACGTGCGACCGTCCTTTCCCTGTGCGGAGGGGAAGTCGGCTGTTTCTGACTGGAGGTGTTTCGGGACACGTGACAAAGTGAGAACAAATTAACAGAGAGAGCATAAAGAAGGACAACAAAAAGGACTGGGCGAGCGCTGACCGTCCACCCGTGTAGCTTTTTTTTTTCTCCTTTAAAGATTGAGGTTACATATGGTACAGTCGCAAAGAACGAAATGAAAACCAGATATGAGAACCACAGGATGTCATGCAGAGCAGCTTTACTTGTGATGTGGCTTCCACTTGTGAAATAAGGAATAAAAGATTGTAGCGCTTTTGTTGACACACAAGCTAGTGAAAACTCGCAAAGTGAGTAGGTTATACATTGCTGGGCGAGAAGGGTTGGTGGCAAAACCTTGTCGTGGTGAAAGCTTGAAGCGACGGTGGGGAAGCCGTACAGGGCGTATCTCGTTTCGTCATAGCGTGTAATTACACGCTACTAACAACGATAATGCCCAGCTTATGAGCTTTCCCGCCAGTGCATCAGTCAGCTTATGACTGTCTGTTTACTTCCTTACAGACCCCACACCTTGGGTATTTCATAACCGGAGAGAGTTCCAAAAGACAATTAGAGATGATGACCTCGGTGAAAGAAGCGTCGCGACTTCTTTGATGAAGGTCAATGAAGGTGAATGAATGGTAATAGTAGCGATAGCATAGGAAAGGCTGTACCAGTCAGCACTTGTACGAGGGAAGAACGATGAAGTAGTGCTAAAACACAAAAATGAAAGTAGTGAAATAACAACACGCTTAAAACAGTTGTCTTTACTACCACGACGAATGGAACTGAACCGGCTACTTCATAAGCTCTCTGGCTAACTAGCTTTGTTGTTCCGTGGTGTTGTGCTGACATGCTGCTTCCCCGTCGTCTGGTCAAAACGCTCTGAATGCGCAATACGCCCACGTCTGCTTCTACGAAGTTTGAGTCCTTCTGGAAATGGCCGTTCCCCCCTTTTCCTATAATAACTTTTTCTCAGTGCCATAAAAGCCAATCGCAGCCATCTCCACTTATCTACCCTGCCCACTTCGAGCCTTGCTCCTTTTTCTCCTCTCTCAAGGCTATCTGGGCATGACATCTTGAAAACAACGAAGAAAGGTAGAAAGACGAAGTATCAGTACCATCAGCATAAGTTACCCCCCACCCCCGGGCCACTCATAACGCCATATCATCGCGCAGTCGAATCGTCCTGGAAGATGGCCAAATAGACGCGCCCCTTTCGGTCGCTGGCTGGGGACCAGCGGTGGCGACGCGATAGGCGGCATGGTGCCACCGAAATCGCTGTCCCTCCCATTCCCTGGAGGACACTCAACCTCTCGCCCTCCATCGCCCGTAGTCCTCCTCTCCTACTATCACAGTGGCAGCGGCGGCGGCCACACCACGGCGAGCGAGCTGTCAACGCCGGAGTGGCTTTTTCGGCACCACCAGTTCATTCGGCGCCGCGCTTGTTTATTAAGTTGCCTCCCTCCGGCTGGTCGGAAATGGGTGATGAAGGAAGTGACGCACCCATCCACAACGATAGGGAGGCTACGGAGGGAAGAGAGATGTTGAAGGAGGAGGAGGAGGTGCTCGAAAGGGGGTGGGGGTGTCGGCGTGTCCATGCAGGTTCAGCTTCCGTGTGGGGATGACAAACACTAACGCACACGTACAGTGTGTATGCCTCCAGCGTACTCCTTGCAGCACGCTCGCGCTAGCGGCGGACAGCCGGAAATGGCTCGCACGCATTGGCTTGGTCTTTGCGTGCTGTGCTGCATCAGCTTCGACGCTTCTCACTTTTCTTTTCCTTTATTCCCCACCCCCCCTCCCACCGTACTGAGATTGCGGTCGAAACCGTGTTTTCCCGGACGCAACTCGATTCTGCCCGTTTTCGCCGTTTCCCTCCTCGCAGCCTCCGTCTCTCTCTCTCTCTCTCTCTCCCACCCATCCCTAACGCGCGCAGCAACCTTTCTATCCGATGGGTTCCTCTTGCTCGCATATCCCTAAAGCTGGGCGAAGGCGCTGCAAACGGCATCGGATTTGTTTGCTGCCGGGATTCGAACGGTCCATTGAGCGACGCGACACAGCGCGCGCGCGCCGTAACGCTTGTTTTCTTTCGTTTCGCGCTGTTTCGTCCCTCAAGTACACAGCGGAAGAGGGAGGGAGACGTGGCGAGAGAAGGGCGAACGTTCTTGCTGCTGCTGCTGCTGTGACGACGTTCGTCTGCGGCTCTCTTGAGCGTGCGATGCCTGAGGAGAACGACCGTTCCTGGCGAGAGACGGGCCTCCGCCGTCTTGCGCGTATGTATGTGTGCAGTGTACGTATACGCCTTCCCGCCCAACGTTTATTTCCCTGTTTTCTTCCCGATACCGGGACCGGGGGGCCCTGTGGTGCCATGGCGCGCACGGCGCGTGCGGGAGCGGTTGTGCGCGCGTTGTCTTTTCCCGCGCTGCCTTGGCTGCATACACTCGAGTTGACGTCGCCCACAAGACGGTTGTCGAGCACCGGGGTGGGGGAAAGATTGCGCGCTCCCATCCCTTTTTTCTCCCCTATCTCCCGTCTCGTCGTCTTGTGCCGGCAGTGTTTGTCGATGGACGACCGTCGTCTTCCGGCCGCTCGGTTTGATGACGCGTGCCGGTCGCTTGCTCGTCTCGAGAGCACAAAAACAAAAAAAGAGAGAAAGTGTGCGACGCACGACCGAGACACACACATCGATCGCAAGACAGAGAGAGAAGCTTTCTCTCGTGCGGCGCGGCTGTGTTTGGGAGAGTTGGCGGCCAACTCGCGCAGCCGCACTCGCCCGATTACGCTTACGAGCTCGTAGCTTCGCCCCCTTCCCCTTTCCCTCTCCCTTTTTCCCCTGCCTCCTCCCACTCATCGGTGTCGTCGTTCGCCGCTGTCGGAGGGATCAAGTGAGCTAGCGCTCTTCTCGGCTGTGCGGGCACATAAATTGCTTTGCGCGCCTCTGCGGCTTCGCTTTTATTAGAAACGCCCGGTGGAAAGTGGCGAACTTTCTGCCCCCCCACTCCCACCTCCTAACCTTCTGACTTTCTATATTTTATCGAATTCGTACGCTTTGAGAAATTTACTTTCTTTTTTTTTCTTCCTTATTGTCTTTGCCGCGCACTGGCCCTCGAAACGTATGGGTTATGAAATGCGGTGTATTTGGAACTTCCGAGTTCGGCATGCAGGCCGTCTCGGTGTCTGTCACGTTCGCGCGTGGGATGGTGACCCACTTCTGCGGTTATTTGCGTACCGCGCCCTAGTTCGACGTTTCGGCACGTTCTGTGCTTGCAACGGCACCCAAGAGACCCCAAGCACAACCGGCACCCAAGCGCAACCGCCGTCTTCAACAATTGACTGCAGCGCCGTGCCGCTGAGCTACCGGCAGATAAGGCCGGGCTGGTCGAAGAAAAGTCCACCGCTGCGAACTGATATGTTGACTTTGTATTTACAACCGTAATTTGGCAAAAAAAAAAAAATAGGGGCAAGGACGTTCCGATTCGCTCTCGATCGTAGCATTAAAGCATTAGAGACGGAGCGTTCGCTACTGTCGTGAATTGTCTGCCCCGATGTCGTTGGGACATGTAGCTATGCCACTACATTGGGTGTTCATTTGACCTCTACATTTTCCTTGGTTATTTATCTTTTTCCTATTTTTTTTTCAGGAAACGCATAATAATCGAGCGGGCGCAAGGGGACGTACACACGCGTTATGAAAACTGCGTGGACCGGGGGTTCCGAGAAAAACAAATTTAATTTCCTCAATGTTTCGACGTGTAAGCTGACGCTGGGGACTGCAGTACAGATTCGGCGCTGGCACACATCGCAGTGCATTCGTGAGTCTCCGAGCCCGTATTCACAAAACGCTGTCTCGCTATAGAATTGTGCGTAAGAGAACATTATATCCAATCCCGATGCAGGACACGTTATTAGCGAAAACGATCGTCCAATGGTGAAGAGCACTTACGAACGTAATGCTTCATGCATTCGTGCCCAGACTGTGATTCTGCGTTGCCAAGAGATTAGGTTTCTTTTCTTTTTTTTTTTTCACGAGTCCCTCGTCCGTACATACCCTTGATCGCGGGTCTTGCACGAAATACAGCAAACGCGGTAAAGAAGACGCGAACTCGCAGATGGTGCTAGAAAATTTTCGTCGTCGAAGACCGCAGCACTTGCTTGCACGGCATCGAGCAAGCGGGTAAGCGCTCGTCAGAAACACCACCGGTAGCGGCACGCGTGCGCGCGCGGTCTGTCATCACCGGAGCGGCGGAACGCCCGCATGATCTGGTTGGGGAACGGGGAGGAGGGAGGGGGGAGAGGAGCGAAGGGGGAGGAGGTTGCGCAGCGTGAACGAACGCAGGGTGCGGCCGGCCGGCAATCTTCTCGCCGGGAATGGGGCCTCCGTCTCGCCCGAATTCATTTGGCAGAGACAAAGCGAGCCCAGGCCGCTCGAGGTGCGGAAACGCCCATCCCGTTTGATAAGATGCAGGCCTACCGAACGGGAGCTCTTTCCCGTACGACGAGGAAGAGGCCCCTCCAGTTCTCGTACGGCCTGGATGATTCTTGGCCGGCGGCGGTGAGCTGTTGCTCGCTCGCGCGCGTGCGGGCGGATAACAGGATTTGTCGCCGGCCGGCAGAAACTCTGGGCCGTCTTTTTCCGTCTCCCGTTTCGATTGCGTGGTAATCTCCGTGCGGGGCATCTTGAGCGCGCTTATGATTGGCTGTGCCGGTTTTGCAGTGATATTGATCTTGATTCGCGGACTTGAGTCTTTTAGATAGGATATAATGCGTTTGCGTGCGTGTCTTATGTGCGTGTTGCGTTCCGCAATATAGGGGGGGACGCAGTACGGAATGGTGTTACCTAGAACACCATACCATTTCACTGTTCCTTTCGAGTCCGTAATGCTCGAAACCGGTGCTGGGCACCAATATCTTAGCAGGAGGTATTGCTTAGAATATCGGCTGACTTCCCATCTGCGCCCCCCCCCCTAAAGTTAACAAAAGAAAAGCTAATTAGTCGAGTTTTCTTTCTCAACAGTGGTATCGGGCAGTTATCGCGTAAGTCCAGATATCCGTCGCTGCGAATAAGCCCGCTCAGTAAAAGAGTGATAATTTCATCTCCAAATTCCCAAATTTTTATTAATCGGCGAGGGTCATCGCCCGGAACACGCGGGTACAATAGGCCACTGTCTCGCATCTTTCGGACGGCTGAGGGGGTGGGTGGGGAGGGGGGGGGGGCTTCATTTAGTCCGCACATAACGGGGCTTTCGTATAGTATATATAATACCGAAAAGCCTTCCGTCTTCCCTCAACCGTCGCGGGGCCATCGGGCGGCCTTCACGGCTGCCTCTCTCGGGGACACGAAATGACAATAACCAGGACAGGACCGGCGCCGTGTAAACACGAGGGCAGCGAGTCTTCTGCCCCCACTTTCCGCGGGGCACGCCGTCAACTCGGACAAATCGCAGCCGCCCCCCGTTTGTTGTCCGGGTCGACCGCATCCCGCCCTCCTTCACTTTTTCTCGCGACTCATCTCGGCCCTGCCTCCTTTATTGCCCCGTACCGTTTATATCTGCGCGCTCCTGTGCACGGACGTAAGCAGCACAGATACCTCATGCGATGGATGGATGGATGTTGTGCAGCGACCGCTCTGAAGCGGGGTGGTGGCTGACGCTTCCCCTCCTCTCCCTGCCAACACGCCCCCCCTCCCCCCCCCCCCCCCGCCCGCTATCTGAAGCTCGTTATGTTTACTTTTGTGCGTCGTTTATTATGGCGGTTCCCTGATATTCGTTGTCCATACGTTAACGAACCATTAAAAGCCGGAAGAAATTTATCGTCGTAAACATACAGTGTCATTACAGGGTGTATGCTTCCTGTCGTTAGGGCACCAATACTCTTCGGATACTGGGACACGCCAACTAAATATGCCCTATATATGCCTTCCCTGATATTTTCACAAGATAATCGCATGTAGCCATCATCGGCAAATTTTCTCCTATAACACCTTGTTCTTGTATACATAGAGGTCCTGATCTGACTACGAACAGTATAGTATATAGGGCCCATTGAAGTATCGTAGAACTATCCCCTCCCCCTCCTGCGCCCCTCCTCCTTGAGTTAATGCTTTGCTGTTCCATCACCGTCGTCTTGGACATCGCGCCTATCCAGCATGCTCTTTCTGCATCTCTAGTTTCGCACGCATCAGCTGAAGGTTTAGACCGGGGCCAAATTCGAACCTTTCACGACGTGACGCAACACTGCTGTGTCGGCTGTGGGTCGGTGTAGCATTCACCAACTCCTACAGCTATCGTATACTGGAATGGCGGACTCACCAATATGCGCTAAGTGCTAGTGTGAAGAGGCCATCACTCATCTTCTGTGCCACTGTTCTCGCTTCGATAATCAACGTGAGACCCTCCAGTGTGCCTTGAATAGACTGGATGAGAGGCCATTTACGGAAGCGAAGATCTTGGGAGCCGGTAGTGTACGCGCTTTGTTCGTGCTTGTCTCCCTTTCTTTCTATCTCCCCCTTCCACTCTGTTTCTCTTTTTATCCCTCTTAACCCTTCCCCCTGAGCAGGGTAGCCAACCGGAACTACTCCTGGTTAACCTCCCTGCCTTTCTCTGCATTATTTTCTCTCGCTTGGGAACCTGGCCTCACAGTTCATTAGCCCAGAAAGCAGTTCGAGCGCTTTTTTACTACCTGAAGGCATCAGACTTGAGTGCCCGACTATAGATACCCTACGTCTAACTATATTCTCTCTCTCTCTCTTTCTCTCCCCTTTTTCCCTCCCCACGTGTAGGGTAGCAAACTGGTGTCAGTCTGGTTAACCTCCTTGCCTTTCTTTCTTACCCTCTCTCTCTCTCTCTCTCTCTCTCTCTCTCTCTCTCTCTCCGGATCCACCCCCTTTTTTTTCTTCTTCTTTTTTTTAGTGCATCCTTGCGCGGCAGTGCCATTTCACACCACTTGCGTTCTTGTTTCTTTCCATCAGGTTCCAGCGTGCGAATAGTCTTTATGCCCTGGTTCCGCTGTCCGCGCGATACGCCGGCGGCTCGTGCAGGAGCCTCTTCGCATGCACGAGCGCCCTTTGCATCCAAGGAATAGCGGGGTCCCCCTCTAGCCGCGCCGTTGGTCGAGGGCCCCGCGTGCTCCGGACGCACGTGCGAATGTGCCAGGGGCACCGGTGGCCCGGCGGTCCAGCGGTGCACGCAGCACCGCTGCGCGCTCCAGTGGCAGCGCGCCAGGCGTGAAACTTTCGGCCGGCCCCGCGGCAGCGGCCCGAGTTCGACGAACTCCTCCGCGCTCCCTTATACTCGGTCTCTCGCTCTGCTCCGCTGCTGCTGCTGCTGTACTCGCCTCGTTCTCAGACGCGCGTGCATAGTACACGGGAGCCCCTTTGTTTTTCGGGGGCCTCTGCGACGGCTCGGATCGCAAATCCTGGCGGCAGACCCACCGCGGGCTTCGCTCGCTCGGCTCGCTGCACCTTCTATGTTTCTTTCTTTTCTTTCTTGTGTAGTAAGCCCTCTCCCTCGTTCACTGACGCTCACGTCGTCGGAACTGCAGGCTGCCGCGAGTGGAGTGTATATCCGTATCATAACAAACCGTCGCGTCCGGCCGAGCTGGGCCAGTTGTTTGTTTCGCGGCGTTCTGGAAGGCTGCGGCTGCATCCACGTATAGACTGGAACGGAAGACGTTTCTTTTTTTTTTTTCATTTGTCTGTTAGTGTTTTTCGTTGTTACACCAGTTCACCATATTGCCTAGCAGATAGAGAGATGGGGGCGTGAAGTGTGAGTGGGATGTAGCGGTTTGGGGGGAATCCCCGATAGCGAGGTTGGCCAGTTGGGTTCCGATCATGCGGAATGCGATAATTAAGGCGGGGTCGAGATAAGCGACTGAACAAGTTGTGAGTGAGAACTCGTCTCTCCTGTCTCTCTCGAGCGCGACTTGCGTGACACGCACTTTGTATTAAACATGCAGTATGTAGAAGAAAGGACGCGCCAGAGGAGGAGGAGGAATAAACTTTTATTGCAGAACCAGCACTTTATGGTGGCCGGGCCTACGCCTCCCACGAAGGGACGTCGAGGGCTTGCCTCGCCGCCGCCTCGCGGGCGTGCTGGGTCGCCCAGGTTTGGTCGTCGAGGGTGGAGCTCCGCAGAGCCTCATGCAACCTCGCCGAGAGAGTCGTGGTGTTAGTCTGTGCGTACTGTGCTGGGCACTCCCATAGCATATGCGAAAGCGTAGCCGGGTGAATTCCACAGCACCGGCAGTTGGGGGTAGTGTAGACGTCCGGAAATATAAGGTGGAGGCGGGCGGGTGAAGGGTACGTGTTTGTTTGTAGTAGACGCAGGGTGGTAGCCTGCGCCCGGCTGAACTTTGGGTGAGGCGGGGGGAAGATTCGGCGACTCAGGTAAAAGGCCTTAACAAGATCGTTATAAGTTGTCAGACTGTCCCTGGTGTCCAACTCATCTCCAGTGACGCCGGCGCGGTTGACTAGGCCTCGCGCAATGGAGTGGGTGACCTCGTTGAGATTGGGGAGGTGTGGGTGGACAGGGCCCGCATGGGCCGGGATCCATGTTAGGGAGATGATGTTGTCTTCAGAATGTGGTGCCTGGCAGAGGATGCGAAGAGCTTGGGGACAAATACGCCCTTTGCTGAAGTTAATAACGGCTGAGCGAGAGTCACACACTATGGTGTGACAGGTGGGATCTAAAGTGGCCAGGGCGATGGCCACTTCTTCAGCCGTCTCTGCAGTGGGGGTAGTGACGCTGCAGGCATGGTGTAGGGCTCCATCACGTGTGGCAACGGCCACAAATCGTGTGCCATGGGAGTATCGGGCTGCATCAACAAATGTGACGCCAGGTACGTTGGCAAGGGCTTTTATGATAGCTCCGGCCCGAGCTTGGCGCCGGGCCCTGTTATATTCAGGGTGCATATTCCTAGGGATAGGGTCTATGTAGATCCAGCTACGGATGTCGGTCGGGATCGGTTGTTTGGGGCCCTGTTGCTGATGGTAGGTGAAGCCAAGCGTGGACAGAATAAAGCGCCCCGTTTCAGTATGGGTGAGCCGTTCAAGCTGAGAGCGTTGTTGGGCTTCAATGAGTTCGGAAAGGTTGTTGTGAACTCCCAGTTGGTTGAAGAGTTCAGTGCTGGTGCAATGTGGGAGACCAAGTGCTTGCTTGTAGACCCCTCGTATGAGGGTGTCGAGCTTGTTCTGCTCAGCCCGGTACCAGTTGAGGTACGCAGCAACGTAGGTGATGTGGCATATGACAAAGGATTGGACGAGTCGGAGAAGGCTTTCTTCTTTGAGTCCTCCTCGACGGTTAGATATACGTTTAAGAAGTCGTAGGGTGTTTTGAGATTGGGCACAGATCTTGTTGAGAGCCAAGGCGTTGGAGCCGTTGGTAGAGATGGTGAGACCAAGAACCCGGATACTAGGGACGTTTGGGATAGGACTGCCATCTTGAAGGCGTAGGGTGATGGCGTCACAGGGTCGGTGATCAGATTGGTGTTTGGGAGGGCGACCCCGCTGAATGGGCTTGTATAGCAGAAGCTCCGATTTAGCCGGCGAACAGCGCAGTCCAGTCCCTTGGAGATAGGCTTCAACCGTGTCAATCGCCGTTTGGAGGGCCGATTCCACTTGACCATCACTGCCTCGGTACGACCAGATGGTGATGTCGTCGGCGTAGATGGTATGGTTGATATTGTCGACTTGCTGTAGCTGCTTGGCAAGGCCAATCATGACTAAGTTAAAGAGCATGGGAGAGATAACGGAACCTTGCGGGGTGCCTTTGCTGCCAAGGGGAAGCTGGTCTGATCGTAAATCCCCAGCCGAGAGGGTAGCCGTGCGATTGGAGAGAAAGTCACGGATGTAATTGTAGGCTCGCTCTCCCAGCTGGAGGTTGGAGACCTGATCAAGGATAGCTGCATGGGAAATGTTATCAAAGGCTTGAGTGAGGTCGAGTCCGAGAATGGCTTTCATGTTACGAGAACGATCGTTGAGCACTTGATGTTTGAGCTGCAACATAGCGTCTTGAGTAGAAAGGTGAGGGCGAAATCCAATGATGGTGTGGGGATAGAGAGAGTTGTCCTCCAGGTGACTGTTGATGCGTGCTAAGAAGGCGTGTTCCATCACCTTGCCTACGCATGAAGTGAGGGAGATGGGCCTTAAGTTATTGAGGCTAGATGGTTTGCCAGGCTTTGGGATTAAGATAACGTTGGCAGTCTTCCAGGCGGCTGGAAGGGCACCACTGCGCCAGCAATCGTTGATGTAGTCAGTCAGATGGGACACGGACTCGTCATCGAGATTGCGAAGGCTTTTGTTAGTGACCCCGTCTGGCCCTGGAGCAGAACGACCGTTAAGCTTGCGTAGAGCGGCGTGTATTTCAGATACGCTGAAATCGGCGTCTAGTGTTGGGTTGGGTCTACCGATGTAATTGCTGTGTGGACTGACTTGTCCCCTGGAGATATATCTGGTGCAGAGGTAGTCAAGCACCTGTTGTGGACCTTGCTTAAGGGTCTCCGTATAAAGGAGCTTCTGCAGCCGATCCTGTTGGGTGGTGCGGGTGGTGGTATTGTCAAGCAGATGTTTGAGGAGTTGCCACGAGGAAGGGCGATGAAGTTGTCCATCCACCGTGTTACACAGCTCAGTCCATTGTTGCCGGCTGAGGATTTGACAATGCTCCTCGATGGCTGTGTTCAGTTTCGAGATCTTGCTTCTGAGGCGACGGTTTAGGCGCTGCCCCTTCCATCGAGCTAGGATGGAGGCTTTAGCCTCCAGAAGATGGGCGAGGCGGCTATCCATGCGTTCAACTGAGGCATCTGTAGTTACCACCCGAGTGGCCGTTTGAACATCAGTGCGTAGAGCTTGCATCCAGGTGTTAATGTCGGTAATGCCTTCTGCTGAGGTAGAACCTATGCGTATTTTTCGAAAAACATCCCAGTCGGTAATGGTGAATTCTTTAGTGGGGGCAGGGGCGGCAGCGAGTTGGGGTAAAGAGAGAGCAAGGATATAATGGTCGCTGCCCAGGTCTTGCTGGGTATTGGTCCAGTGTGCATTGGTGATATGTTTGATGAAGGTGAGGTCGGGGGTAGAGTCCCGGGTAGTGGAAGTACCGAGGCGTGTAGGAAAGGAGGGATCCGTGATGAGCGTAAGGCCTAAGTCGTGGTAATCTTGCCAGAGGTTGCGAGCTGCAGCTTCCGTGCGAACGTAGCCCCAGCCTGTATGGGCGAGGTTGAAATCACCGCCGATGAGTAGGGGGTGCGCTCCAGCTACGTGAAGAGCCTTCTTAAAGAGGGTGAGGAAGCGACACCTTGCTTTATCCTTGGGGCTATTGTATATGTTCAGAAGGAAGATGCATTCTTTCCGTTTACGATTGGGAATTAATTCGAGGAATAGATGTTCGATGTGAGGACTATTGAGATCATGTTCAATAACAGGAATACGACGCCGTACTAGGGTGGAGACCCGGCGAAGAGGGTGGGTGGTATGGAAGGTTTGATAACCGGGGAGCGTGGTCGGGGCGTTGTTGGTTTCTTGAAGTAGGATAGCATCCGGGCGGCGGGTATGTTGGCGTAGGTATTGATTGAGCACTGGTTGTTTTTGATGAAAGCCTCGGCAGTTCCACTGCCAAATGAGGGCGTCTTGATTAGTGTGAGCCATGGTGGGAGATGGTGGATGTCGCCATCGGCGTACCGGAAGGGTCGCAGACGGGGGCGGCATGGCTAGGAGGCGTGAGAATATGAGTTTCCAGGTTGGTCACGCGTTGGACAATACCAATGAAGGCTTGCTGGATGGAGTCCAGAGCATGTTGGAAAGTGCTAATAGTTGTTTGAAGTGAGATGAGCATGTCTTTAACTTCAGAGCGGACCTGTCCCGTGGCTCCATCTTGCAGGGCTCTCTTCTTGGGGGCGGGAGTCGAGGGGGCCTCCTGACTAGCGGCAGGGACGTTCTGTGCGATAGGTGTAGGGGCTGGTGTTTGGGACTGTTTGAGGTCTCTAACCTCCTGCGAGAGTTTAGTTAGGAGATCACGTAGGATGGCGTTCTCGCGCTTAAGCTGAGCTATTTCTGGGTTTTCTGGTGAAAGAGGAGGGTAGGTGACTTGTGTGTTGTCGATCTTACGACCCTCTCGCGAGGTGCCCATGAGAGCGTCTGCGAAGCTCACCTTGCTGTTGTTGGTAGATGTGATGCGTGAAGCCGATGCAGACCGGGATCTTGAGCGTTGTTGCCTGGATCGAGATGGAGTTCTGGAGCGGGAACGGCTCCCCCTTGACGGTGTGCGGGAGCGTGGCCTGGTTCTGGTGCTGAGGGTGGAGGGGCCGGCTTGTTTATAGGTGGCTTGGCTGGTTGTTCGTCGTTCTCCGATACGCTTGCGGATGACGTACGGGGTTTTATATCGAGCGGCACAGCTTTTGTCCGCGGTGAGATGGGGACCACCACAGAGCGAGCACTTAGGGTTACAGTTATGGTCGGCGGGGGGGTTGCGGACACCGCAGCCCCGGCATATCTTGTTATTTGGGTAGGGACAAACGTCCATACGGTGTCCGAGGCGGCCACACTGGTAACAAATGTCAATTTGCTTCCGATATAGCGAACATGGGAGTAACGTGGAACCGTAGCAGACCTGATAAGGCACATCCAGTCCGTCAAAAGCGACGATCACTGTTGTAGTTGAAGCGATGCGCTTGGCTGCCAAGGCTGTCGGGTTTCGGGCAGTGACAATTTTGTTGTGGATCTGCTGGGGAGTCTCCGTGAGTGGGATCCCACGGATGACCCCTTTCGTCGTGTGCTCAGCTGCGGTTTCGTATGCATTGACCTCGTGGTTGACGCCGTTCACATGGATAGAGCGGATGCGAGCGTACCGGTCTGCATGGTCCGGGCGAGGTGTACTGACGACAACGATGTTTTGTTGCGTATTCGGGCAGACAGTGTCTTCTGAGCTTTCTTCGTCCGTGAGGTTCGCTGCTCGGAGAATTGCGGTGGTTACCACGGGACTGCCGATCTTGGCTATATGAAGGGCGCCCTTGGGGCGGATGACAATCTTGATGTCCTCCGTCGGAAGCGGCGGCATGCGGCCCGCCTTCAAAACTTGAGCTTTAACGGGCTGCCTCGCCCGAGAGCGGGGCCGGCTACTTGGGGCTTGAGATGATCCATTGGCCTGGGTCAAGTTGTCGGTGCCGCGTTTTGAGCGGCGGGATCGTGCAGTGACCCAGCCAGACTGGGCGGTCACTTCATCTGGCGAAATATCCTGGCCGGCGACCTGGATCTCCATAGCGAAGACAGAGGTGCGGGATCACTCTGGTAGGAGATGTAAACGCCGCGCGCCGAGGCGCGACACGCCGCCGAGACCCAATCGGTGCAGTCGGAGGCTGAACGACCGGCCAGCTAGGCTTAGCGCGGCGGCGACGTGGCGGGTGGAGAAAAGGTGCGGTTCCCAGGAAAATGGAATGTCCCACCTGAAAGCGAGGTGTCCACAGAGTCCGGAGAACTTCAAGAATTGTTTGGTGAAAACTTTAGGTCGCTAAGCACAGAGAAATCCGCGATAACATTTGAGAAAGCCGGAGCCGACATGAAAACATCCGCACTCCTCGGCCTCTTCTTCTTCCTCCCGACGCGCCAGAAAAACAAAAACAAAAGTTAAGGGAGCTGTGCGGGGCGTACGGTACAACCTCAAAGAATCTTGGGCATGCCGCAGATTTCAATTTTTCTGCCTTACGTTCGCTTAACCTCGACGCGTAACAACTTTCCTGAGAGAAAGGATTGCGTATATGGCGGACATAATATCGCTTGTTTGGTCATGTTTGTGATTTCCGTGCCGTTCGTATGACTTCTAACTCTATACCGTATAGGCGGGGCTTTACTGCATGGCAAGACAAGACCGCAAGAGCCAGCCACACAATACCTCGGCGCATCACCATCGCAACTTCGCGAACCTTTCTTCTCGCTCAACGAGAAAGAAACAGAAAAGAAAAGAAACTTCCGGGAATGAGCACTTCTCTCACTGGTGTACTACACACATCTGGCATAACACGTTTCACCAACGCGCTCGCGCGCGCGCTCGTGGATAATTTAGCAGGCTTAATTTGGAGACATCTCGCGAACCGCGAAAACAACGCGACCATCCGTGACCTTTCGCGCGCGCGCACCAACCCTGTGTCGCCCTCTTCTTCGCGAAGATATCCACTGTGTAACACAGTTAGGTCAACGAGATAGCGCGCTTCGCACGACGCCGTTTCCAGCAGCTTGCAGCGGCGCAACACGCGTCCTGCTTCTCTCTCACACGCGGTACACAGGAGTCTCGCAGGGAAGCACGCGCGCACTCGCCGTCGTCATCCTGCAGTTCTAGATGTCCGGGGCGCCCGCTTGTTGTTGTGCGCCCCCCCCCCCCCCCTCCCGCGCCGCCCACACCCAGAACTGCGAAACAACGCCCCGGGGCTCCGGACGCCGGCGTCGGCGCTCCGGGTGAGAGGAGCAGCTTTCCGGAAACGGCTCTCTTTGTGTCGCTCGTTTACGGTCAGCGCGCCGTCTCTTCCGCAGCTCGTTACAGCGCCAAGTGGAGCGTTAGCCACTTCTCGTCGCGCGAGACAAGGGAGAGAAACTGCGCGATTCCCGAGGCTCCGACCCCTTTCGGCTTCTTCTTCTTCTCTTTTTCTCTCGGGAAAAAAAAAGAAAAAAAGCCTGTGACTCTGGGAGTTTCTTACCGGGCCGAGGCACTTGGCAGTGTGTGTGTGCATGCGTGCGTGCGTGCGTGTTTGTTACGCGCCTATACGTGTAAGCGATCACCGTTGTTTCTTTATCTCCTCCCTGTTGCGACGTGGGGCCAAAAGACCCTCATTGCGCAATCCCCCCCTCCCCCCCCCCCCCCCCCGCCGCCTTTTCCTTCCGCTAACCCCAACATACAAGCTTGCTACGCGTACGCTTCCAGTTCCTCTCTGATGGAGCAAATGAAGGCTTTCTTCATCTCGCCTCGGCCGGAACGGAGGCGGCGGCGGCCGGTGGTGCAGCTTCGCCGCGCTAAGCTTTTTTATTTTCTTTCTTTCTCTCTCTCTTTCTTTTCGGTTCCCGAGGAGAGTAGGCGGCCGACACGCTGCGATCTCTGCTGCGCTTTCGAGGCGGAACCATCTGGAATTAGTGCGCGGAGTGGCGCGGATAATTTCGTCCGCTGCGCAGCTGATTCTTCGCGCTTCCGCGCGAAGGCGCGCGCGCGTGTGAGCTTTCAAACGCTTGCTTTGAGAGGACGGTCTTTGACTGCAGGAAAAAAAAAATATAAGAGGTTTTGGCGGAGGGAGGTTGGGGGAGGTACGCGCCTGGTTCAAAGCGCGGCCACTGTTGCGGGCGGGGACGGATTGTTGACTTTCGGCGCGCGGCGTGCGTTGAGAAGTGGGAGGTTGGGTCGGTACCAGCCGCCGCCAGGGGGAAAAAAAAATAAAAAAAACATGGTTGCGTAGTGTACTGACCTGAGACGAGCTGTTTCTTTATTTCTTATTCTTTTCTTCTTTTTTTTTTCTCTGGAGCATAATACTGAAAATTCAGTCGCAAGTTCCGGGGAGGTGGGGAGGGTCGTAATTGAGCGTGCGTAAGACATTTGTCGACCATGTTTAGACCACGACCTGCCGTCACATTTCATCGGCACGTCGTAGTGTACAAGCAAAGGTGCGGGAAAAATTATACGCTAGCGATCGTAAAGCAACAAATTCTTTGCTACCATGCCTAGACACCTTTGAGCCAGCGGTTGCCAAGTTGTGGATCATCCAACATTGCTGAGCAGCGAGTCCACACGACTTAGAACTGGAGATCATTTAGGGGAGGTTCTCAACGTTCGGCGTCATCCTGCCGAATCTGCAAGGTACCGACTTTTTTCAAGCTGACGCCGTGCGAGCTAAGGGTCCATGACGAGTGAATAGTATGAACAGGAGATTTACCTGTAATCTGGTCTTTGCTACACACTCGCTCAGCACAATGTGTGAAAACTTCCTGCGAGGGATATAGAGAAATAAAACTTGGTTGGATCCTCCGCGATAGTCAATGAGCAATCGGCATCTGTCCGAGCCTCCTGCCTTATAATAGAGCGCACTTCGGTGCGAAGTTATCGCTTTCATGCACGGTGGGCCCATCAATACGAGGTCCACGTCAACGACAGCAGTTTCCAAGCACCAGGTCATACATCACCGTAGAGCCGTGATCAGCTGTCCTTCATGATCAACTGTTCATCATGATCAACTGTTCATTCGTGGCAACTGTCCAGTTGCCATGAATGTTCTATTCGCCGTCTATAGGCGTGCACGAAGGTTGAAATCAAGCGGTGCAATCTCTGCTCGCGCGCCATGCTCGAACAATGTATAATGCATGAATACAATTTAACCTTTCGCGGCGGTACTAGAAGGAATTTAAGTTTTGCTTTGCTGATGCCGTGGTCTCTAGAATTATGCTGCCGGCTGCACAGCATTCGTCATGAACCGGAACTATGCGCTCGCGGCGCCAACCGCGCGTCAAGATGAGCTACGAAACTTTCCCGGCGTAGCGGAAAATCTCCCTCCACCCCCCACCCCCCTCCAGCCCTCCACGCCAAAACAGAATAAACAGGAAAACTGCTTTCTGGAGTCAAGAATAACGGCCAGGTATTACTTACGTCTACATATGCAACACCATCGGCTGCAAAGCTAACGCATTCCAAAAGAGCACCACATCAAGAAAAAAAACACGACAGGCAAGCTTTTCGCGCGAGTTGTCGAAAACAAGCCTCCCCCCCCCCCTCTCTCTCGCGCGCGAGCCCATGCAAATCGTCGCCGCAGTTTTGCATCTTATTGACGCTTCGCTGTGCTGCGCCTCGTCTTGGGGTTAGGCGGCCGGTTCGCTACGCGTCGCCGTCTTCGTTCCTGCCGCCAACGTCGCCGCTCCCGCCGTGGTTCAATTTCTCGCCTCTCGTTCGGGCGAGACGCTGCGCGCCGGTGAGCGCTACAAGTCACACAAACGGCCGCCCGTTTCTTAACGTTACTTCTTTCTTTCTTCCTTTCTTTCCTTTCTTTCTTTCTTTCTTTCCTTTCTTTCTTTCTTTCTTGTCGCCGCGGGAGAATATTGTGCAAAAGAGCAAGCGGAGGCCTTTGCGCTGCCTCGCGCGCGGACATGGAAATAATCGATTTGCGCCGAGTCGGGGCCCTTCTTTTTGTAGTACGTGCATGCCTCTATGACGCCGCCGCTGCCGCTGCCTGCTGCTGCTGCTGCTTTAGCTGCTACGGTGCCGCGGCGGCAGCGTTGGCGGTGGCGCTTGCTTGCCCGTTCCGTCGCTCGGCGTCAAACGGGACTTTCCATTTCCTGCTGCACCGTTTCGTTTCGGAAGCCGTGCGTGCGCGCACGCGCTCGATGACTCCGGTGTCTCTCCGCCGCCGGCGCGACATTCCGACTGTGCTCGGCTGCCGTGATTGCGCTTCTGACCCGATGGACGCGTTTCCTTTCTGCTTTCTGTGCAGTGTGCCGAGCGAATGATAAGAAGAAAAGAAAGTTTCTGTTTCGAAAATTAAACGATGAAAGGGAAGGATCGCTTGCTCCCATCGCCACGCTGTCGCCTTGCGATTCGCTTGGCGCGCGCCGATGACCGCGGAGGCCGCCGAAGAATTTAGCTGATATACATGTTACATGGCGCGTTTGAGTGCGTACTTCCTGGTGTGCGATCAAGTGCGAGAGATCATGCGCGCGGGTGTGTGTGTGTGTGTGTGTGTGTGTGTGTGTGTGTGTGTGTGTGTGTGTGTGTGTGTGTGTGTGTGTGTGTGTGTGTGTGTGTGTGTGTGTGTGTGTGTGTGTGTGTGTGTGTGTGTGTGTGTGTGTGTGTGTGTGTGTGTGTGTGTGTGTGTGTGTGTGTGTGTGTGTGTGTGTGTGTGTGTGTGTGTGTGTGTGTGTGTGTGTGTGTGTGTGTGTGTGTGTGTGTGTGTGTGTGTGTGTGTGTGTGTGTGTGTGTGTGTGTGTGTGTGTGTGTGTGTGTGTGTGTGTGTGTGTGTGTGTGTGTGTGTGTGTGTGTGTGTGTGTGTGTGTGTGTGTGTGTGTGTGTGTGTGTGTGTGTGTGTGTGTGTGTGTGTGTGTGTGTGTGTGTGTGTGTGTGTGTGTGTGTGTGTGTGTGTGTCATTTTGCCACTAAGTATACATTGGTACCGCGCCCGACTCTCAGCCACAGTACAAGGGTGTGCTCCAATTGGGAAGGAACGCGAGAGAGAGAGAGAGGAACGCATCTATGCCGTCCGATACCTTAGGTATATGTCGAAAAGAAGAAAAAGACGCTTCAGCGGGTCATTAGGTAGTCCGGAGCATCCGCCCTACAGCGCCTACGAATCATCTCCAATTTACAAAGGACACGACGTCGTGTTTCAGTGGCTGCCTGGTCATTGCGGTATCTCCGGCAATGACCTCGCTGACGAAGGTGCTAGAAAAGCACACGAAGGAGCAACCCTTGTTTCAATACCTTTATCGCGGACCGACGCAGCCCAACACTTAGGCAAGCTAGCGCACTCTTTGACATTGGAGAAGTGGCACACATCTGAATTCACTCACCATCGCTTGCATTCCCTCGATCCCTCTATGCAACTGCGGCTGTTACCAGGTCTTCCGCGAAATGAGGAAACAGTGCTGTGCCGCTTACGTTTGGGAGTAGCATTCACAAATACTTATGCATTTATGATTGGAATGGCTGATAGCGCCGAGTGCAATGCCTGCGGTGTCGAGGAAACCATAGAACAGCTATACTGTGCTACTGCCCATCTTATGAAAATGAAAGGCAAGACCTCTGCACAGCTCTCAATCAGCTAGATGGAAAGCCGTTCACCTTGAAGAAGATCTTGGGATCATGGCCTCGCATATCGCAGCTACAAAAGGCCACAAAAGCGCTGCTGCGATATTTGAAAGCGACCGGATTGAGTCAGCGCCTGTGATTCGGACTGAGTGACCGACCGATACCTCCAGCGGACTCTCTTCTTTTCATCTTTCCGTCCCCCTTTCCCTTTCCCCAGGTGTAGGGTAGCCAACCGGGCTCAGTCCTGGTTAACCTCCCTACCTTTCATTTATCATTTTCTCTCTCTCTCTCTCTCTCTCCAATTTACAATATCGCATGCTATGCTTGCCGCGCATATCCGAGTCTGTATGGGTTTCCTGTAGCTTCAAGCAGATGGACGATCTTGTGGAAAGAGCTCGGCAGCAAGTGCAAGTCGCTGCAGTTGGCAGTGGCTGTTTACCTTTTCTCTCTCGCCCCCCCCCCCCTCCTCTCATCTTCTCCTCGGAATGTTCCCACGCGATCGTTTTTTCTTTCACGAGCACACGCTGCTGCAGGCCTGCGTTGACCACTTCTCTATAGAGCGATGTCCTCCGCGACGAAAGCTTGGGGCGGCACGAGACCGGTTGCTGTGCAAGCCGGCGTGAACTTGCACTAATCTGCTTCCTCGAGAATATTCACTCTACGTGGTGGTGTATAGTACTAGGCCGTTCCACCTGACCACATTCCCATAAGCCGATCAACTTTCAGGGTGCACTGATCTTCGGGGCCTGTTTTCCCGAAGCCTAAAGTAAAAGTCTCTCTGTCGCTGTTGGCGATTCGGAGATCAGCATACCGTTCGAGTCATTGTCGTTTGGTCCTGAACGCATGTATCGCGATAGCTGCGCGTGAGGGCCGGCTCCAGGTATATCTTCGGGGAAGTCTCGGGTCTTTATCAGTGCTTTTCAATTTGTTTGGAAGGCGTGTAGCAAAGTCTCGTTCGCGTATTGAAATAGGAACTTAGACAGCTATGCATGCCATATATACTATGGATTGTCTTTCTCTTTTCGTTTAGCCTTCCGTCTACGAGAAGTGAGAGATTCAGTGGAAAGAGCTACATGAAAGTTCGTTGCTGCAAGCGTATATATAGTGAGAACATATAGCGAGCAGACAATGAAGCCAAGGAAAACATGGGGGAAATTAGCTATAGTTGAAATCGAAATGTAGATAATAATCAAGAAAAGGGAAACGCATGTGGGCGAAATGATTTGTTGCTGGTGGAAGCCGAGCGTGTGTTTGTGTGTGCGTGTGTGTGCGTGTGTGTGCGTGTGTGTGCGTGTGTGTGTGTGTGTGTGTGTGTGTGTGTGCGCGTGTGTGTGCGCGTGTGTGTGCGCGTGTGTGTGCGTGTGTGTGCGTGTGTGTGTGTGTGTGTGTGTGTGTGTGTTTGTGTCTGGGTGGGTGGGTATATGTCCTATAGCTCCCTCATAACCACGTGAGCCTATCGCATCCTATATAAATGCCCACATGTTCGATTATGAGATTATTGCGATCGAAGAGGTATATGAGGCATGCAAATGTTTGTTTTCATAACTCTGCGATGTCGGCCTATACACTTTTCCATCCATCGATTAACGTCATAGCCACATTAACCCAGAACGGGCCACCGAGATCGCAAAATGAAGACGCCCGAAGAAAATTGCGCAATTATAGATTTCGAACGAGAAACGCGCGCGCGTGACTCGCCTACCGCATCACGTGATCGCATTTACTCAAGACCCCCGCCGTGGGCGAGCGTGTTGTTTCTCGCCCCCCCCCCCCGCCCCCATTCACAGTGGGCCAGCGCACCAAAAGAACGTGCGTGCACACGAGTCTCGCGTCGAGCTGAAATAATCATTTAATATTTGGGGTTTTAAGTGCCAAAACCACTTTCTGATTATGAGGCACGCCGTAGTGGGGGAATCCGGAAATTTGGACCACCTGGTGTTCTTTAACGTGCACCTAAACCTAAGCACACGGGTGTTTTCGCATTTCGCCCCCATCGAAATGCGGCCGCCGTGGCCGGGATTCGATCCCGCGACCTCGTGCTCAGCAGCCCAACACCATAGCCACTGAGACAACGCGGAAACGCAGTTCGACGTCCCGAAAGAGACCGAGTGCTGCGTGCTCACGACGCACGGAGGGAGCGAGAGAGACAGCGTGACGCAGCCGGCACGGTTGCGGGGGTAGGGGGTGGGGGGGGGGGGAGGAGGGGGTGGGGGGGGAGGAGGTGAAGAGCCGACGCCTATAAGCACGCAAGTCCCGCGTGCTTTGCCGCCTCGTCGTCGTCCTCTCCGTGCTATATGTGCAGGGTGGTCCTGAAGCTAATTGGCGGCAGGGTGTCTGTCCCCCCCTCCCCCCTTCTCTCCCGGCGGTGCGGCTCTCGACGCGACCGACGGACGAAGCAGCGCCCGCCCGGGGGCGCTTTCAGCGTCGGATCGTATATTTTTAGCGGGCCTCATCAGAAGCCGCCGCCGCCCCTTTGAGCGCTCTCTCTCTCTACCTTGCTTTCTTTCTGTCCGTCTTTCCGTCTCTCCGTTTTCTTTATGTCTCTCCTCTTTTCCTCCTCGCTCACGCGCGCGCGTGCCTTTAATTAAAGGCCCGCGGATTTGCGTTGCGTGCGAACGACGAACGAACGGCCGATCCCCCCCTGCCACGTCGCGGGTGTGCGCGCGGTGCTGTCGTTGCCCGTCCTGTTCGCTGACGCGGCCCGGTTCCGTGCGGGGGACACCGGTGCGGTTATTTTGCAGCGCCTGTCAGGTCGGTGTGAGTGCGTTCCGCCGGAAAGTTTCACGTTGCCGCGGGGCGCAAGTTTTCTCTCTTTCGCTGATGGGCTGGGCGTAACTTCGGCGTGGGCTTTGGTGAATATAGCGGGTGGAATGTTCTTTGCGCTGTCAGCTCGCGTTTTTTTTTTTTGCATTCATTCCTTTTTTTAAAAGACCTGGTTCAGGTATCGTTTTGCATCGTAGAGAACGTTAGGTGAATGCGTTCTTAGAGAGCCCCCTCTCCCGTCGATGACGGACCGTTGACCTAGATGTACGTTAGCACGGGTTACAAAGCTGGAATATGACCGGGGAAATTATCGTCTCTTCACATTACCATCTCCCGTAGCTTCTGCTCTCCCAACGAAGTCTATGCTCTCCATGCACCTCCTCCCACCCTCATTGCCCCTTCCCCCTCCCCCCTTCCTGAGTATGAAGCATTAGTAGCAGGGGAGTTTAGACTAGTTCGTGTACGTTCCTGTCTGACGAAATCGTGTCACATCAGACGAGGTTTAACCGTAAGTCGTATAAACGAGCGCGCCACAAACCCGCGCTCCATGAGAGGGTCGGATTTGTCATGGTGCGCACATCCTGCTATATGTTCACCGAACTCAGTGTGATGAAAGCAGCGAGTGGTGTCTGTTCAGTACCGAAGTGAAAGTGCGAAAAAAAAAAGAATAAGTAAACGGATCCCGCGGATTGTTGGAAATCCTTCTACCTATATACGTTTTAAGGATGCGTTCCATCACTGCACGGCTTGAATTCCGCAATAGCGTCGGATCGAGACCGGAGCCATCTCGCTCGACCATTAACTCGGGAGACCGGCGAACCCCGAAGCCGCGCAGTACGAAGCCCCCTGCGGTTCCACGCTCTTGCTTCTTACTACCCGTAACCGCGGTTGAGAATTTCGCCGGCGTCGCAGTCAAGATGTGGCTGCTCACCTACGCGATGCACGACGGAAGAGAAACGATGTATCCCTGCAATTCGGGGGCTACGAAAACCGCGCCGTCCCACCACCCGCTATGTATGATAGCGCGTGTCGGTTTCATCACGCGACCGCCTTGGATCGCCCCGCATCATCCACCGCTCCTCATCATTCCTGCCCCCTCGGTCCTGCATCCGGCGTCTTTCAGCATTCTCCAGTGAATGCCCCGCGCGCCCACGTAGTGTAACACGGTCACTCGGAAGTGGTCATTTGTCAAGGCGGCGATGCTTTCCCGCGTTCACATATATATGTGCGCGTGTGTGTGTGTCACCGCATGTGGGAGTGGGTGGGAGTGACGCCATTTCTTCTTCTTGCTCTCTCGCGTCTCGAATTCGTCTCTGCGGCTGGAGTGTCACGCCGAACGCTCTCTTCTCGAGTGCGTTCTCTTCAAAAGGCGGCGGCTCTATCTGTCGAGTCATATCGCAGGAGCGTAACTTCCTGTCTGGGCAGAAGCGGCACGTCGCGTTGTCAGCGCGGAACTAAATAAACAAATAAAGCGCGAGGAAACAAACCGCTCTTCCCCCTGTTGAATGGAATTCGTCCAAGGCGCATGGCCGCTATGGGCAATTCGCTGCACTTTCGGACACGCCAAATGGGGTTTGGTGATGGAAAAAGGAAACGGAGAGAAAGGCACGGGAAAGGAGGGGGGGTGGGGGCGGAGTTTGGAAGAGCCGCGCGGGAGCTCCAGACTTTCGCACAAGTGACAATAAGCTCATACACGCAGCCAACGACTGTATATACCTCCCCGGGAATGACAAGACGAGACGAGAACGCTGCCCCCCCCCTCCCCCGCTACGCCGCCCAGTGTGTGTTTCGCTTTCAATCTTTTATACACTTTCTCGAATGACGCTTTCTGACGACTGGCGTAGAACCCCCCCCCCCCCCACTCCCGCTCCCTCCTCACTCTCCCTTCCTCTCTCCCGCAATTCGCGGTCAGCGCAGTGTCCACCGATCCAGAAACCCATTGTCGGACTCTCTCTTCTTTATACTCCGCACACTAGGCAGCAGAGAAAAGCAATAAAGCGTGCAAGATGACTGCCGCCTCCTTTGGTCGGATGCGGCCAAGCCGAGAGCGCAGTTGAGTGTAGGGAGGGGGTCTCTTCCGCGGTCACGAAAAAATAAAGAAGGGAAAAAAGAAAGGACAGGCAAGAGAATTTGCGCGGCTCGGCTCGCTTCATTGAGTTTACGGTCCGGCCAGCTGAGCAGCGGACCCGTCCTCCGCGGCACATACTATATAGTCTGGGGGC
The DNA here is from genome assembly GCF_038994185.2 of Dermacentor albipictus. Taxonomy (NCBI): domain Eukaryota; kingdom Metazoa; phylum Arthropoda; class Arachnida; order Ixodida; family Ixodidae; genus Dermacentor; species Dermacentor albipictus. The sequence goes on along the minus strand of NC_091825.1, from coordinate 119,177,988 downwards.
CCGCCGGGGCTCTCGGGGTACATATAAATGTGCTATATGAGCGGGACGGCGCCGCTGCCCGCAGAAGCGCGGCAATTTGTTCGAGTGAGTGTGTTGCGTGTGTGTGACAGCTCCGTCGGCATTCGTTCTTCCCTCCGTCATTACGCTTGCGTGTTTCGGGGACGGTTTTGCTTCCTTTCCGTTGCATTGTGGTGCTGCCCTAATGGGATAAAAGAACAAACGAGAAAGAACGGCAGGAATCGGCAAAAACGAAAGGCGGAGAGAAATAAAAGAAAGGCAACATGTTACAAACGTTGTAGCGTTGTCTATCTCTTTGTGTTTTGTGTGTTAGCGTGCAAGTGTGTAGGTATGTTTCTCTATATCTCCGTGTGGTGTTCTTGCAAGATATGCGTCTGTGTTTGTGTACGTCCGTATGTGTGTTACTCTATCGGTGCGTATGTGAGCAGCCGCGTATGTGCGTGTCGTCGCCTAGCGCGTGTTGTGGCTCCGGCGACGCGCTCTGGCACGGTTGGAAACCGGAGAGCGACATATTTTGTTTCATTATTTTTTTGTTTAAGGGGGGTGGGCGTTTGTCTGGACCGACCGCCGCACACTGCAGAAGCGGTTGCTGCCAGGGCGACAAAAGCCTCGGCGGAGACAAATGTATCCGCATTTCCTGGAGCGCACGCCAAGCGATTGCCTCTGCCGGGGACCAGAGAGAGAGAGAGAGAGCCTGCTGGAGACGCGCGCGCATATACCAGCTGCAAGCGGCAGAGGCATCGCCGAGCGAAGCGAAACGACGCTGCAGAAAGCATCGCCCCCATATCCGACGACGCAGCTCGGGGGAACGAAGCGAGAGTGACGACGCGTTTCGTTTATTATGATGATTATTAATTTTTACGACTCCTTCGTTGATTGTCGTCATTGAATACGGTGCAGTGTGGTGACGGTAGCTTCGGCAGATGCCGGCTGATCATATGCGGGCCGGCGTTAGAAAAATTTCGCTTTCGTGCGTAAGAAAGACCGCGATTGACCGACACCTCGAGCGGCTGTTCCTGCACAACTTTTTTTTTTCTTTTCTTACAAAACTGCAGAAAGTCAGCGGACGAGTAGATGGTCTATATATTGACTGCAAACAGTGATATTCGATTGGGTATAATACAGAAACACTCTATGAAAATGGTTAAGCAACGTAAAAGACATGTACGAAAGGTAGACGTCAGACACACGCAGGCGCCTACGTGGGTCTTATACGTATTCATTCTGTCAATGCCGTTGGCGTTCCTTTACCATTACTAAACGGCGGACCACAAAGCCCAAACTTCTATCACGGTCAACTCTAGACGAACTCGATCTGCTGACTGTAAGTTCACAAAAGCCGAGAACTGTGCACACAGTGCGGGGTATGGCCTTACACTTCTAGTACACCGTTGTCTATGAAATGGCTGTTGAATTATATCTAAAGATTCATAGGAAGATGTCTCCACATAGTGCCTAATTTAATTTTTTAATGTGTGTCATATAGCTGGCTATCGTGATTGTTAAGAGCACAGTGTCAGGCCAATTTCGCGCTGTTCTGTAGCCATAACCTGGCTTCTACGCTATAGGAGTCGATGGAGTCATTGTGCTGTCCGATGACTTCTTTGAGATTTGCCCACAGACAGCCCAGAAGCGCCGCCTTGTAGAATTTAGCCTTTTTTTTTAAATATCTATACGAACGAGATGTCGGTGGAGAATAAATGCGTGACGTCATGACTCCGTAGGCGCTATATAAACCACGAATGAGCCAGTAGAATTTAAATATAGCCACTCAGTAGGCCTTGCAAGGTCGCTGACGCCTGCAATAGCTCTGGCAGCATTGCACAGTTTTCGTGGAACGAGAGTATACGGTTGGTAGCTGCGCGTTATTAGGCTCCAGGAGCTCCTCGTAGTCATTACTGGGTTTTCTTTTTTTTTTTTCTGTGCAGCCCCTTAACTACGCTGGTGGCAGTGACAGTGACTGGGATTCGCTTCGTTCGCATATCTGCGGCTCGACGAGCGCCGATTGCTTTGAAAAAAAAAAAAGAAAAGGGGGCGTGCTTGTGTTGCGTTCTCTCCGCGCGCCTTTGTGACTCTGCACTCAATTTTCATTCCTCCTCCAAACCGTGGGATAGAGAACTTTGCTGGCGGTAATGTACACTCAGGCTGCGGCGCTCGCGTTATTATTGGCAGACTCATCATCGTCTTGCCGCGTCACTTTCCCTACGTTTGTCACATACGCTGCCATTTTCGAGGGAGGCGAGTGGTTTTTGCCGGTGCAATAGCCGAGTTGATCGCTCGTATATAATAGGTGTCGAGCTCCGCGATGAACGTCCTGCCGCATTTACGATCCACTCCCCCTCTCGCCTATGTACCACTTTCTGTTTTCGCCGTTTTGTTTTATTCTTTTTTATTTTTTTTTACTGCCACTGGGATTCGATGGTGTTGAGAAGTGTGAGGTCGCTGAGCTAATATTGCTTTCGACCTCATATTTGGGGGTCCCCTGGCACTGGAATCTTTTGCCGCGCGCCATCGTCAGCTCGTTTCCCTGGTAATCATTGTGGCGAGAGGTCTTATGCCTACTTTATTGAAGTGCGTCGCGGAGGCAACCTTCCATTTCACTATGTTCTTTAACTTCTCGGATTTCAAGGCAGTAATACGGGCGAAGTTAACACGGAGTTGGACGAATAGTGCATGCTTAAACAACTTTCTTGAAAAGGAATAACTGTCAATAAGTTGCCGAAGGAAACAAAAAACGAATGAAACAAAGACACTCATCGCTCTCGACTGCGAACGAGATGAAATGACGGTCACCGAGTGTATAACCCATGCACGTCGCAAACGACTGGAGGCGCCAGACCTTCGTCTAATGTCCTGAAATGATGAAAATTGCGCAGGTCTAACGCACGTGTTAGTATCTACGTGAGTGAGAGAAGCTTTCGTCAAGTGGTCAGTCAAATGCCATAAAACTCAATGCGACGGGCAAGTGCTATCTCGCGCACGTGCTCGCACTCGCACGTGCTCTCGCACGTTCTACAAGTGGTGACGCATGCGCCAATCGTATGCAAAGAGCTACTTGGTGTTGGCAATAAGTGTTCGCGTGATTTCGGTTAGAGCTGCAGCCGGCTGTTCTGATAGAAGACGGAGGTTCGACTTTACCGTTGGTTATACGTCGTGATTTCTATTCTATATAATTTTTATGTGCGTCCTAGTCGGCAGAACAGCAGCAGCCGCGGTCTGCGAAGTACGGTAGTTTTCGCGCAGGAAGCTCTCGCTTTAAAACGCAAGTAACTGTACACACAGCATAACCTCCTCAACAGGCGCTCTTCGCTGGCTCAGCGCAGCCGCTTTCGGCTTCGCCTTGCCGCGTGACGTGCGGGGAAGGAAATCATGTAGAGATGTAACGATTGCTTGCAGCCAGCCGACCAGCGGCCGTGTCACGCCGTGCCCTGCGGAAAGAGAGAGAGAGAGAGTGTGTCAGCGTTCCGTGTGCACTGCACGTGCGCTAATTACACGCTTGTCAACTCCCGACGCACCTTACTTTCCCCCCCTCCCCCCCGCTTTTGTTTGCCCGCCGCCCTTTCAATCTTGGTCGCTCTCAGGCCAGCTCTCTCTAGTATGACACGTTGGATATTAATTAATTAGTTAGGGTCCGTTATGTACAGAAGGCTCCCTGTTTATCCTTCTTTTTTTCTTTCTTTCCGCTGACGGGGCACCGTTATTCAATTAAATGTGCTTACTATTCGTGTTTCTCCATTGCGCGGGCGTGTGCGGCCTTGTCTGACCACGCTTCCCGTTTTATTTCGCTCTTCCGCGAAGGTTATGGGACATGGATCTCGACTTATGCTATTGCGCTGGTGGCTTTAAACGTATGCTAAAGATAAACACTTGATTGGTGAATCATTTTTTTCAAAACAACGCTTTACTTGGGCATTACTTTATCTAGCATTAGCTTAACAGCAAAAAAAAAAAGAAAGAAAGCTTCAATATTACCCGGGAGTATGATCGCACATTTCGCCCTCCTATGCTGACCTCATCGATTGTGAAAACAGCCTTGACTGCAGCCTGTTTAGGAGCCCTCTGATTATGCTATTTCAAGCCGGCCCTGGCTGCACACGGTGCAGCTGTGCGCGGCGGCGTGAATCCTATCTCGGAGGTAATGTGCGGCGGGTGCAAGGTTGAGGCGAGCGAAGATGGCTGGTGGCTCCGTGTGCGCTGTGATCTTTCGCGCCTGCAGTTAGAGGTCGTGTGATTTCGAGCTTCGGAGATGCGTTGAAGCGGGAGAGCTATATAGGCACCACGAAGGGGAATTCGCTCGCCGCTGCTGCCGCTCTTCGTCACGCCAGCGTTGTGGCAAGCGTTGTCCGCGGTCACCGAGTGAGATGGGGTCATGTTTGCCTCTGCGCGCGTGACACCATGCTTGTTGATTTTATCAGTAAGTTCAGTATATATATATATATATATATATATATATATATATATATATATATATATATATATATCTAATATACGCCTGATAATAACTGCGAATCTTACTTCGTCTAGTTGTCTGATACTTTGCTATCGCTATCAATGCTTCGCGTTTCGGGCGAAAGTTAGACCCACTTTTCGGCGATGTTCGAGAAGGGATGGGAAAGGGGGGGGGGGGGGGCGTGTACTCGAGCACCGTTGTCATTTCCTCGTCGTCGCGCCATCTGTTGTTGTCGTCGTGCCATCGCCTCCGCCATCGTGTGGTTGTTGCCGGTGCACACACGCCCGCGTCATACGAAATCGGACATCTCTCCAGATTGAATGAATGAAACACATCGTAACCAAGCAGCAGACCAAGCAGTGTTTACAAAAAAAAAATGATCATTATCTCACTCTTTTCCTATAGTTCTTCGCCTCATATCACAACAAATTCAGTCTCGAACTTCTGTTGTTGCTGTAACAAGAAGAAAACAAACTTTATTGAAAAGAGTGGTCCAGTAGTTTTGGTTGCGGTGACGCCTCGAAGTCCTTGGGCTCGGGCGGCATCTTCGGCTTGCCGGACGGCCCACAGCTGGTCTTCCAGCTCCGAACTTTTGAGAGCCGCCTGCCAGCGGCGGCGACGTCGACGGAGAAGGATCCCGTCGGCCCCCGCAGCAGGGGCGGCGTCGGGAAGGGGTGAACTCGAGGCTTCCTGTACGCTGGTATAACGGCCGCGGTTACGGACGCGTGGCGAACGGCGGGGGCTTCAGTATACCGTTGTTGCCGGCACATTCCCAGATCATGTGTCGCAGCGTTGCTCTGTGCCCGCACTGGTTACACGAATCAGTACGGTACAATCCTGGGTAACAGTGGTGTAAGGCGGCCGGGCTACACTGCAAAATAATTTACACATTTAAAGTTAAAAAGGGTGTAAATGTGTGTATAACTGACACCCTTAGAGTGTTATTTATATAAAGGACACCCTAAGGGTGTGAGTTATAGACCCATTTACACCCTTTCTCACTTTTAAGGGTGTAAATTATTTTACAGTGTAGGGTAGGCTGTAACAGAAAAAAAATAAACACGTAGACACGCGGTCCCACAATATAGGTCACTCTGTACAAATAACGGTCCACTTGTTTGCCGGAGCATCGGAGGTTCCATCGCTCGCGAAAGAAGAGAAAAGGCAACTTCCGTTATGCTCGCTATCCTCAATGAAGTATACACGTGTACGAGGTCAATCGTTATGCGCCGCGTGGTCGTTATGGCAAGCATGATGGCGGCGGGGAATTTCTTTCGACGAGTGACTTATAGAACGCGCGTCAATATTCAATTGCCTAGACGATGGAAAGCATTCACTGGAAAGATACACGCTCGATCGCAAAAGTCATTCGCACACACACGCACGCGCACGGAATCAGGTAAGCTTCCTCGGTATGGCGGGGCAACAGCAGAGTGTTTGCAGCGTTCAGCAAATAGTACGGCGGAGATGTTGCATAGCGGTAGGCTCGCACGGACACGGTGGTTGGTTAAACACCTTTACGGACCACGAACCCACCTACCGGCATGCAGCAAATTTGCTGCAAGCTGTATAGTTAGCATGGAAGTCTAGGCACGCAACTGCTGCCTCTGAGAGCATATTTCCACTATTAAGAAACCTCGCATTACTACCTGTCCATAAATACCGGCGCCACCTATCGCGTATAAATGCGAGTAGAATAGGCGCGCAGGCAGCACTCTTTTATGTCATACCATCTCGGGTCTTCTGAAGACCCTATCTCCTGCGTCTACGTACATGCAGCCAAGCCTCGTCTTATCTTATCTTTTTGCTAATTGTCGAACAAAGTCTTCATGTGACATTAGAGCACCGACAAGACCAAATTAACTGTTCCGTGTGACCATTATTTTTAATTGTGCGCACGTCGAAGAGATCGCTCCCCCAGCCCCATGTGGGATGCGTAGCACGATTGTATTCGTGTTCCATAAATGAACGTGGCTTGGGTGAGATTAAGCCCATTCAATATACGCAAGGCTCTCACGTGGTATAGAGACAAAAGCGACCGAACGTGGCCGCAAATTGTTCCCTTTTCAAACTGCTGCGTTCGGAGGTATCGCGGATATAAGCCGCATAGTGACGATAGACCGCACCTCCCTCACTCAGTCGCCTCTGTCCTTTGCGTTAACTATTATCACGCGGCCACTAATCGCCAGTCGATTGTTATGGTAGGACATTTATAGGCGGTAGTGGTCGAAAACAGGACAACGCTGTTACACGTGCGCGTTTCATTTGCCCAGAGAATGTTCGTTTTGATCGTATAACCAGCTGAGATTGTACATATATCTATTGTACGTATATAACCAAGAGAAACTGAACAGGTGTGTCATTCTTCTCTTTCTGTGTTATTCCATGTCTTCTTTTTCTGTTTCTGTTTCCTTTTTCTTTCTTTCGTTAACGACAAGACACGTCAATGAAACACCACCGCACCAAGCCTGTTGCTGCGGTTTCCCCAACCGCTTCAGACATATGTACACATATGTAAAAAAAGAAGCATAATGTTGGGCGTTTTCAATCAATACTGCTAGCGACGGCATGAGGCACCGAACGACATTCAGACAGGGCTATCGAAAATCAGGAAACACATTCGAAAATGCATTCCCGATGATTTCGATCGTCGCTCATTGCTCGCTTTCTGCTTTGCACGCTACAGCCACCCCTTCCCATCTCGTAGCTTGAACGCTGCCTCGGGACGTTAAATTGGCACACGCACAATTCGGGCAAGCCACGGTGGGTTGGCAGAGCGCTAACCTTTGAATCCGGCTCTGAAACGCCATGCGTGTCCATAATTTGATACTCTTTCCCTTTGTGCGCGTGCCGCCGCCAACATCGCGTGTCTGGCGAGTAATTACACGCATCCCCGAGGAACTTGTGACACCGCATTCAACTCGACAGGGCCCCCCCCACCTTCCCCCCCTTTCCCCCCTTCCCCCCTTTCCCCCCTTTCCCCCCTTCCCCCCCTCCCCCCCCCCTTCGCTCTCTGTCCCTGTAACGCGTAGCACAAGAAACGAAAAGTGCTTGTAAGAAAGGAAATCACAGCCCCTTGAACGGTACCGCTGAACAGTAGCGAACGAGAGACAAGAAATTCAAAAATATGTATAAAATAAAGAAAGAAAAGAAGGAAGTAGGCGGGAAAGTGGAACAGTTGTACGCGTTGAAACTATCATTCTTCTTTCATTCTTTTTTTTTCTCTATCCGCCGCTTCGCTCTTGAATTGTGAATCGATCCTCGGCAGGACCCGAGGCCTGCCCCCCTGTTCGCCGAGGCGTGAGGAAAAAAAATATTATGGTGACGGAGCGATTCCGCAAAATGATAGGTTTGCTCGCCGCGATGATACGGTATCGACAAGCAATGAGACCGAGCTCGGGAGCGGAAGTAGGAAAAAGAAAGGAAGACATGCGAAAAAAGGAAATGCGGGATCAGCCAACTGCTTTGTAAGACACAAGAGGGGGCAAAGCGTCGATGGCGAGGTAGAGGCACCGCCAGATAGCGGTGAGCGCGTGGAATAGAAGGAAACAACGCGCAAACAAAAGAGCTGACAACAGGACCGAGAAAGAGAGGGCGGGAAAGCGCCAGAACGAACGACGCCTCGCTGCTTTTCTGGCAGGAGGTTTGGGGCGATACACGCCCCCTTCCCTTCTCGCCCTCTTCTATGCCCTACGACTGTTTACCACCTTGCTCCGTTTTCCCGGTTGTCTCTCTCTCTCTCTCTTTCTCGACGTAACCCAGCGGAGATGTCCTCCCTGCATACGTTTTACTATTCATTCATTCATTCTTCGTCTTGTCGGAGACGTATCTCTTATTCCGACGCCAAAACGTACGCATTCGTTTGCTATGGCAGCCATCTCCAGCGTGGCATCGCACCTCCGTACGTCTGCGCCATCGCCTTCCCTCCTCTTCCCTCTGTCTCTGTCTTCTCCCTACCTGCAGCCACGCTCACCCAGCTTTTCTCTCCCAAAACAAGAATATCTCACTAGCGCAAAACACCTGCGCGCAGCGACGCAAGAAAGAGCGAGAGAGAGAGAAAGCAGACCAATACATGAAAGGCCCAATACTCCCCTCCCCAACTCCAACCGCCTCACCAGCACAGTACAAAGGGGCCGCCATATATGCCTGATGGATATGGAATTGCATATAAGATGGCAGCTTTTCACCGCCACCTCCTCCTCAACCTCCTTTCTCTTTCGCCCCCACGACATGTTGGTGGTTTCGCCGTCGTTTTCTTTTTCTTTTCTTTTTTCTCGATTCCTGGTTTCTTCTGTGCGTTTTCTCGCTTTTCCCGCTAGGTTGGCCTTCCTGTGCGACCCCCCCACCGTGTTATGTCGCTCAATTCCCATTCTTCGCTTATGCTTCGCTTGTCAGGCTTCTCTGTATGTCATGCGACCAATAATGTGAAGTGTCTCTGTTTTCTTAGTCCTCGTGCTTTTTATCGTTCGGATTTTCACTTCTCTCGCTGACAGCACCGAGTTGGAGACAGTGATATTAACGATCGTGATGGTCGACAACCCTTGCGTGCTTGTCTGCGGGTGAGTGAAAAATTGTACGTGTTGAGCACGTGCCAAACACCAGGCACGAAATATTAAGGCTGGCTGTTGTTTCCTTTTGATTCTTGCGAAGGAAGGTGACTTTGGGTACGTCGGCAAAATTAAATATGCAGTGATCTGGGCACACGTACTTCCCGATTGTTTGTGTCCAGACGCTTTAATAGGTTATTCAAGAATACTGAAAACATCCCCTCAGGAAAAGCGCTTTCGAAAACGCTAATATAAATCACGACTTAACTTGGTTTAGTATAGTTTAAAGTTTTCGAGTAACAAAACACACTGACTGCTGCTGGCGACGAAGGCTTGGTAAGGCATAGATAACAAAACGACGCTGACGATGCACTGCAAAATTTCACGCACCAAGAACGCATGACGGCGCAAATTTCGCTCAACTCCCGTCGCGATTGGTCGGTTGCTTATCAGATAAACATAGTTACATAAGCGGCCATCGCTACTGTAATTCTCAAGATGGAAGACTAAACGTCGGGTGTCCATCTAGACTTCCGTTTTTTTTTGTTTTTTTCAGAATGGGAACAGTTACGACTAGTATTTCAGCATCAGTGTTCGAAGCTCCTTTTCCCCCTTCCCCTGTGCTGGGTAGTCAAGCGGGCTCAGCCTGGTTAGCCTCCCTGCCTTTCCCTTATGACTTCTCTCTCTCTCTCTCTCTCAAGCACAGACCGCGAGCTCGACAATGCGCGACTCAGGTTGTCTATGGCCTACACTCAAACCGCTGCGTTCAGCAAGACACGGCCTACGTGACAGTTTTTATTTCTGCCCGGCTATTATCCATAGCTGACGCAACTTGACTTGATTTTCTCTTTCTCACATAAATGACGAACGAATACAGATCACAGATGCGTCCCGAAGGTCCACTAGACCTCCCTTCATGCTTCACAATCTTCCGGACAAGGTATAGGTCCTCGCCGTGTCCCTAAAGACATGGAAATAATGGTGCACGGGAAGACCCTGATTCCTTACAAATTAAGTGGAGTGACGCAGAAGCTGACTCTTCTAAAAATAAAAATGGAGATAGGGCATTATACAAAGTACTACGTCATTCTTCTACTTGGCTACCTCCTTACTGCTTAATCGTCTAATCCACCTTTGTCGCTGAGGCCATTTAACGAGTGTAATTTGCGAGGCGTCGACCCGAGATGTCACCGCGGAAATTAAGGCTACCTTGGGCTCAATTTCATTTTTTTATTCTTTCTTTTATGCTTTGCCTTGACGGCCTAGTGACTATGGCGCTATGCTGCTGAGTACCAGGTCGCGGGTTGGATTCCAGCCGCGGCGGCCGCATTTCGATGAGGGCGGTACGCAGAAAAGGAAAAAAAAGGAAAAAAAAGAAAACAAAAAAACAAGAACACGCACGTATACTTTGATTTATACGAGTGCAGCTTTAAAAACCCCAGGTGATCAAAATTGATCCGGTGTTCCCGACCACGCTGTGCCTCACAATCACATCGCTGTTTTGGCACGTAAAGGCCCCGAATTTATTATTATTATTGATATTTTTATCTTCCATAATATTTCAGAAACCATCATACTATTTAAAAGCATAATACACACGTTACGCGCATTGGACAGCAGACAATACAGGCTTGTTTCTCGCCGCGCGTCTTTGTAGGGAACGGCACAAGGGTCAATGGATCCCGCATTCGAGGTCAGGAGGGCGTTCTGGCCGAAGGCCCGTCGCACGGAGGTGGCGAAGACGGGCCCGGTGATTAACTCCGGGGACACACCCTCGCACGCGTGACTAGACACATCCTTCGAAGACGCGTTCCGCCAGGACTCCGCAGCGCTGCACGCAACTGTTACACGACTACAGACGGCGACGGGGGGCACACGAGAGTGTGGCAGTGTGTCGCCGCCGCCGCCATCGCAGCCACCCCCTCCTCTCAATCTCATCTCGCGCGCTGTCCGTCCTGGTGCTCTTTCTCTCCCTCTACTTTCATTCCCTACCCCCCGTGCAGCGCGATTGAGGTGTCCTCTGCTGAGAGACAGTTACTGCGCTGCACTTTACCCCAACCTTTCCTACCCATCATCAAGAATCTCCTTCTCTCTCTCTCTCTCTCTCTCTCTCTGTCGGCAGCAGCAACAGCTGACGACGACGACGCGTCCATCGCTACCGTTGAGTCGGTCGGCCACCTGACGCGACCGTTGCGTGTGCAGCGCGTGCGTCCCAGCGCCGGTGATGGCGGCCCGGTTCGGGTTCATTGTCTGGACGGTAGCGCCGAGCGAGACCGGCCACCGGCGCCATGCATGCGTACGCGCGGGCGCATTGTCTCCCCGCGTCGCCGCCGTATAAGGCCACCCCGCGCAGCGGACGGAGTGCGTGCGTGCGTGCGTGCGCTACTGCAGCGAGCTGCTGCCCGCTGGTGTGCTTGATCTCCCGTGTGCGGCGGCCGAGCGCATGCGACGAATGGGATCGCGACCAGCGATGCGTAAATCCGACCGCCTCAGCGGGAATGCCCGCTGCCGCCGGTGGTGCTCTGTTCTGTGTGCAGTTGAGGAAGGGGGGGACATCACCGACGCGGAGGGCCGCTTAGAAATTGCACGGTCGCTGCAGACGAAGAAAGCCGTTTGTCGCCCCCGTCCTTTATTCGGCCTGGCGTGCCTGTGTGTGTATGCGTGCGTGCGTGCGTGCGCGTGTGTGTGTGCGTGCGTGTGGTGGTGGGGGCGGGTGAAAACAGTGCTTGGGTGTACGGCTTGAACTGACGTCCGCTGCACGTCGCCGTCGTGTGGTCCCGGCCGAAGCGAACTCCGCTAGTTGTTTGTCTTTTCGTACTACTACGTAACCGCTATTTTATTTCGTGGCTAGATTGTTGTTTTTTCTTCAGCCTGCGTCGGGGCGTGGGCGGGGGGTTGGTAGCCGCGTTTAGAACCACGTCAATGCCACGCAACCTTAGAAAAGTACTAGGGATTGAAAAGGAAACAATGTTAGATGACCACACTTAGGGGGCAATAATCGAGGGCCACACAAAACGGCAATAGCTTGCTTGACGACGGCGAGTGCACGACGATGATAAACGACGTCACGTGATGCGGAACGACGGGGGCATGACGTCCACCACGATGATAATGAACACGACGACGAGATTGCCGACGACGACACCATGCATGGTTCTCACTTTGAGAACATGAGGTACACTTAATTCTGGGTGGGAACGCGTAGTGTCTTGTTTGCCGACTCCTGCCTAGGAAACTCGCTGATGATGATAATGGGAATGGGAGTGATTACGCTTGCGACCGGCGCAAAGAAGGCTAACGGATATTCCCTTTCTCCTCGAGAATTCGGCCTACTTGCCGTCGATCTTTATGCGGTAGTTGAAGGGCGTTTTAGGTATCCGCATACCAGTGGGCAAACCCCGGAAGTTGGTCGTTCCTTCGCGAGCACTCGAGATATCGAATCGACTGGTAGAATCGTTTGCAGCAGCACCATCGATTGCGCATACAGTATAGTACGTATAGAGTCGTCGCAGACAAGAGCAGATATATACGAGCTGCCACTTCGAGAGGCCCTTCCCGGCCGTACTTCCGCGCCAGTCTGGGGACCGCTAGTAAAACCGCGAATCCATTTCACGGCGCAGTCGTTTCTACGCTTAACCGCCACGCCGCCGGTGCGGTTCTCCCGCGGGAACAACAACAATGTGTCGGCCATTGCTCGGTTTTTTGACATCGACACGCTGCAGATACCGTGCGTCGGTGTTGAAGAAGAAAGAAGAAAGGTTGGGCACCAACGATCGGCGGCGGAGAACGCGGTCCCCGAGGCCGTTGTGTGGCATGCACGCTGGCACAAGTTCACATACGGTGGCTGCGGCGGAAGCGAATCGCGTGCCCCTCCGTCAATGGCTAGAGACCTCGCTGGCCGGAAGCATGACGAACTCGGCGTGCAGCTGAAGCACGGGGCGGCGACGACAGGGCCCGATTTTTCTTTATTTCCTTTCTTTCATTCTTTCTTTCTTTCCTTCTTTCTTTCTTTCATCGAAAGGCAACTTCGCTACGAGTCCATTGCGTCATGGCAGGAACACGGAACAAAGGGAAGAGGAAATAAAAAAGAAAGGAAGAGAGGAGGAGCGAGAAAGGAAATAAACTTAGCTGGATGGCGGGCGCACGTAGCACATACGTCTATCCCTCAGTTTCTTTCTCTTTTTTTTTACTGTTTTTTTTGCCCAGTTGCTTGTGTTTCTCCTTTCGTGTGGAGCTTCTCGTAGACTCGAGCGGAGTCGCTCAATTTTCCGGCGAACTGAACGGAAAATTGAAACTTCGTGTGCTTCGCTGGCGTGGAGGAGGAGGGGGGGGGGGGGAGGGAGAGTGACGCGAGAGTGACGCGCGCGGTATACGAAAAGTTAATCAAATCTGGGACACGGGTTCGAAGCTCGGGAAAGAAAGGACAAACGCGAAGAGAGAGAAGTGCCCTGTTTCGTGACCGCCTGTCAGTTTTGCTTTTCGCCTTCTCCTGCGAGGGATTTGACTCATGGTATACCCGAGCGTCTGTCAAGGAGTTGAACTCCAGTGTAGTGCACGTCGTTACCGTTCTGTGCAACCCGCACTGGCCAGTAGCACACATTGAAAAGTAAGCTGGTTGCTTGCTCTTTAAACTCTGGCACTTACCCGCTGCGGGAGATTGGCTTCTGAGAAGCCGGCGGGTAAACAGAGAGGTGAACTTCGTTTTAGAAACGGCTCTTTCTATGAGTCGCGTTCGCCGGTAGCACGTCATGTGTTGCTTAGACTTTTGAGAATGAGAAGTTGCCTGCATGTGTCAGGTATGCTGCTCAACGAGAGGAAGGGAGTGGTAAGACTTAAACGAGAAAGTACACTGCAATAATCTTTACACCTTTAAGGGTGTTTGCTTGTCACACGGGTAACACACCTACCGCTGGGGCCCTACAAAAACTTATAGAGGACGACAACGGAGCTCTAGCTAAACGTGCGATGACTAAAGACGTAGTTGAAAAAAACTGTGCAGTCATTCTAGCACCCTTTGTCGCACAGAAACATCTGACAGGAGAATTTCGCAGGGATAGATAGGAAACTTCATTTATTGTACTCTTTATGTCGCCTGTCACAGCTGTCATCATTTTTACTTGCAAAAAAAAAAGAAAGTCGCCAAACAAAATGCTATTGTTGGTTTCCACCAACAATTTCATCTCGCCCCTTATAAGCGCGAGGATGTTAGCCGTGCGACAACTTAACGCCACTTGTACATCCATAAATGTGTAAAAAATGGTTAGACCGTAGGACACGGTACGGTGAAAATTGTACAGATAATATTAAAACAGGCTAATGTTAAAGTCACCGATGTTTGTGAGAGAAACCGATGAATTATTAAAAAATAGAAGAGTTGATAACGAAACGGAAGGAAACGAATGAACATGTTCTGTGCTATATATCCGTACTCATCAATATTTCGTGCACTTCGGTGACACGTTAAATATTGTCTACTAACTAACGTATTCATCGAGAGGATGAGACTTCAGACCTGCAACGCATTACATGAGCCTCCTGGATTTGACGCCTTGAACGCAAAACGATGTACAGTCGAATGTCTCTATAACGAAGCGCTTGGGTTTCTCCGAAATAATTTCGTTATATATACAGGTCAGTCACTTCGAATTACAAAGGTCGGGCACCGTGCACAGCTCACAGTAGATCCGGGACCGAACTATTCCTTCGTTATACAGGTTATTTCGTTGTATTGTTCGCTGCACAGCCTCTCGACTGTACACCTCACGGATATATATATTTGGTCTCTTCTCTCCTCGTTTGCACGCATGCGCATGCATTCGCCGTAGCAAGTAGGGATCCAGTGTTTTCGGCGTTCTGCAACTAAGATAAAGTCGCGGGTCCGATTCCCTGTCCCGGTAGATGGCAGCATTCCGGTGGGAGCGAAAATGCGAAAACGCTTGCTATACTGATCGATATATCTCTTCTTAACCAAAATTTGTCCCCGGCCTTCAATTGGGGCACGTCTTATAGCTCCCGAAGTTGCTTAGGGCTGTTAACCTCACTAACCCAATTATGCAGTGTGCTGCCAGTTCAGATTTATAAGACCGAGCTTGGGCTACAGGCGGCTGAACGAGAAACTGATATCTTGTGTTAGCTATATTCGCCGTGGTAGTTCAGTGGCATAGGTCACGGGTCGATCCTGGACGCATTCTGATGAACGAAAATGACAAAAGTAAGTACGCTCGTGTATTTCAATTTATGAGCAAGTTGAAGAATCCCAGGTGACCAAAATTAATGAGGGGTCCCCCTCCCACAACGCGGTGGCTCATAACCTGATCGTGGTTTCACCGCGCAAATCCACATAATCTAACTAATATTTGTGTTAGCGATATAAAGCGTGAAGCAGCATCGAAGCACGAGACCAACGTATGTGCTCTTCGCAAACCTATGGAGATGCAGCTCGTGGGACTATGCAGACACTATATATATAGGGAGCTTCAGAATAAAGGGCGCAAACGGCTTGCGTCTCGGCAAGATCCGAGCAAAGTTCTTGCTCATGCGCAGGCAGCTTTCGTCCATTGATCTAAAGCTCTCTGCAGCGTCTGCTCCCACGAGCTGCCGTCTGCTTCTCCTTCCAGACGTAAACAGAGAGCAACGGCTCATATGCTGCGTAAACAAAAGCGAAGAGCAGTGCGCTCCCTCCCCCTCCCCCCCCCTCGCGCTCGTTTTTACCAGGCGGTGAGTGGACGAGAGTCCATTTTTGTGCCGACGGTGCCATCCTGAGCGTGCACGTGCTGATTAAACAAACGCTGATGCAACGCATGCACTGTCGTGGTGCGAAGCAGGCGAGCGGCGCCAGGTATATAGAGCCGGCTCTGTCGCTGCAACGTCGAGGAAATCTACGTGACGAAGTCATGAGAAGGTTGATCCATGGTAGTGGTAGTCTATATATGACCGCAGTCTATGTAACAAAGGCGCCCGACCTTCGCTGTGCTTCGAGTTGCCGGGTGTAGTTCGCCCACTCCCACTCGCCTATACTGGTTAACTCAGAGCGACCACTCAACGAAGGCGCTGGTCCCGGGTTCAGTTCCCGGAACAGGACGGTTATTGTATTCAACTGACCAGGCTTCCTTCTGAGCGGCCCGTGGGGGGGTTTCCTTTGTAGAGTAGGGCTGCAGCCGGGTGGACGAAAACTCTCGTCAATCCAGTGCAACGTCGAACGGAATGCCGTTAAGTCCGGATGAACTGTAACAATGGCGTGGTCATGAAGACGGTCAGGTCCGGCCAAGCTATTACGACGCACGCAGTTGTTTGCCATGTTGTTCCTAAGCGCTGAACCATCAACTCATAGATGCCGCTGGGGACAGGATGGAAAAGCAAGTGATTAAACTTGAACGGCTGCTATGGTAACGGAAACGCTGTCGATGCTGGAAGAGCGGGAAGTGAGGTGGTATTAAAGAATTCGCAAGAACAGGAGGGAGTCGGCCGACGCGAGACAGCTAGGAGTAATTAGATATCGCTGCAAGATTGCATAACTGCAGTCCACGTAGTAATGTGACGATGATAATAATCACCTGTCTACCACGCGGAGAACACCTGTGCGGGGGGTGGCTTGCTGGCTTGCTTTTGGCTTGCTTTTTTTTTTTGGAAGTTTGCCCAACGGCATAAACGATTAAATATATAAATGTATAGGCCGGTTTCGGTGATGTGCATACGTCCGTGGTACTTGTTGGTTGGTGCCATGGTGGTCTCGCGGGATGAAGCCCCCCCCCCCCCCCCCCTGGCAGTTAGCGCTGTCGGATCTGGTTTAATGACTTCCTTTTCATATGAACTACGTACTCAGCATTGCCACCTTCTTATATTTCCTTCCTTTTGGTCCATTTAAATGTCAAAAACAAGAGCGCCTGACGTCGGCATCCAGTCAACCTAAAACAAAAATTTAAGCGTCCGGGCCTTTGGAGTAAAATTATTCATTGTGATGAGCAGCCGCGAGAGGGCAACGTATAGGCGAACGCTTCGCGGGCGAGTTCACGCCGCAGCCCAACTTGGACAGAACGTGCTATACTTCCCCTACAATCCAGCCCGTTCTACGCAGTCGTCCCTTCACGTTTGTTCAAGTGAACCTCCTCCTCTACATCGTGAAGAGTGCAGCTTTCCGTTTCTTTTACTTCTTTTCTTTTCTAAAACCTAGACTCGGTCGGAGAAAAGGGATCCATTCCCCCCTTTGGATGCGCGCGAACCGGTCCCCGTTATAAGCCGCCTTATCGGCACCTATAGGAGAGAGAGAGAGAGAGAGAGAGAGAGAGGTCAGTCCCTCGAGGGATCGCCAAATTACAACGGTCCGCGCAATTTCGCGCCACTCGGCACCTCGAACATCGGTACTCGCAAAACGCCGCTTTGAAGTATACTTCCCTATAAGCTCGCGCTTTCCGGGTCCGAGCCGGAGGCAGCGGAAATCGCCGGCGCCAGCGCCGATGGTCTGGGCGGACCGAGAAGAGCACGTGGGGGTGGGGGTGGCGCGGGGACAAACTTCTGGACAAACAGCGCCGTGTTCTTGGACTCTCCGCGGTGATAGTTTGGTAATGAACTGAATCCTCCGCGCGCACGCCCGTCTTCGTCGTCGTCGCCGCCGCCGGCGCGGCTTGGTGGCGATGCCCAGGGACTGCCTCGCCACTAGCGCGAGAGCCTCCAACCTAATGAAGGGCTTTCGGGTAATGGAGGCGCGTGATTAGGTTTATCTCGCGCGTACACATGTGCTTGCGCGTGCGGTGGCTCCCCCCGGCCGCGCCGTTTGCAGCGCGCGTTTGCAGGCGCGCGCGTTCGAGCTGTGACTTTGGGCGGGGAAAGGGGACCGCGCGTGGCCATTAATGACGCTGTTGTGCGTGTGCCGTACGTGCGAGTTTCCTTTAGAAAGAAAGAAAAGGATTACTGGAGGGAACTCGGGCGCTGTAGTGTTCTGTGGGAGCTGTAAGCAAGGCTGTTCAGCCAGAGTGGTGTGTGTGACGGTTAGTGACGCGGTTCCTACCCCCCCCCCCCCCCCCGGCTAAACGTAGTCCTTCGCATGACTTCGGAAAGCTTCGTGACTTTGAAAATTCGTCGTTTTTCGGCGATACGTTTCGTTAGATATGCAACAATGCGCAATGATTATGCGCGTTCGCAAAGCCTTACTGCCTTAATCCGCGTTTAGAAAAAAAAGAAAGGATTACTGCGAAATTTAGGCCAGTAATTTAGATCACACGAACCTGTCTGCAATAACCGTCATTCGCTCGGTATACCCGAACGACCACAGCGCCACGGTTTAGTGTAATAAGTTTAGGAGCAACATTCGTGGTATGTATGAAGTAGAGTGCATCTACAGTAAACACCTCTACAACGAAATGACCTGTATAACGAACGAATAATTTTGTTCCGGTTCTACTCCGTGCTGTGTGGTGGGCGATCTTTACAACGAAGTCACCTGTATAACGAATTATTTCGGACACCCTACGCACTTGTCTATTTATTTATTTATTTATTTATTTATTTATTTATTTATTTACGGCATACTGCAGACCCTTGCTTGGGTCCTGACAGGAGGGGCATAATAAAAAGACAACAACAGTAATAACAACAAAAAGCACTGCAAATTACATTGCAGTAAACAGTCCAAAAACAAGAAAGGGGCTGGCAGATGGAATGGCACACTGTGGTATAAACGGTCCACCTATCGAAACGTTGGCCAGCCTGTCTGAGGCACTTCAACCCTGTTTTTAAAAAAGTTTATACCACATTGCAGTAAACAGGATAGAGGCGTTCGACTGCATTCTGCGTTCGGGGGCGCGCTCCTTCGGAGTGCTTATGTGCGAAAGATCTGACGGTGGAGTCGCGGTTATGTGCTACGTAGGTTGAGCGAAGAGGCTGAGACTGCAGCGCGTATGCGTCTTCACTTGTCGTTGACGATGCTTCCATCATTGTTGCTATCGTTAGTTGTTCTGGTTGTCATTGTATGCCTGTCGGTGCTTTTAACCTGTTGCTTCCGTTGCCATTGCTGCAATCGTCGTGTCATAGTTCCCTTTGCTGTCGTTCCCATGGTCTGCCGTCGGCAACATGATATTGGCTTCTAGCGCGAAGTGAAACACGGACACAGAAAGGAGCAGAAAGGACACAGAAAGGACACAGAAAGGAGAAATGCCGTCGGCATTTGCTATTGAACCCCGTGGAGGACTTGTTGCGTTCCGGCAGTTTGTAAAGTCTGGCCCATCTACTGGACGTGCCGGCTGGGAATACTGCATTTACTACGGGAGAATAGCTCTGTGTAGTGCTCTGAGCAAGTTTCTTTTTTTTTCTTCCCTGTTGTAGTTGGGAGTGCTAATCGTTCGTTGTATTTGGCGATTCGTCACGATGCGCGCTGTCTCCGATACTAGTGAAGAGAGAGAGAGAGAGAGAGATGGACGGACGGACGGATGGACGGACGGATGGATGGATGGATGGAAAAACGCAGCCTTCGTATCGATCGACCATTTCGTACGTCAAAAAAAAAAAAAAACGCTTGTTCTCGTAATGAAATTATTTGATTTGAGCGAAAGAGCATGTACAAACCATAGAGAGGAAACTTAAGGAACCTATATATGTAAACGACGTATTTCGCGTTGCCTTTTAAATTCTTCAAGAACGTCCGCTTCACTGCTTTTATCGCGCGCGTCCTTCTGATGCCGGCGTAGCAAGTATCAAGGATTTAAAAAAAAAATGTAAGAGAAACCGTGAGACGCGTGTCTAAATTGGCCGATAGCGCTAACACGCGAGTCCACTTAACCACCGCGCCAGCGTGCAAACAGCTCAACAAGTGGTATATGTAGTGGCCCCAGCTGCGTTGTAAACGCGATTGCGGTCCTCGGCCACTTCGGACGAGTTGGCACAGCCAACTCCGCTTTCCAGACCCACATCAGCCCCGGAGGCGTGCAGTGGTGTATAGCAGTTAAGAGAGGGAGGCGTGAGGGGGGAGGGTACCGTCAGCGAAAGCGCGGCCAACAACCAGACCACGTCCGCCCTATGCAAATCACCGCGGGCGCCGCACTGTGCACTGATTTGCGAATCCTAGGTCCGCCGCTTTCGCTCGCCCGCCCGCCCGCTCGATCGGCCGGTCGCCGTCGCGTCCCCAGCGGATTGGCTTTGGCTTCGGCTCATGGAATATAGTACTCGCCCTCTTCTCTAATGAAGCACGGTGTACACGGGGTGACGAGGAGGAGATGTGGTGGAAGAGGGAGTGCGGAGAGAAAGGGAAAGCATAGTGGGATGCTTAGTCAAGAGAGAGCGAGAGAGAGACAGACACGTAGACGCGAGTAGGTTCACGTTTGATACACTAACCGGCTCGGAGGCGGCCGCCGCCGCTTACTGCGCGCTGTATCACCGCGCTCGCGTTGCTAGCTAGCTAGCTAGCGTTGCCTGGTCCGTGACCGAGCCGAGTTGTAACTCGATAAGACGTAATTAGAGGCAGCGCCGAGTCGAGAAAGAGAGCGTCTGCGCGCTTCGAGATTCCCATAACTAGGCTGGTGGGGGGCGGGGGAGGGGGAAGCTCCCCGCGCAGGATCGTTGGCGCCTGTCGAGGGAAAGGAAAGCGCTGTAGGGAAAGAAAGAAACGGACAAGAGAGGAGGAAGAGAGGAAAGGGGGAGATCGGCAGAGCCAATCGTCCAGAAAGAGAGCCGCGGCTGGCTCTCGCTGTCTGACCCTCGAATGCCGGCGTCTAATGGCCGAACACGTACGCTGTCCCCGGGGAACGGTGAAGAATCGGCCACATGCGCCATCTCGCTTCCTCACCGTGCCGCCTCCGGTCTCCCTACGCCGTTCTTCCGCTGCCTCTTTTTCTTTCTCTTTTTCACTTCCCCAGTTGATTCTTCTCGCGCGATCTCTAGGGTACGGTCCGGGGCAGAGTTCCTCGCACGTCCGGATCGCCTCCTTGGCGCATTTGCTTTCGCGTTCGCGCCCGCGGTCCGGAAAAGCGAAAGCGAGTCGCAGGTTGGGACGCGAAGCTTGCGAAAGAAGACTATTGTGTCGAGCGCATGCTTGTGTGTGTGTGTGTGTGTGTGTGTGTGTGTGTGTGTGTGTGTGTGTGTGTGTGTGTGTGTGTGTGTGTGTGTGTGTGTGCGTGCGTGTGTGTGTGCGTGTGTGTGTGTGTGTGTGTGTGTGTGTGTGTGTGTGTGTGTGTGCGTGTTCGTGTGTGTGCGTGTGTGTGCGTGCGCGTGTGAACTCAGTCACGTGCCATTCGCTAAGCGTGTGGGAGGGACGCCTATTGATTTGCGTGCTCAGTTGCGGCGACAGACCGGCAAATGAAGTGAAGGACACCGGGCTCTTTCTCCGGCTCTTCTCGTCCGGAGGGCCCATTGGCACTTTTTTTTTTTTTTTTTACACGAGGTAGCTTAGACACTTCCAACGAGATCACCCCGGTCGTCGCAATTATGTCCTTTGGACTAGTTCGTGTCAGCACGTACCGAAAGGCACTCGTCAGAAGGGCTGCAGTATGCGCGCATTATTATACCTATACGAAAGCTTTGTACATTCGTATGCTTTCACGCATATGCTCGACAGACCAGACAGGCTGTTCTCACGCCTCTACGAAATGCATGTATCATTTATCAGACTGTAAAACAAAACCTGTGATGCAATGGAAAGAGGTCAGTTTTTGCAACCTGAGAATCTGCAAAGGCAAGGAAGGAAGGAAAAAGTGGAGAAGGAAAGGCAGGGAGGTTAAGCAGTTTAGCTTAACCGGTTTGCTACCCTACACATAAGAGCGGGATGGGGGGGGGGATGAAAGACGGGGAGAAGAGATAGAGAGGCAACATACAGATCAGACCTCTTATGCCCAACCGCCTATCGCAAAGACAGCTTTACAGGGGGACGGAACGCAAAGCAGCCTTTTCTTTCTTTTATTAAGCAAGATGAACTTTCCCGATAGTCGGTTAAATTACCTCGATTTAAAGCATTTCACGTCCCCTACCGCGTAGCGTTGACAAGTTTGCGCTTAAACGTGTCGTAAAGCTCGAACTGAGTGCACTCTTTTCTCTTCTTTTTTATACATGAGCATTATGAATGTCAAACTAGGAAAAATGTGTGTGTGTAAGCGAGAGAGAAGGGAAGCCGAGGAGCTCGATGATTGTTAATCAAGACCATATGAATCCATCAGACAATGAAGCCAAGGAAAGTATCGGGCAAATTAACAGTGGCTGAAATTCAAGTGTAGCAAATGATGAAGAGAACGGAAACGAAAGTGGACGAAAAAAATAACTCCCATCTTCCCACACATCCGCCCATTCCATTCACTCCACCCATTCCATCCCCTCTTCGCTATCTCTACCACGTCATCGCCATTCCACACGCACACGCAACGCACACACACACGCACATACATACACGCACACATACATACACACGCACATACATGCGTACATACATACATACATACATACATACACATACATACATACATACATACATACATACATACATACATACATACATACATACATACATACATACATACATACATACATACATACATACATACATACATACATACATGCATGCATATATACATACATACACACGCGCGCGCGCTTACACACACACGCACACACAGATGCACACCGTCAATTGTACTTCGCTCCTCATAGAGGCAAGACGTGTAGCCGAGTGAGCTCCTGAACAACTCTGCGCAATGTGGCTAACGTGGTTTAAATAATGGATCCGGGATCTGAAAGAGGAGTGACGTAATGCTCACGCATTTTTCTCGCATTTACCGAAATATCGCTGCTAAATTTTTTTTTTCCATTCTGTACCGTCAACTCTTTGTTGCTGACAAGCCGTCATAAGCAGAAAAGAAAAGATGAAGAAATATAAATAACAAATATTTCCGTCGCCACTAAACACTGACGCCCCGCAGGGCCGTTTTCCAAGAATCGTTGTCCGTAAGACAGCGTCGGAAATCGCTCGAGTATTTGACGCACGGCTCTTGTTTTACAATGACCGTGCGCAGTAAAATGTCACGACCGGACAGTTACCGCTCTTGGCTCTCCATCGGTATTCCGAGGGCGTCTTCATCTTCGATTTTCTGGCGCTCGACGCTAGAAACACGAGAGAAGCAGAGTCCTCTCTCTGTTGGCAAAATACTGTAGCACCTTGTTGCTAGAACAGCATGCCAGCAGCAAGTGTGTTGTCGTTGCTGTTGTCGTTGTTGCACTCAACGCATGTAGCATTCCCACAAGAGTGATTGGCCGCGCGGAAGGTGGTAATACCCTCACAGAGCAAGAAATTAAATAAAGAAAGCAACAACAGGTCAGAAGATGAGAAGGGACTGTGACTTAACGACGCAAAGTAAAAGCTCGCCTGACATGCACACTGAAGCGGCTCACCTTTCCCGCCGCGTGGATAAACTTGCGTTTAGTTGAGGGAATGTCTCATCGCTGGCAGCACAACTTAACAGCACCTAAAAAACAACGGAGTGGAGGGTGACAAAGTTAAGTTTACTTGTCAAGGTAGGAAATCATGCTACATCGAAGGAAAAAGCAGTGGCAGGGTAGCAGAAAATGACCAGTTGTTTCACGTTGATACAAAAAAGGGGATTTTGGCGTTTGTGTTACTTTTTTTTTTTTGGTCCTCTTGATTCCTCTGTGACTTCTATACGTCTACGCTTTCAGACCACGACTCCCTACCAATTCTCTCAGCTCCCTGTCGTTCTTCGTTACCGCTGCAGCGACAGCCACGGACACGTGACAGTCGCTGTAACAGCAGTTCCCGCAGCGGCGACTTCCGGAAGCGCGAATCAGGCGCGCCGCGTCGTCGGTCTTGTCTTCCGGCGTCGGGAAGCCCTTTTATACTGTCCTCCGAGACACCCCGAGCGCGTCGGGAGAGTACATCGCGCGCACGCCGGGACCTGCTTTCCGCAGCCACCGCGGGTCGCTTTCCGGGCGCGGCCTCCTCTACCACCACCACCATCCTCTCGCTTTAATTAGGGCACGGCTGGTCGCGGCCCCCAAATTTCCCCCGTGGTTTGCGTGCCGCGGCTGCGGCTCGAGTTCGCCGAGACCTCCGTAATACGCCGGGGGT
Source organism: Dermacentor albipictus (assembly GCF_038994185.2). NCBI lineage: Eukaryota > Metazoa > Arthropoda > Arachnida > Ixodida > Ixodidae > Dermacentor > Dermacentor albipictus. The sequence goes on along the minus strand of NC_091825.1, from coordinate 119,153,918 downwards.
GTGCGGCCGCTTGCGCCGCTGCTGGCTGCTGCTACTTTTTATGTGGGTGCCGTGCGCACTATACTCCTCTCGGCTTTGTTGTCGGCTCGCTCGGGAGGAACGAACGCAACGACATTGCTCGCGCTCCCTGTTGGCGGAGGTGGGGAAGGGGGGGGGTGAGGGTGCGGAGTATTCTTATTGCGATGAGAGGCTCTCGAGTGCCGCACATACTCTTAGAAACAAAGGGTGTGTAAGTAACTCCTTCTTTTTTTGCGGGAGAAGGGCGCTCCTTCGAAGTGCGCTACACCGTACACCCTTATAAGAAATGGACTCATAGGTACTCTGTTATTGTTGTAGTGTTTTTTTTTTACCCGAGTAATAATTTTTGCTGTGTAAAATTATATAGCCTCGTTTTCGACTAGACGAGAGTGCAAGGTCTGCACCCTTCTAGGCGTCATCTCCTGTGGAGGGCGCTGCAGTACACAGTAATGCAATTTTTTACACCCTTACAATGGTACGGGTGTTTGCCATGGAACGAACAGCGCTCTTAACGGCGTAAAAATCACTATTAGGGGTGCCCGGTTTGTCCCATGGCTAGCACTCTCACTCTTCGAAGGGCAAAACAAAGAAATGTTTACCATGAACGCATTGCACTCCCAGAAAAAAAGGAGTGTTAATTGTGGGACTTCTCTTGCGGGAAAAACGGCTTGTTCTCCACTTGCTGGAATTTCAAGGTGCCAAGCACGCACGCTCGGTCAGCGCCCTGCTAAGAGAATGCCCCTGCGATACGCGCCTGTATTATGTGCGCACTGTACACGCTTAGAAGAAAAGGAGTGCTGGTGACTCCTCTTTGAATTTTGAGCGGTTGTCCCGTGCTCAACTCCGTTTCCGAGAAGCCTAGGTAGCTAGAACTTACAGGTGACGTCTCTTTGACTCTTTTAACGAGATTCGCAAACTCCGCTGGCACCCATACTCTAAAATATTTTTGCACCTTTTGGAGGTCATATTTTCCGCGCGCAAACAATCGTATACAACCGCACGATGCTTTCCTGTCAGGAACGCCGTGTAACGCTGATGTGTACGCGCATGCCGTTCGTGACCTGAGAGACCGGGATCGAGTGCAGCGTTGAAGAAAAGAAATGTACGCAAGATCGATAGATAGAGAGATATAGAGAGAAAGAAAGAAACAAAGCAAAGGCAGGGAGTACAAGTACTGTTTGCGGGCAGTATAAACCCCAAAGGGTGCAAAAAGTGTTATTATAGAGTGCAAGTATGGTTAACGTACGTACGTGGTTAAGAAGTATTAGAACTTTCCAAAATGGAGTCAGATGTGTAACGAACAGTTGGTTACTTTAGCATAAAAGAAGCAGCCAGAACTGCCGTTTCTCTTAGCGTGTAAACTACAACTCCTTTTTTTTTTCTAAGCCTTTTCTATTCTTCCGAAAACTGTTGTCCCAGATTGCGGCTGAGATAGGGGGGAAATATGCGCAGATCACGATGAAACAAATAAATGAGACACGCACTTCAAAAATACCCTTTTCGCTTGCTTATCTTGTTGCGTTGTGTTGCATGTAAGTTGAACCGATGTTGCGGGCAACTTTAATTAGGCCATCCCGGTTGTCGGCCGCCAAGTCACGCGCTGGAGAAGACGGGAAGGTTAACCAAACTTTATTTTCGTTGGTTACGCTGCGCCGCGAGGTGGAAATTAAAAAAAAAAGAAACGCAGTAGACGTGCGTGTAGGCAAACATACAGCCCATGTTGCCTGCAATGATCCACTTTTTCTTTCTTTTTCTCTTTTTTCTTTTTTTTTCTCGTCGAAACGAAACTGCCGGCCATTCGTTAATAAAGTTTCTTCTCTCTCTCTCTCTCTCTCGTGTTGTGCCTTGGTTTGTGTGTTGCGGTGGTGAATTCGAAATCAGAAGCAGTCGTTATGCAGACACGCTCGGTGTTGCAAGAGTGCAATGATAGGAACTGTCGGCGAGAAATAAATTCATGAAATTTCAGAGTGCGAGTAGAAATGAGAAAGAAAGCGCGCGCTTAATTCACAACTACAAGAAAAAAAGGAGGTTGGGAGCAACCTAACTGGTTAGGATCGAGGTTGCTTCAATCTAACTCGCTAAAGCATAAGAATGCTAATTACCCCAGCTTACCAAATAATTACCAAGCTTGCTACTGTTAACTTGCTTCAAAGTTTGTTTGCTTCGATCTGTCCCTTAGCAACCTACTATATACCCAGTTAGGGTGTGTTGGCAGCAGTAAGGAGTAACATATCTCGCTAGGATTAGCTTGGTTAGGAACGATTAAGAGCAACATGGCTTTTGTTGGAGTTTGCAACGTAACTTGCAGCCTCTCTGCCTTCTCTTTCTTCCTCCATTTTCTCGCTTGTTTGTCAGTCCACCGAGTTCTCGAAACGTGGTGCGCAACCGGCATAGCGCGCCGTACGTGTATCCGTTGCTCAAAAACGTAGAGATGTCTTCACCGAGTTCAGGATTTCTCTCTAAATAACGCCGCCGTCTCTCTTTCCTGTAAGCACACGAACAATGTAGACGTCCTTTACGGACGTCGAACCGCAACGCAAGACAGGAACCACTAAGGGAATCGTACAACTAAAGCGAAGAAGAAAGAATCGCACCGGGAGTTAGCGAGATATGGTCCTCACGTCGTACTTATAGCGAACCGGCGAAAAACTTCGTTTTCTCTCTCTGCACTGCGCGAAGTAGTCGATCTCTTCTTCCCTTTTTTTCCTTCTTTCTCTCGAGAACGCGAGGCCACGGCTGTGAGAAAAACACCTGAGAGTGCGATGGCTCTCGCAAATAATTGCGATATCGAGGGTTTACGATCGAGACCATCGGATAAAGGTATAGAGGGCGCAGGTGCAACAATCCGGCGCCGGGGGCATGATGTGGTTCGTTTTTAGCTCGGCCACCGCAGAGTTTCTTTTATTAGTAGTAGTATTATTATTTTTTTCCCCTGATGGTTTGGTGTGTCGTCATCTGCTGCACCTCGGCTCCCGTGGTCTCCCGGGAAAGTGGCATTACCGGAGACGCCGCCGCGCTCCTGGGCAGGAACTTCACCGTCATACGCGCGCTCGCACTTCGACCCCCTTCCTTACGAGCCTTGCGTCTTTCCTTTCTTCTTTACCGTTCACCTTTGTGAAGCGATAAGCGAACAATAAACACGATAAGAAAATTAGAGAAAGAGCAACGCCAAGAAAGTTTTCTTGGGCGGCTCTCGTTCCGCGCTTGTATACTCTCGTTTCTTCGTGGCGCGTTCGATCCATTCCGAGCTACCTAACGCTATATATGCACCGGGGGAGGCGGGGGGGGGGGGAGGCGGGGGTCATCTCGTTCTCGTCACGAGATAAGCCGGTGGTGCGCTCTTGTGCACCTGCCGCTCGATGAAGCACTCGTAAGGAGCTACGTGGTCGGTCCACCTGAATTACCGATGTGCTCAGAACGTATACTGGACGGTGTCTCGAGGCGCCGAATCCACTATCATGCACATACAGGGACGGATATGGATGTTGTAGTATGGCGTTGGGGGGTGGGGGGATTATCTCTGCAATTTCTTTTTTTTTTTTTGGAGGCCAACTTATGCTCGATCCGCACATGGTCTTCCGCACGCGTGCGGACTTGCGAAGAAACTACCGCACTTCGCCCACAGGTGCACAAAATTTCGGTTGATACTGCTGGTCACACGAGCAGTTTAATACCCAAATTTTGGGGCGTCGGAGTACCATATGTACAATTATTTTTCCTCCTTTTCTTGCGGTAGGTGCGCGGCAGGCCGTGTGGATTGGGCGTAAGTTGGCCCTTGTAGTCTGCCTCATCTACCCGTTGTCGCGTATTGTAGTAGCGCTTAGTCTTCTTTCCGCGTGCGATGTGTGGGCGATTGAAAGTTGTCTGCGAGTCTCGTCGGACGTGCGGTCTCCTGCATCTCGTTTCCAGCGAGAGTGTGCGGGTACTAGGGGAGGAAGAGCACGCGCCAACAGTCTTTCTTTTGTCTATTATTTGATTCAGCGCAGACCGAATTCCGTTCACGTTTATCCCTCCCTCCCTCCCTCCCTCCCTCCCTCCCTCCATTTCTCTGTCTCTCTGGACAATGCTAAAATTTATTTTCGTTGGAGAGAGAAAGGTGAGAGGCAAGTAGGTTAACTACATTTAGACCATTTGGCGACACTGCAAATGGCGAGTGAGATGGAAAGTGAACGAGAGAGAGAGAAGACAAGAGTTTATATTTAACACCTTTCATAAGTGTTCTCAACAGGTGTGTCGAGGCAGAGCTAGAGAGTTGCAGCTGTCCGGAATTGGTAGTAACAAGAACGGCAAAAAAAAAAAAGAAAACAGAGAGAAAGGAAGGTCGGGTTAATATCGGCGAAGAGAAAAGGTTATATACCTTTCGAGTACCAGGGCTAACCACAATTCTTCGAACTGTTATAAGCATTATCTTCGGTTTCCAGCAGCAAGAGCCTAACTCGGGTATCGGAGTACTCGCAGTACCGCGCTCATGCGTTTACATAAACGTCGTTGTGTGGTTCGTTACGTAACTTCGTTACGTGAGTGCATGCGCCATTTAGCTCGCATGTGGATAGCCACTCATATTCACCGTTTATTTTTGAGCGTCATTTTTTTTTTCTTAGGGAGTTTCCAGACACCGCTGCCTGTTCAGACGAATGCGACACCCACACTTTCTTTCTTTATTTCTTTTCTCTTTATTTTTTTTTTCCTCTACGAAAATGAAGCGGAATAAGCGCTCGGAAAGATGACAGCTCCGCGAGATTGACGCCGTGCAGAGACGCGCGCGAGAGAGAGAGTTGAACGCGCAAAGCCGCGCATCCGAATCCATTCTCCGCGCGTCGGCGTCAGCACGCGCACACACACAGGCCCAGCCTTGTCGACAGGAACGAAAGCCGAAGGCAGGGCAAAGAAAAGAAAGAAGAGCTCCCAGGGAAAAAAGAAAAGACGGACAGAGAGGAGAAAGAAATAATAAAGGGCCTCGCGGTTGACAGAGTCATCTCCTCGCGGAAGAAGAGGCGACCTTTGTTCGGCACGCCTGCCTGCCTGCCTGCCTGCCTGCCTGCGCGTTTGCGCGTGTCCCAGCTGTATATACGTAATGAATATGCGCCTCCTTCGTATATACGACAGGATTCCCAGCCGTACTTATATATATATATATATTTCTATATATCTATTAAGTGCTCGTTCGGCATCCTTTTCTACGTTTACTTCTTCGTCTCGGAGCTGCCTCAAAGTGTACAGGAGAAGAATCGTCTTTGTGCGAGTAGAACGAGAAACGAACAAGAAGGAAGCGTAAGCGGATTTTTTCGGATGAGCACTCACTCGAGCACGAAAGCTTGGCACGACGCTCAGCGGCAAACAAGCTTGTCATTGGGAAGGAAGCGTTTATGCATACGAGCGAGCTTCGACTCGCGATGGGAATATGAGTTGTATATATATATGCGTGACATTGTTGCCTCACGCTTGGAGCGAAACGTTTTGAGTTCCGGCGTTTTTCGTTCGTTCGGTCCTAGCTGCCTAGGTCTTGCAAGCTAGCAAGCGAGCATGTGTATGTTTGCAGGAGTATACGGTGCGGCTATTATACTGGCAAGTTCGTACGCTAGCGCCTTTTGGAAGAATTAGTATCTTTTTTTTTTCTTTTTTGTTTGTTCATTTCTGGGAAGTGAATGAGCCTTTTCGCCTTACCACCATGTTTCGTTTCTTAGAAAGTTAATATCGCCGTCAGTTTTCTTGAAGCCTCAGATAGCAGTGATAAATCCTTCAGTGATTCCGAATCATACCTCAATTGACCAGTCACGCCTCAAAGTCTCGTGCCATTTATGTGGACCAACAAAATCAGCGATAGCGACAAAACAACAATAATTTAACCACCTTCAAAAGCCACGTATATGGCCGCCAGCGACATGCAATGGCACAATGGTTATGTCATACAGCTGCTGAGCACGAGGTATCGGTGTCGACTCCTAGCCAGCTTACTGCGGCTGGGTTACCAGAGCGGTGGAATGCAGGACGGCCCGTGTGCCGTGCTTCCGACGCACGTTCAAACGTCTGGAGCGGTCGAAAGTAATCCGGAGCACCCCAACCGCGGCCCTCACAACCCACTCCACAGTTTCGGGACGTCAAACCCCATGATTCCACTTCTTTAGACAACCATTACCGCCTATCTGCGCATATATGCCGTATAACTTCTGCTTTATCCCTTTCATCCTGTAGCTCAGCGTCGTGCGAAACGTGCAACTTATCGAACAGGTTAAATATTACCCGCCGTGGTTGCTCAGTGGCTATGGTGTTGGGCTGCTGAGCACGAGGTCGCGGGATCCAATCCCGGCCGCGGCGGCCGCATTTCGATCGGGGCGAAATGCGAAAACACCCGTGTGCTTAGATTAAGGTGCACGTTAAAGAACCCCAGGTGGTCAAAATTTCCGGAGTCCTCCACTACGGCGTGCCTCATAAGCAGAAAGTGGTTTTGGCACGTAAAACCCCAAATATTAATTAAATTAAAATTAACAGGTTAAATATCTCCTTAAGATTCTCTCTTCCTCTCGCTTTACCTGAAACGCCCTCTGGAATCGACGCTCCCGCATTAGAAACTTTCCGACGCCGTCGCCTGTTGCGCCCTCCTTCAAACGACAAACAGCTTCCTTCGAACGACGCCGGGCATCTTTAGGCGCTGTCGTCAAAGTTCACAACCGAGTGCGCTTCGTCGCCGCCGCCTGACGCTGAAGCGCTAAACGCGTCGACCGCCCCCCCCCCCCCCCCCCCCCCGCTTCTATTTGCCGCCCCTCCTCGCTACCGGAACAAGATGATGCGAGCTGGCGGCATCGTCGTTGTCGGTGCGAAGGAGCGGAAAACAATCGCCTCAAGACGCCGCCACCGCTGGCGGATATATATCTTGAAGCCGCGCATATCTCTCTCTCTCTCTCTCTCTCTCTCTCTCTCTCTCTCTCTCTCGAGGGGGAGAAAACAGTTCCTCGTTCGAGGGTTTTAAAAGCTTCCCCGCGAACGGCCCGGAATCGGTCGATGAACACATGCTTTCTGCACGCGTTTTCACGCCTTCGCGTCTTTTGCCTTTTCGTAACTCCTCCTACGCGCTTTCGTTGGCTTCCGTCCTCTCCAGCGCTTCCACGTTCGTCGTCGGCTTGGTTCCTCTTCAAGCAGTCTATATAGCATCGTCCTCTCCACGGTCGTTAGCGCCGCTGGGCGCTTCGTCAACATGGCCGCCACGCGTTTTTCGAAGCCGCTGCCTGCCGACGACGACGACGCGGAAGCGGAGCCGCATTGGTGGACTTGAAACGACGGCTGTTGTTTGCACCTTGTTCCGAAGTTAGTCGTTCGCGCTCGGGCGGGTAAACACTCACGCCGCTGCCGCCGCCGCTCTCAGTGACGACGTCCCTTAATTTGCGTTCTTCTTTCTTTCTTTCGTTCTTTCTTGCTTTGTTTCCTTCCCCCTTTTTTTTTTCTTTTGAAAGAGGCATGCTTGTTTGCGCCGCGGTGAAGCGCTTGCTGGGAGCGAAGAACAAGCGCCGCAGAGTTGAAGCGAATCGCTCAATCTCTCTCTCTCAAACTGTGTGTTTGCTGCGAGTAAGAAAGAGTGTCAGGGCGCGTTAGCGACTACAAATTGTGTCGCTGTTGTTTGAAAGCGGCGCTCGCGGCGACTGTGGCGCTCGGGTGCTTTGATGCTAAGGCGCGCGCGACTCGCTGCGTCGACAGCCCGTGTTTTTTTTTTCTTTTTCTTTTTTCTCAGCAGCATCCTGAGCGGCTGTTCGCTGGCGGCGTAATGAAGTTGTCGCTTACAATGCCCACTGTCTACAACCTCCCCCCCCCCCCCCTTTGTCTCTTTCTCTATCTCTCGCTTTCTTCTCTTTCTCTCTACTTCGTGTAATTCCTCGTGCGAAGAGAGGTCCCGCACCGCTCGTCTGAGAGTTTCCACCTCGGATTTGGGGGAAATCGACTGCGATGTTTGCGAACCTGTTTTCGCAAACCTCGACTCTTTTATATAACTCTGTTTCATTTCCCCACATGAGTGCGTGGCTTTGAAATAGAGGTGCTAAAGTACACTTTGGGGGAACCTATTTGCCTGGGTGAACTTGGAAGAGGTAGTGTACCCGTATAGTACGGGGAGGCAGGAACTCGTTGGCCCTTCTAACTATGCCCAGAAGTAATGCTCGGATTGGCCGCGAAGAAGAAGCGAGACCCTTTTGAGGCCAAACGCGGGAACACCGCAAAGAAGTTATCTGCTGCTCCTCTATTTAGCTCGCAAAGTGGTAATCCTTTTTTTCTGACAGTTTTATTTTTAGAGAGTACTCCTCGAACTAATCAGGTTTCTATTTCGATTCGGACTCGCGCTTCCGAACGAGGGAAACTTCGATCGGACCTGTAGCTCCTTGCGAACGAGCCAGTTTGTCTTTTGCGCCAAATATGGTAGTCGTTTTCTTTTCGAGAAGTTCCCCCCCCCCCCTTCCTCTTCCCACCTTCCTGTAGACTATAAGGTGCTTCGAGAGAGTGCCTGAATCTTCCGGTCGGAATTAATTGAATCGCGTAAGCCCTCTAGTTGGCTTCGTGAAGTTAGCATGTAGGTTGGTTATTTTTCAATCGCGGCTCTAGCTGCTGCTGCTGCAGCAGCAGCGCCAGTACCAGTGGAGTAATTCCGTTGGGTGTGACTAATAACTGCGCAATAGATGTATGCATTTTGTGTGTGTGTGTGTGTGTCTGTAAGGGGGGGAGGGAAGGGCCGTGTGGTCAGAGGTATATGTAAATGAGTAGGGAAGGAAGACAGAAAAAATCATTAATGAGCACTGGAGATGTTGGACAAGCAAATTACTTGGGGTGGTTCTCCAGATGATTATCGGGCGCAATATACATGCGAAAGAAAAAATTCGAATCTCTGAGAAAGAAGTATAGGAAAAGCTTCTGCTGGAGGGTATATTTTTTCCAGTTAAACTCCGTCAGCCTATCATTGTGTGCGTTGCTTCCCGCTGGTTATAATAAAATTGTCTTGAGATCAGAGGGTGGTTAGGAATAGTAAAATAGGACACATTCAGTTACTTAGTAAGTACGTCATTTATATTATGCACTTTTCACTTTCTTAGTGGAGAGTGGCATTGTTTATGAGTATCGATATGTACTTGATGGCCTTTTCTATGTTCATATTCAATTAATTGTCCACGCTTCAGTTCATTTATTCACATATATGCATCTTTGGCACGCACACATCTCGTATTTGCTCACCACCGGAATCTGTATTCATAACGCAAGTGTCCCTACATTTCTGATTGATTATTGCGTTGTATATTTCATTGTTTTCTTCAGTTGCTTGTGTTTTTTACGTGAACACGCTATTTACACGTCGTACCAATTGTCATGCCATGCCAACTACATCGCTCGTCGAATCAAGCGCTCGTCAGTATGTGTATGCGTGTGTGTGCGTTCTTATTTATTAATCTTTTCATCCAAGTCCATTTCTGTACATTAATTCGTTAGTCAGATGCTCAAAAGCCGGAGGCGAAAGTTGCTAACATTTTCAATATCACCAAACAAGTCGATCGATCAATTCTACTTTTTTGTATTTTCCAGCTCCTACTAGTGAATAATCGTACGCTCGCCGCTTCTCCCTTCCCTCAGCGTAGAGTATCCAACCAGACTTGCCTCGTTAACATCCCTGCCTTCCTGATCTCTCTCTCTCTCTCTACTTCTTTATTGGGAGAATGAAAGCTGTGAATTGCCAATCTGCGAATTAAGTGCGGAACACAAAGCGACTGGAATGCGTTGGCTTTCCTTCCACCCGTACAAAGTTGTTATAGAAACTCCGGTATGTTCTTATTGACTTTTCGTTGACCGCAATAGGATTTCTGTGGAGATGCAACAGAGTGTCATGCTGCATGTATGTGCCGACCGAACTTAGGAGTGCTGTGTACAACACACACACACGCACACACACATACATACATACGTACATACACGTACGTACATACATACATACATACATACATACATACATACATACATACATACATACATACATACATACATACATACATACATACATACATACATACATACATACATACATACATACATACATACATACATACATACATACATACATACATACATACATACATACATACATACATTGAATTGTTTGCTTCTGCTAAAACTTACTGCGAATACGCTGTCTTCTTCTCGTTTAGATACAACAAAATTGAAACAGGGACAACGGCGCGGAGAGCTTGAATTGTATCTCTCGTTATTGCGCTTGTTTTTTCTTTCTTCCTTTTTCTCTCTCTCTCTTTTGCAATCTGATTAAGATTTCATTACATGGGCGATTTGTACCTCTCGTTTGTCGGCCTCCACTTCGGCAGTCGCCCTAATCTTTTTTGCTCTTAAACCATATCCGCAAAGACGACATTGTTCTGTAAGTACAGTAAACCGATTTGCCTCGACTTCTACACACTGGCCCGCGCCCCTACTGTCAATCTCTTCGCTGCTACCGAAGTCCTCGGTAACACAGCGTGGAACGAACGCTGTCAAAAACGTGGTCCGCCGCGACTTGGGCGGCGCGAGACGACGGAAGTCGGGGAGGGGAACGGCGCACGCCACCTGTTTTATTTATTTTTTATTAGTCGTTTGTGTTTTTCCTCTTCCTTATGCGTGGCTCCCGCCGAGCGCTTTTGAAAGCGGCGGTGGCGGCGCACGAGCCGGCCGCCGCACGTGGTGTTTACCCCAGTCACACGCGTGCTTGTGTCGGGAACAATGTAATGAACACTTCTCTCTCTCTCTTTTCTCTCTCCCTTTTACCTTGCTGCAGGTATCCCCAGTCGAAGGAAGGAAGGAAGGAAGGAGCTGGTCTTTCGGAGCTGACGGGGGGCGAAGTGCCGCGGTGAGTGCGTGCTGAGACTCCGTACACCTCGATCACGCGTTGGTCCACGCGCGACTGTGTGTGTCTTTTTCGTCCGGTGGCACCTTGACCCGAATTTCAGAACGCGTCGCGTGGCGTAACCCCCCTCCCCCCCTCTGTCTCCCCCTCCGTCACCCCCCCGAGTCGCCGTCTTGGCGTTTCCGCGCGTTCCGTGGGGTGCATAGAGGACGACCAAGGCACTGCGATGTATACGGCGGGATGCCAGGGGGGTTGATGATGATGGTCGTGTATATCGCGCAGCTGACCGGCCGGTGGTCGCGCTTGATTGCACGCTTGCGCCGACGCGGTGGGGCGGGAACCGGCCATTATTATTGTTTTCTCGCCGTAAGAGGCGCGTCCGCGTTTTGTGTGTTGAGTGCGTCTGGACGGCCTTTGGGCAGTAATGTCTCGCCGTCGACGTCCGAAGCTCGTGGAGTAGCCCCGGCGTAACGGTGAAGAAACTGAAATCCTAGTTTGTTTTTTTTTCGAGGTATTATGTGAAATCCATGGATGCGCTGCGAAGAGTGGGCGCTCGTTTTAACTCGCCCGAGCTGGGCCACCCCGAGCATTAAGCCAACATCGAATTCGATGCACGCGGTGTGCGAATTCCTTGTCGTTGTTGTTTCCCTTTCATCTTGTTTCTCATCTTCGCTGCGTCGCATTGGCCGTGTAACAGAGAATTCATTCTACCTCTTACTACTACTGCTATAGAAATGGCAGTAAAATAAACATAACCCTTAGAATGATGACGGCTTCCCCATTCCGTGTAGCAATCTGCGGTACGTATAACGTAAGGGAGCCTGCCGGGCGTTACAAAAGTTGGGAGCAGCGCGTCACCGCCATTGGCGTGGTGCGGCCACCGAAAAAGGTATTTCCCCTTCAGAACGTAATGAGGACCAGTGTAAACCCAACGGCGAACTTGCATTGGGTGCAAACGTTGGCTTAACGTTGGCTCAACGTTGGCTCAACATTGGCTCAACGCTGAGCCAACGTTGAGCCAACGATGAGCAAACGTTGACTCAACATTGACTCACCTATGGTTCAGCGATGGCTCAACGTTGGTTCAGTGTTGGCTGCAATAGACGGTCTCATACAAGCATGAAAAAAAAAATCGCGTAACATTTCTATCGTTCAACAATATCACTATCACTGCTTGCCTTGCTAACATAGGGCCAAACTGGCGCCTTTTTCTGGCAACCTTGGTGGTTTCGCGCCCACTTACGAGCTCGGGGGGCATGATGTCACACCGTTGGCCTCCGAGAAAGCGGCGGAGATGGCGCTGTGTAATACGCGCCGCTACTTGTCCCACGGAGAAGGGCGGCGCGGTGAGCGTTTGCCGTGGCCCGACGCATCTCGCAAGGTCACGCGGCGCGCCTTATCGTCGTCCTGCATATACGTACGCGTTCGCCGGTCTCTCGGTGGAAACACAATGGTGGCAGCTCGGAGAAGCGCGCCACGCACACACTATAGGGAGTCGAAGAAAAAGCCTCCCCTAATAGCTCGTCGGCGTGCTGGGCATGCGTCAGCCCGAACCGCGCGTTCTTCTTCCACGCGGCGATGCGCTCGGGCGTCGATGAGAAAAGCAAAAAAAACAAAAAAAATCTATATTCGCGCAGCGAAAACGATGGTGGTCGCCGCGATGCGATTCTCATTATGTATGCACCATTAGGTTACACAAAGGTCCGCGCGTGCCGCGAGCACGGGGCAGGCCTCTCCCGAGGTGTTTTTTGTGCTTTTCGTTCGACCTCTAGATGGCGCCCTGCTCGCTCACTCACGTTCACCCTTTTTTTTCTTGCACGCTGTTTACATTTCTGCGGCTATTACTCCTTCATTGCTACAACCACCCCCGATGCGTGATGTATGTATGACGGCTCGAGTTCTTTACATGACTCACGCAGTCACGCGCGGTGGGGCTGCTCGTTTACATGACGAAGAGCGCGGCGATTGACTGCGGCGGAAAAAAAAAATGTACGAGCGGTGCATTTTAACGCCAACCGCCGTCGCGTGCCGTCTCGCTTTTTCTCGTTATGCTGCGGGAACACACAAAGAAGACTCGCTCTTCTCAATTTTTTTGCGCCCTTTCAGATTCGTTCATGGTTCGCGGTCTACGCGTTTGACGCTGCTACCGGAAATAAAGGCACGAGACAAGCCGTCGACGGCTTGACCGACCATGCTACGTGATGCGCGTTTTAAATGTATTATCCGGGAACTCACTAAGCGGAACCTCCGTCGATCAAAAATCCCCGCGCATCTTTAATTAGAGCGCTGAGTGAAATGAATGGTGGTTTCTAGCGCGACGGATTTAATCTCTTTGTGCTGGGCGTCTCGTGGCCTGCCTGTAGATTAGTGGACGGAGAGTGTGGGCTCTTAATCCCCAGTGGTATGAGAAAGGACATATCCTCCTTCTGGTGGCACGCCATGGCTGTTCTTTGTTGGAGACTGAACATGCAAGTTTGAGGGGGAGAGATAGAACGTAGCTCCTTTTTGTTGGCGGTGGCACCGTTCTTGGTACATAATCCTTCGTGTCATCAGTCATATTGAGACCCACTGAAATTAGCAATTTTTTTTTTTAGTTGTGACTGTTTTGTCAGCGCACAACCTGCTATTTCACGTCGCCTTCTCCCTCTTGAAAACACGCCTCGACCGAGGTGGAACGAAGCCGGATTGGCTAGCCGTCGCGACTTAGTTTGAAAGGCGTGCCTTATAATGTTGTACGTGGCAACTAACTGTCACTTTGTCGTGCACCTCACACCAAGTATAGATGGCACTTACTGTCAGAGTTATTTCCCATGTCGCGATCTGCACAGTCACAAGCTGCACTGTGCCTCGTTGTTTTTTTTCTTCAAACGTTGGGAAGCATGTTTAGATTCAGGTGCAGTCTGGATCTTTCGCCGTTGGGGGCTGACCAAATTTATCAGCAGCTACCTTTGTGCTACCCCTCGTACATTACTGTGCGAATACGGGACATCGGTTTTAGTGCATAACCTTGAGCGCACAAGCAACAACACGCTTCCTCGCGCTGTCACGCTACCAGTTCGCGATATACCCGACATGCATCAAATGGCGATTGCAATTTTGCCCTTGTCTCACAGCGTGTACTCTGAGATATTACTAGAATTTAGTGGAGCGAATGGAACGGGAATTTGGAACGAATTGTCCCGTAATGTAAAATGAGAGAACTGCCAGAATTTCCAAACGTTCGTCCAGGCGGATTTATTTATATCATAAAATAGAAAAAGAGTGATCTACCGCGATGCTTGGCTGAAGCTTGTTTTCACTTCCATGCTGATGATTAATTCGTATTTGTATTCTGAATCTGCTATTAATTAATTATATATATCCTTAGTTTCCCGTTTCTTGCTTTGTTTAATTTTTTTTACTATCTTACCTGCATTTGGAGCTTGTTTTGCACCTGCAACTAGCGTGTTGGCTATGATGACAATTAATATGTACGCACTTTTCGATAATGATCTTGCATAGTGATCGATAATGAAATGACAAAAACTAATTAATCTAAAATGATAAACTACGAGAAAATCTTGAAGACGAGGTCTAAACAAGAAGGAAAAAAATATTCATGGGTAATATTCAGTTGCACGTTTGCAGAAAAGTCTACCGAGGTAAAAAAATATCAAGCAATTTAAGACAACATAGCTTTTACAACAGCTTTTTCAAAAGTACACTTCGTGGAATTATAATAACGTTGCCTAGGGCACGATTCAGTGTCGTAGTGCAATGGAAAAAAAAGAAAAAAAAAGAAAAGATCAGGTGCAAATTGGCGGGCCCCTCAAAAGGTCGTCGCCTTGCGCTTTTCGTGACAGGTCCTCGGCCAAGACTGAAAGGAGCGTATTCGTTGTCATGACAACCAGCGGAAAGGGACGCCTTTCGGCCATTCCGCTTTTACTTTGCATAATAAATTAGACCCTGTTCATCCGCCGTGACATCAAGCGATGGTACCTTCCGTTTCTCTGGCGTGAAAAATTGATACGGCGCCGCCATTGACGGTTTCTCGGATTATAGTCGATACAGGGGGCCTCGCCAACTTGTCGAACATAAAAATAAACATGGCGCTCTGCTGCTGTCCAGCAGATACCCTTGCTGATGGAATTTTTAAAGCCATTTGATGTTTTGGTGTCGTCTCACAGTCGACGGTAATTATATCTGTAGGAGAGGGAAGGTAGCTTTCTTGAACACTCCTCACAAGAATGACTAATTGATTGATTTCTATGCACTCAGAAGTGGTGGGAACTAATTTAATTTAGCGACTGAAACGACCACTTGCTGCGCGACCATACTGAAGTTCAAACATCAGAAGCTTTAGCAGTTACATCTATAAATAACTAAACATTCATGGCGACTTTTGTTGTCTTATACTTTGCAATTAGACTGATATTTACGCGCTGAGTTTAGTACGAGGGTCAGTCGAACGAAAACATGCAGTAATTTATTTTGAACACTTCATTCAGTGAACGTGAAACGCTTCAGTAAAATTTTCGCACAGAATCACCCCCGCGCCCTAATTGAACGAAACCGTAGTGAAAACGCAACCGAATTTCTACAACCACTTTTGTACGGGGGTTAACCGTTTATAAACAGCAGTGGTTCACAGTCCGCTCGCTTTCCCTATAGCGGTTTGTGCGAGCCCCATTGTCCCTCGACACGATTTTCACATGCCGCCGACAGAAGGCATCGCAGGTGAAGGCGACAAAGGGAATACTTCCGTTTTTGAAAGAGACGGGATTGGACAAGCGGCTGTGCGAGTGATGTCACGTACCATGCCAGAATGATGGACTCCAACGGACGATGTGTGTGTGCTGTGATATGTGCTCTCTCTCCCTCTCCCCCTTCCCCATCTTTAATCTCCCCCATCCCTCTCCCATGTGTAGGGTAGCGAACCGGTTAAGCTAACCTGGTTAACCTCTCTACCTTTCCTTCTCCACTCCTTCCTTCCTTCCTTCCTTCCATAGCTTGCGTAGCGCTGCACGGTATTTGCACCCCATGCACAAGGTATGCGAAGAAGAAAGAGCGATGGTGGCGACGACGCGGCGGACGCTGATGAATGGGAAAATCTCTCCGCGCGCGCGCGGCAGCAAAGCGAGCCAGCCTTACCCCCCTCCTCCCCCCCTCCCCCATCCCCAAAACACACTGTTCAGCTAGCGGCTTGCACCGCGGATCTTTTCTCTGCGACAACAGTGGCCCTGGAAGGAAACGGAAGCGAGGAACACAAACGCAGTCGCTCTCGCGCGCTCACTGTTATACGGGGAGCGCGCGGCCGAAAGAAATGTGGTTATTATGCAGAATTGCCGTTTGTCGTCGACTCGCATCGTCGTACGCTTTGCTCTGTTTTCTCGTTTTCGTTGCCACCGCCGCGTTACGTCTCGCTCGTATTATTCGTGCAGTGCGACGGAAGCGCGCGTCCAACTCGGTGGCTCGGTGAAGTACAGCATACAGGGTGTCCCTAACTATCGTGCACCCTTAAGATATATATATAAAAAAAATCTGCGAATGCCATGTAGCTGGACAGAACCAAGGTAATGTTGTTCGCCGTCCTTGGAGATACTCGGATTATCTTTTGCATTCCGCCTATAACTCCGTAATTAGTAATAAATAATTAATAATTTTATCAGATATTGTATTTAGGGGAATAGTGTCAATTACAAAATTGTAGAGCAACATGAAAAAAACTTCCGATACAGCTTTCTGTTGCTCAACAGGCGTTGTGTAAAAGTGCTTTTTCCGAGCGTGAAGGAAGCCCGCGAATATACGAAAAACTGCGGCGCTACTTACCGCTCAAGGCATTTAGTTAGCAGTTAGCGTTGGCGTTTTGGTTGTCTCGCTTTGCAGTGTTCACAAACTCGTCTTGCGCTTCATACGAGAAAACTAAAGTGACGCTCCAAGACGCGAACAAAAATATGCAGAGCCTCGCAGGAACTTGTTTTCTCGCCGGTGAAAACGCTTGTGCTAGTTTAGCTAAACGCGCCTGCCTGTATTTCGCGTACACTAGCCTGCGCCAAGTCGCGAAAAATGCATTATTTTACGCGAGACACGACCGCAGTGCGAGTGCGCTGCGTTTTCTCTCGCGTGTCGACTCATTTTCTGTCTTTTCCTAACCTCTTCCCTCGCGTTATTGTCTTTTTAGCACTTTGCGCAGTTATAGCAGCCAAAAGTTAGCGCGATGGCATCCAGCCCCCTCTGTGGATGTCGTAGCTCTTGCTATTGCTCAAAGACTACGCAGCTGTAGTTCGCGTTACTCAGAAGCTACTACGGCTGACGCGACTCCCGCATCTGGCACACGTAGCACTGCACTGAGTTAGCAAGACGGGAGCGCGACGCGGAAGCGTCGGGAAAAGCGCGCGCGCAGTACCACACAGTGCGGCTGTGTGTGTGTAACTACATGCGAATTGTATATTTACGCGTCGCCGTCGCAGGCAACTCCCCCCCCCCGCCCCCCTCTCCCGCCCCATCTCGAGACAAATGAGCGTTTGGACTGCCTCATCCTCGCTGCTGCTGATGGAGCCCGATGTGCGCAGCACGAGTGTGCCTGTGTGTGTGTGTGTGCGCGCGCGCGTCTGTACGCGTATGTACGCGTCTGTGCGCGTCTGTGCGCGTCGTGACGCGTCCGGGCGCCTGCGCTCTAGTCGTGGCCGGGGAGTAAAAAAAGAAGAAACAGAAAAGGGAGAACGCCTCCCCCCAGCTCGAGCGAGTTTTCGGTGTCCCCGACGTGGCGCAGTTGGGTTTGGGGACTTTGGGCGCTGCCTAAATTTTGTCTCTCGCGAGGATGTACCACCGCAAGCACAACCGCCACAACCAACTGTGTGTGTGTACCACCTCCGGCGTTTTCTTTGTTCACTGGCGTTTCGTTCCCGGTTTTTATTTTACCGTCTAATCTGCACGACGACGCGGCGTCTGCCGTTGTTATTCAGCGTCGCTTTTTCGGCCTTGCCATGGCGTTCGCCTAAATCGCGGTGGCGCCAAATTTTTGGCGCGTTCCCACGGGAAGGGTGCGTTGGGGCGTTATCGAGCGAAAACAACGCTTGCACTGGTGCTCTCTCTCTCTCTCTCTCTTTGCAAACGCAGCTCGTGAACAAACTGTGTCCCTGTGGTCTGTACTTCTTTTTCCTTTTTTTTAATTAGACGCGTGTTCTTTTGTTCCATTGAGGGCACTGCTGTACACACCGGTTTACATTTAGCTTGTCGTTTCTATAATTAGGAAGTGCGTTCTGTGTTATCTCGCGGAGCAATGTGTCCCCCCCCTCCTCTTTGTTTGTTTGTCTGTGTGTGTGTGTCTGTGTATGGTTTTCGCGTGCTCAGATCACGTGGGCGCGCGTTTTCATTTAAGTATGAACTACACTTCACGCGTGGATTTCCTTAAACCTACTTCTGCTACGAGACTGCAGCAGACGCCACCTACAGGCTGTTATGTATTATTTAGGTACCCTGAAATGTCAGAAGTGTGCGTGTGCGTTAGATTTGTTTTCACTTCGGAAACGAACAAAGCTTGCTTTGTGCCTTACCTACTGGTAACTTATTCTCCTCTTTTTGTATCGTTTAGGGCGCTTTGATTCAGACTACGGAAACTATTTCCAATGTTTTCTAGGCTACGTAGATGCTGTACTTAACACTGGAGACCAGCTCAATGGCACAAGTTGAATTGCTACTTCGTCCACGGAGTCTCCGCTGAACAGAAAGCAATGCTTTTCTCGCTTGCAAAAGTTTTCTTTATTCAATTGCATCAGAACAGAGTCTATTAAGTACAATGAAGAGGTATTATCGATATATCGAATTTTTAAAACTGTTTTGTAAAAGGTCGCATAGGTGTGTAAATAATAGAATACGTAAGGATCCGGCTATGTTTTTTCTTTTTCTTTGCAAACGATTTCGACGCACCATTAAAAGAAACCGATGTGTGAGCTAAGCCTCCCCCCCCACCCCCCACCCCCACCCCCCACCCCCCCCCCCAAAAAAAAAGAAAAAAAGAAAAACCTGAGCGTCCGTTAGAAAGGCTTCAATGGTGGGTACGTTAATGTCGCAGCCACATACTATTTAAATACTTGGCGAAGAAAAGGCGACATGTTGCTTAAGAATTTTGTGCAGGAGAAATGTTCCCTAGAGAGAAAGAGAGAGAAAGAACAGGGTGCATGGAAAGGCAGGTAGGTTAACTAAAGGTAGTTCCGGTTGGCTACCCTGCACGCAGGGAAGGAATAGGGGGATGAATAGAGAAATAGAGAAGGAGAGAGAAAGAAAGAGACGAGCACAAGCAAACCGCGTACACTATAGAGTAGTAGGGCGCGGCATTCTTAATGTCTATACTAAGCCCCGTAGAGCGCAGGAATCTCAGTAACGCGCACAAGGACTTCTGCGCGGATGTCCTTTGGGAGCACTGGCCTAGAGCTCTTAGTTCTGATAGTGGATGATTGTCCAATTGGGCCGTTACTCTGCACACCACTTGCCTCTCGGCGCTATAGCGCGGACAGACACAGATAACGTGTGCGAGTGTCTCATCGCTGTTGCATGTGTCGCACGTTGGACTGTTGGCCATTCCTATAAGGAAAACGTATGAGTTCGTAAATGCAACGCCAGGCCACAGACGGTACAGCATGGTCTGTTCACGTCGTGGCAGCCCAGGCGGTAGATGCATCTGTATAACCGGAGACAACGAACGCAAACGACACATGGTGAAAACGTCCGAGTCCCACAGGGGCAAAGTACATTCACGTGACATCAATCGCAGCCCAGCCGCAGCGTTTTATCGCGAAAGCGAATCAAGACACGTTGACCACTTTTGTGCGCAAATCGGGCGACTTCGTCGGCGTGCACATTCCCGCTGATGCTGCAATGTCCTTGAAGCCATTGAAAGGTTATGTTGTGTCTCTTGTCACGGCTGCGATTATATCTGTCGAATTTCTGAGGCCAGTTGTTCTTTGGCTCAGGGGCGCATTGGGCTTTGTATGCGCCGAAGAGTTGCCTTGGAATCCCTAAAAACTGTCTCTTGTTGCGGTGGCTCCTGTTTAATGAAATCAAGTGCAGCACGGAGTGCCGCAATTTCTGCAGCTTGGCAATATTCCCTAACTGAATATAAAGAGCACCATTAATTTGTGCATCCTTCTTCGCGGGGAACACTGTAGCCTTTTCATCCTTCAGACCGTCATGTAGCATTTTGTCTTCCCTCGCAATTAGCAGTCAGACTACGCGCCCATCTGTTACATCGTGTATATGCACATCGGCGTGATCTGTCTCATTCGATATTTTTTTTTCAGACCTTTCTCGGCAAAATAGACACAGGATCTAATGATTTAAGAACGTTGTTACACGAATAGACCGTAAAGTCGCAACGTGGACAAATTTTTGCGTAGCATACTTAGGAACAAGTCATTAACATTGACAAGACACACCGTGATAGTGGTACAACAGGAAAAAATAAAAATGCAATGGCGACTTAGCGGTAAGTGCTAGAGAAATGCGGTAGCATTCTCTGAGTTCTCGGATCTATGGTTTAAACCGCGTTCATCACGTTTCAAAGTGGTGAGCGCGTGTATATATATATTTGTAAACCCTGATGAAGATCGGTACACCGGTCGAAACTGTTCAAATGAAGTACTTGTTCTGTTTACTTTGTAGCACCGCTCATGTTCTTTACGTTTGAAAGATAGCCTGAAGAATTCCTCTTTACCTGCTATATATGTATAAGCTATCCCACCCCTCTCTATCTCTACCACGTGACCGGCATCCCACGCTTCACACACATACATACTTTTCCCACCTTCACGCTTCTATTGCTAACGCATTAAAAATACCAGATCCAATGAAACGGCGAGCTAGACCAAGGCATTGACCTTTACCATGACCTACTCTGCGTATGTGGTGGCGTCTGTTCCGATCTCACCGATTTGGCGAAGTTCGTGTTCGTTGCTTCCCCCCCCTCTCTCTCTGTCTCTTTGTATTCGGTCAGGGCCTCTACAGAAAGGCTGGATGTCAGTAAAAAGAGCACGAAGCCGTCTTCTCACGTCTCGTCTCTTCAAGGCCAAGCGGGAGTAGTTGTACATGACGCATGCTCGTGAGCGTTACATTAATATCGATGAATGGAGGGTCATCGCCGAAGGCGCCATCTATCGGTCCCCGTGGCTAAGATTAAAATCTACGATGGGCGTCCGACGCGATACCGCGTCTTCGGACCGGAAGCGCACGCAGTTACCATTAGGCGATTCTCGAACGTTCCCTACCAGCGCGATACACACGCGCAGACACAAAGCGATATCCCGCGCGATTCGATCGTGATCGCGACCCCTCCAACTCAGGCGCGCGCGGACCAGGTGAGCGCTCATCCACCTGCTGCTCTTCTTCCGTGCCAGAGGTGTCATGCATCGCTTCGCGCGGTGTCATGTCCGGGAGCAAAGGGACAAAAGAACGGAGAGTCATGCAGAGAGCGAGCCAAACGTGTAGGATGTTAACCGCGACTCGCTCGAATAGCTCGCTGCCCTCCTCCCTCCGATAGACAGCGGCCCGATCGTCCGAGGCTGCCAGTCCCTCGAGAGGAAAGTGAACGAGTTTCGTGTACGGCCGTCCCCTAGGCCCGGCAGCTGCAGCCATCGGTTCTAGAAGCCGTGTGTATGCTATAACGCGCATACCCGAAGCTGCCCGAGCCTTAAAGAAGGGGAAGGGGGGGGGGGGGGAGCAAGCAGTTGGTTCTTTCGCGTAGGGGGTAATGGAGCCGGTATCGCGGTGCTGCGACCGGGTCGAACGGTAGCGAAGAGGAGGGGGGGAAAGGAGCGAGGAGGAAGGGGGAGTGACTGGAGCGATTTAGGAAGATGTCCGCGAAGAAGAGGGGGGTACGCGGCGGTGCGTTGTATGGCCCCTCGTGATCGCTCCATCAGCGCGTCTCGATGTGCCGCGCGCCAGCGGACGCCGGACCGTCGCGCGCTGCAGCGCACGTTGCATCTGCCTCTGCTGCTGCTGCTGGTGTTGGATCTGCAGTGCCTGACTGCCTGCATGCGGCTGGCGCCGAGTCGCACTGGAGCACGCGGGACAATCGGTCGACCGTCCGCGGAGCGTGGCGTTAGCCGCGACTGGGCCTTATAGCGGTTATAGCGAGATGCCGTTTCCTCTGCATATGAACGACGGCGCTGTATGCGGCTACAGGACCGAAAGGGTTTTGCGAGCGCGGCCTCCATCCCCGTTTCTTAAGAGTGCGAGAATGCGTGAGCGAGTGTGTTTCTGAGTGTCAGAAGTGGAGCGCTTCCGTGTGTCTGACTTGGTGACATCTTTATCAACAACCTTTCTTTCTTTCTTTCTTTCTTTCTTTCTTTCTTTTCTACTTCGTCTATTCTGGCGTGCGCTCCAAGATTGCTTTATTTCTTGCAGATACAGTAGTCGCCTTGTTTGGTGGGAAATTTCCAGTCTTCGTATTCTTCTATTGAGAAGCATTGCAGCAATAAAGCTTACGCAGGATTCGGTAGCAATGAGGGAATGTACGACGCATTCGGGGCTCGAGAGCGCAAGTTGGAGTTCATTGCATATTCAACACGACGTCACAGCTCGGCCGCCTTTGGCGATTTGAGAACGTCGACCGCGCTGTGACGTATCATGGTTTGTGAATGAATGTCCAGTGTGCAGAACGCACGTCCATAGCCCACTGATGTGTTAGGATAAATGAGAAACGAAAAGTCTTAGTGGAAGGGATGTGCGCTTGTCGGGGAAGATAGAAAACGACGCCCGATGGGGTACTCGCACTGTGGACGTTTGCAAGGGCAGCATCTTGTCGTTTGTGCCATGCTATAATAAAAAAATTGATGCTATTAATTTGATTACGGTGTAATTTGCCTCGTTTAAGGCCTCGCTTGCCACCCCGGATGTTAGATGCGCGATCAGGTGAAACACCCCCCATGAACATACGCATTATGCACAACCTCCACAGACGTGTGCGTACTCGCACATTAGGGTTGTTTACTGAATATTGGGAACAGAACGCTATTTTCACGTAGCAGACGACATTCGATACGTTCAACATGTTCAACACGCGCGCAACGAGCAAATCGGCGCCGCCTCGACGCCGAGCACGCTATAGATTTTTCGTCGCACTCTCGCGTAGGCATCGTTCGGTGACAGATGCGCTGGTGACAGATGCCGTCGCATCTGCCGTCGTCACCTCGCCGGCTGGGCGGCATAAGTGCTGTCGCTCGTCGCCAGAGTTCCCTCTTCCTCCGAAACTGTGCAAGTAGCGCACACGGGGAGCGCGCGCACTCGGTCGACAAGGAACCTCCACTGGGTGCTGCTACTGCTGCGGCGGCGGGAACCCCCCCGATATGTCTCGTCCCAATCGTTTTTCGCTCTGCCCTCGCCCCTCCCCCTCCCCCTGTATATGCCGGCAGAACACCTCAGTGCCCCCTACTCCGCCCCCCCCCCGTCCTCCCCTGGCTGTTCTCGCCTTTGTCTTATTCTCATCTTCTTCTCGCTTGCTTTTTGTTGTTGTTGTTGTTGTTTTGTTCCTCGTACTTCTCAGACACGATCCGAATGGGCTTGGAGGCGTCGCTGGGCCATCCCTCCCCCCACCCCCTCGCAGCCCTCCACTTCCCGCTCGACCGTGTTCCCGCTCCCCTTCGTCATTCCTGCGGGGTCATATCCTACGTCATCACAGCGACCACAATGTCCTTGGGAGTCCTATCGTGGTTTCAGTTCTCTCTGATGTCTTTCTTTCTTTCTTTCTTTCTTTCTTTCTTTCTTTCTTTCTTTCTTTTCCTTTGTCTTTGATCATCGATTCTTTCGTGAGGAGGTGGCCCCGTTGTGGCTTGCTGCGCCTCTGCGCGCGTCCGCGCGCGGTCAGTAAGTCACGTCGTCCATCGCTTGCGCGCGGATTGTCGTCGCCGTCGCGCATTTCGCAAGCGTCGACTCGGCGGCGTCGGCGTGTGTAAGTCGCACGCGTCTACCGGCAGTCGATCGTCGCGTCATCGCGTCTTCGAGAACGGTGCGCGTGGGCATAATAGCCGAACGCGACGTGCTACGCGTAGCCTCCGTGCACGTGCTCCGGCAGCGCGATTCGGTATAGCCGCCGCTAATGAACTCGGGGAGTGACCCAGATGGGAGCGTATCGTGGCCACTGTCGGGAGCCGTAGCTTCGGTGTCTCTTCATTAGAGCGAGATAAAAAAAAAAGCAATGAAAACGAAACAAAGAAAACTATTGAATGCAGCACCCATAATGGGGACGAAGGCTGACACTTCCGCGCGAAGTTTCGGGGTTAATGATTTTTCGCTACTGTGCCATTCTTTATTTTCCTGCGCCATTATCATAGAGCGACACACTGGAGTGCGCGCGTTCGGTCTCGGCTTGGCAGTGGGGGCCAACTGCTAACGCCATCGAGCCCTAAAAGAAATTGCGACTGTCGTCTTATTCGAATGTGAATGGACCGCTGACTGCTTGTAGAAAGGTGAATGAGAGTTCTGCGCCAGCTGTTTCTTTGCATTTTATTCAATTTCCTTTCTTCCGAGGACCATAAAGCTCCACCATCACGGAATCACGGAATTGTTTCGTCGCCATTAGTGAGCACGAGGCGCACCTGGGATTGAGGAAGCTAGTGATGAGCGCGTTATTGTCCCACTGGCGCGTCATCGAAGACGTGTCATATGCGGTCGGAGCGTGGGCCTTCAGTTTCTGTGCAAGCAGTACTACTGGGTCGCACATTAGTCCGCATTGTGGCTCAGACGCCTACAAAGGCGAACGTGGATTGATTGCTCACTATATCTTCGACCCAGCGTGCCTTTCGGGCGGCTTGCGAGGACGTCTACGGAAGCTGTAAATGAAAGAAGAATTAGCTGAGAAGGCTAGCTAGTCGTTTGAACTGACACTATGTGTGACAACGTGGCGCCTTGATAGACTGTATGAAAGCGTCCACACACTCTTATTTTGTTCATTCGTACCTTCTTTACTTCTTTCGTTTCTTTCTTCTTTCGTACCTCTTTTCCCCTTTCCCAATACAGGGTAGCCAGTCGGATATTTCATCTGGCTAACCTCCCTGTGTTTCCGTTGCTTTTATCCACATATCTCCCTCTTTTGTAAAAGCTATAGCATCCAGGCAAAATGTTTGCCTCAGTAAATGAAAAGTTGTCTTCCAGAGTTGTGGATATACGTTTATCAACACAGCGATCGCCTTTTCTCCGCCGTGAACGTCACTACTATTTCATAAAAGCTACCGTAACCCAGACGCTTTGTTTGCCTCGATAAGTCGAAAGCAAGTCGTTTTCCAGAATAACGAACTGACTGATCACACTTTCTCCATATAGCGAATGGGCGTCGCACGCCGCCCGCGCTAAGGGCCGCTCTCCTTATCTTCGAGCGTGTGCTTTATGCAGTTTCATGCCATCGTCGCCTTTCGGACTAGGACTCGATTGTGACTCGCGATTAGCATTTAAATTTTCTGCGACTGACTCGCTGGTCCACTTCCTCTTATCCATATGCCTCGACGAGTGTCGTCACACTGTACCATTCGTGGCTACGTGTTTGCTATTCTTTGGAAATGGGTATGGTCAGCCTGCGAAGTGTCCGTACACATTACACTCATTTCTTCGCAGCCTTACGGTTTTTTTTCCTGTATCCTATAGATACCCTTAAGTGTGGGGAAATACCACGCAGTTCCACATGGCACTACAATTACCCCGTGGCTGTCTTTTCGCTGAATTACCGTAACCCATAGGCATCCTACAGACAATAGCTAAGAGTATGAGACTACAAGTCCACTGAACATCTGCCAATAGCCTATATATACTTGTTGATATGCAGTATATGGCTATACCAAACCCCGATAAATTCTGTGCACTCACTCTAACCTATATATAATGCCCTATGCTAGCTCGCGTACAGAATAAACCCTGTGAAATTTGTTCATAGGCAATCTGCAATACTCACATATATATTTCTGTAGTTTTTTTTCAATAATAGTCACAGATGGTCGCACAAGAATGCAATTTCTGTAAGGCCACACACGTCAGCGAACTCACCGCAATTTCCTTCTTTCCTTCCCTCCTCTCTTTCCCTGTTATCTTTGTTTTTCCCTTTCCCATTCCCCCGGTGTAGGGTAGCAAACCGGACGTTATTCTGGTTAACCTCCCTGCCTTCTCCTTATCTCTTTCCCTCCTTCCCTCTGTAGAGTTTTTGACATAACGGGGGAGATAAATTTCTTTCCAGCAGTGATAATGGCTGCGAAAATCAAGTGCGAAAAGATTTTAAAGCTCTCGTCTCCGCTTGCCTTCGCTCGAGCACAACCCCCCCGCCCCCCTCCCCCATTTTCCTGGTCACCCTCATCCGTCTTTCCGTCTTTTCAGGAAACTGCAAATCCCATCGAGCATGGGACGACGTCTCCTTCCGTTCCCTGCCCCGCGCTTCCAGCCTATTACTTCTCCACGGTCGCGCACACGGACACGTGTGCAAGGCGCCGCGGGATTTCTCTCAAGACCACTCAAGGCGGCGCGCCTGACCGGCAGCCCGTCTCCGAATTCTTCGACTCCTGTTTACGGAGCGCTTGATTGAAACGCGGCCTGCGCGCGGCGCGGTCCCCGGGAAGCGGAGCGTATATATTCAACGCCCGCTCCCCCCGTTCTCCAGCCTTCCCCCTGCACACACACCTCTCCCGCAAGGCGCCGCTGTTCGGCGCGCAAATCCCCAAAGGACTCGAGGAGGCTTCCCGCCTTCCAAGGGCTGCCGGCAGACAACGAGAAAGGAGGCTGTCGGATGCTCGTCGAAAGGCTGTGGCACGAAATGATAATGATAAAAAAAAAAAGTAGAGTGCGCGAGGAGTTGGGCCTGTGAAAGGGAGAGGGGAGGGAGAGAGAGGGGGTGGCTTGCCGCTATGGTCGCAGGTGGCTTCGCCAAAGAGGCCATTTCAATCTGAATGTCCGCGGGGCCTCGCACGCTGAGCTGCGCGAGCCCCCCATTCGCTTTCGCGCGCGCGTCTGTGTGGGCAGTTGGGTGGAGAGTGCACTACAGCGCGGCCTTTTATTTCGGCGGCGTGGACCGCTCGCCGGGGCTCTCCTGCGTCTCCTGCGGCGTGCCTTCATGTGTAGCGTCGTCCCGCACCCAAGCTCGCTGGCCTCCGTTTGCGCGCGCGCGCGCTGGAGACAATGCTAGGCTTAGGGAATTAATTGGACAAGGCGTTCGCCACGCACCTTATTTCGTCGAAAAGCCGCAGCTTTTTCGGAGGCGCGCGCCTAAGGATTCCGCATAGCGCTGAGCCCACCCCGAGATGACTCGGAGAAAACTTGGACGGTCCCTTCCTTGTCCATCTAGCCCTACGCACCCCCCCCCCCCCCACCCCCAATCCCCTCCTCAAAAGTCCGCTGTTTCCAGAATGCGCATATTGCTTCAGGTGCGCACGCTTTGAGGGAGGCTGCGCGTCGCATCCCCCTCCCTCTCTCTCTTTCTCTCTGTTCTTCTTCTTTAGCCTTAATTAGGCAATCGCGTGGCTTCGTGGCCGAGTTTAATTAACCGGGGAGACACGGGCATCTGCATTCAGTTGGCTTGGTGTTTTAATAAACTGCGCGAGTCAAGCGCGCGAACTTAAGCTCCGGCGCGCATTCCATCGTAAGTCGGGACGCCGCTTTGCGAGGCGAGCGGACCGGCCGCGCGGCGTGTCTCATTTTGGAGCCTCGCGCACGGTATGGTCAGCCCCGGGTTTGAGGCAGACGCGCGCATCCTGGATTATTGTGGCGTGTTCTATAACTCGCACTACAATATGGGTCCGCTCTGAAATCGTGCATCTATTTTACGGTACAGTTGCTCAAACCAGCGCGCGGTGTTGTAGCTTGCTGCAAGACTCGAGTTTCGAAATCAATACGTGTCGCTCGAGACTTGACAACAGATTGCCGACAGCGATACTTCGTTCGTGTCGCGACCGTAAACAGCTCGTCGAATCGGCTCCTCTTCAGAAGCGCAGAGGGCTCTGTTGTTCCTTTCCTATATACACGATGCTGTTGCGACAGCGGCAGCCTTGGTTCCCTGACTACCGGCCTGGTCCAATATATTGCTCTCCCCGCGTTGCCGTCGCATTCCGGTGCACTTACATATGCGGTCGCCGCACGGTCGGCCTTCCCTGCGCCCGCGTTTCATCGGGAATGTTCCCTCTTACGTAAGCTCTCGCTGGCTCTTCTAGTGTTGACACGTTGACCCACGTTTCGTAACGACGCCTCGGACGCGCTTATGTAAACCTGCGGGCCCGACTCCACGTGCCGTGTGAATATCGCCTATACAGCGTTCCGCCCACGCACCTTCGAGAGCAAGCAATTAAATGACGCAAGTTTGTTTTCTGTGAAAGAAGCGGTATGCTTACAATGAAGAGAAAGAGCCCAAATAAAAGCAGTTTTGTGTTGCATGAACGCCAGTTGAATTGCCCGTCGTGGTGGCTCAGGGGTGCACTGATTGTCGCATGAGTAGAAGCACCAGGTCACAGCAGCTGCGACAGATGGCGCCAGCGTTCTGTTGCGGTGCAAGCGACATATTTTGAGTGGCGCCGGCACAAACAACATCCGTATTTAACTTATTGGGGACAGATTGGTGAGGTAATGCCCAAAAATGTTGCATAACAAAACTCGTTGCGAATTTTCAACTCTATACCTAATCTGAGCGAAAAGCAGCCGTGGGTTCGTCTGGAAGAGTCATATAAACAAGGCGCAGCAGTTTACGCAATACCTCGTATAGGCTGTGACACTTCCAGCTGCACAGCACAAGTTCACGCATGATGAATTACTGGTCGTGAGGCCGTATTGTGACGATGGCGAAGCGTTACGATAACTAACAACCGTGTGCTAAAGCTTTGTTGTGTACTAAATAGCCCCAGGTTGTTGAAGATACCCTTACCGAAGCGGAGATAGAAATGCAACAGCTTTTCTAACGAAAGTTTAGTGAAGGCTATAGAAACACAAAAGACAATATTTACAGTCCCAACTAACGCTTTCTGTTAAAGTGCACCCTTGCCGACAAGCAGGCCGCTGAAGATTGGAGTGATCTTCAGCGGCCTGCTTGTGGAGTATGTACTCGACAACTGTACACATTTACAGATCTAATGGGAAGGCCGGGCAACTGAGCCATGGATTCGTGTTCTTGAATGAATGAACATTGTGAGAACGAACCTTTTTTTTTTTCTCGAGGAGTGTCGTCGTGTGCGGTCTTTTATGGCGTCAACTCATTTTGTGCAACCGTTGTCGCCTCGAAGACTCCGTAACGCAATTCTGAAAACGCTGTCTAGAACGTTCAAGGAGGTCAAGAAGGTCAGTGGAACGCTTTACAGGGTAACCGTTAGGGGTTCTTCGCGCAACCTTTGTCACGCCTTTTGCAGGACAGGACAGGTAGCGCGCCGCTTTGAATTTCCCGCGATAGACCACCTTGGCAGTACGACGGACTTTGACAGTGCCTGCTCGGCTGCAAGCTGATCACTTGTCTATAAACAAGGTTTACATTGCACTCGAAAAGGAGCGAACATTTGTGACGTCATAAGAACGTAAGGGCGGTACTGCTTAAGCGCGAAACGGAAGAAGTGAAACATTGTCATTCCTTTTCTCATCTAGTAACGAACACAGATTAGAGATAATGTTCAACTGGTCTAAAGTGATGTAGTGCTTTTCCTGAGTGCCCATTTGAGGCTTAATTGCCTTTGGCTAACTGTGTGTGTGGAAGACAAGCATACAGACAGGCGGGCAGACAGATAGACGGGCAGACGGATAGACACTCCACGCATACGATTTCGTGACTACCAACCGCTCAGCTCAATTCTGGCTGAAGTATGCGTAAGCAAGGTCTCGGGGCTGCTGTAACCCACTGCGAGAATACTCAGTGCCCTTCCACCCTGAAGAAGGGTGACCAGCGAAGCTGTGTATGTGGGCCCCTTAATAGCGAACTACACCGCCGCCGCGGGTTGGCCTGGTATTGCACTATCTTCACGATCGACCCACGTGTGGGGAGTGCTTCACGCCTACTTCACTTCCACCGCGGGTCGGCCCGGCATTGCACGGTCTTCGGGATCGGCCCACGTGTGGGGAGTTTTGTGTCTACACACGGACACGATCCTGGGATAACTAGCCCTTAGCAGCTCCGCTGTGAAATTGGTTACGTCTTTGTGTTTCCTAATTAACTAATGACGACGATGACGAACGGGGGAGCTGTGGCACGAGCGCGGTAGCGCGATAGCGTCGAGGGGCGCTAACGAGCCAGCTGTGGAAGACGACGACGACGACGCTGGAGCCAGTCCTGATGATGATAGCTTTGTGTAGGCACCCGGAAACGATCCTGGTGGAACTAACCCTTAACCGCTTCGCTGTAAAAAATCTGGCTTGCGAAGCAAAGACCTGACCAAGAAGCTGTTCGTGCCTTCGCCGGTATCGAGCTGAAGCGAAAGGGGCGCCCTGGGACGCCTAATGCGTGTCGAGCGAACGTCTGAGATTTGCGAACCACCTTTCTTGCTCGTGGTCCCGTACGTTTTTATTTCTTCGCTGCGCGTCCTCGTGCATTAAAGGAGCGATATTTAATGACCCTCGCTCAGATTTCGCGACGTGGTTGTGCCGCTCAGGAACCCGACACACTGATTGGTGCTCGAAATTGGGAAGCTCATTAGAGACGTCTCGGGGCATCTGTGGAGCTGCAGCTCCCAGCATATGTAGTGGCGCAAGAGAAGAAAAAAGAGTGAGAGAGAGAAACGCTGCAGATAGTGTTGCCAGCGGTAATTAACTTGTTTGCTTCTAATGAGCAAGAACCGGAGTGCTCTGCCCGGTCCGGTCCGGGCGCCAAGGGCTCACGTTCAACGTCGCCGGGCCATGTCAAAAGGATGTGATCAAAAACAAAGCACATGTTCCTGGATAATTCCTAAGAAATGTCTCGCAGTAAATGTGTCGTCGTGTGTACTTCTCGGTCCTGTGCAACACACGTACCCCTCCGCCCCCTTCGTAGTGTTTCTCCTACCTCTTTCTTAAGCGAGCTTTTACCTTCGCTCTCACTCAAGGCTATACTACGTTGTTCACTCAGCTAAATTCTTTCAGTGTGCCTTTTTCAATCATTCTCGTTTGTCAGTGCACTCTATCTATCTATCTATCTATCTATCTATCTATCTATCTATCTATCTATCTATCTATCTATCTATCTATCTATCTATCTATCTATCTATCTATCTATCTATCTATCTATTTATCTATCTATCTATCTATCTATCTATCTATCTATCTATCTATCTATCTATCTATCTATCTATCTATCTATCTATCTATCTATCTATCTATCTATCTATCTATCTATCTATCTATCTATCTATCTATCTATCTATCTATCTATCTATTTATCTATTTATCTATTTATCTATTTATCTATTTATCTATTTATCTATTTATTTATTTATTTATTTATTTATTTATTTATTTATTTATTTAATCTAATCTCCTCACCAACTAAACATCTTTCTTTGCCTGTGCACGTCAGCACTTCCTTGGTCCAGTTCCTCCACCCCCCCATATCCACTTCCTCGTCGTCCCGAACAAGAGCACGCCCACACACTTGCGCGCACAGTTTCTTCTTTGTTTCAAATAAAAGAGAACGCCCCTGACACGCTCCATATATCTCCTAATGGTTTGCGACGGCGTCAAGCTCGTTATTCATAATTTGTCCTGTTCCCAGCAGGCGTTGCCTGCCTGTAGGTGGCACAGAGACGGTAGCGGCGGAACTGGTGGCAGTTTCCGCCTCTGCCGCGTACAGCGGCGGTTCCACGCTTTGCTAATTACAAAAATTAATCTCTCCCTTCCAAACAGCTCGCGGCTAATAAACTCGCGAACGACAAAGCTCGCTCGTTGCTTACGTTGTACGCAGTCCCCCGTTTTATTTTTCAACCCTTTTTCGTCGTCATATTTGCGTCGCTGTTGCTTCTAACTTTTAAGGCTTACTTATTTCTCTCTCTCTCTCTCTTTCTCCGTTTACATCCCAGTCACCGAACGCACGTGCCAGCCTCCCCCCCCCCCCCCCCCTCCTAAAAAAGAAGGCAACGGTTCTAGCTTTGAAAGGCACCAATGAAGAGCCTGTGCGACCACCATGGCGCATCAAAGTGGATTAAAGTGTTAGCACACACACACACACGCACACACACAAAAAAAACATAAACATGCCTCGCGACGCTTTCACCGTTACGAAGCTCGAGTGCGATCGAAATGTAATTGCAATCGAGCGTTGTGTACGCATTAGACGCGACGGAGCGCTGGCGAGTCCCTTGTACAAAGAGTAAGTGGCTGTGCTATATTTGTCTCCACTCTCGAGAGGAATCTACGCAAGCTCTCTAGAAAAGGGGGTCGCATATCGAAGGGAAACGACAGTTCTGTGTATACTCCCTCATTACTCCATCAGAACGCTGTTTTCGCTTTGTCAGCGCCAGATGCTTTACTAGTCCGCAGACAAAGTGGACTCCGGAATTTCGCGGCCGTGTCACGGCGCGCTCGTGACGTCATCGTTACGTCACGTTTTTCAGTGCGCCGTCCTGTACTTTGGCTCATTGATTTTTTTGCGGGGAAATACCTAAAATATTCTCTAGTATTAGTATGTGCCTATACCCTCCTTTGCGTTTGCAATGTAGTTCCTTGTTATCGGCAACTGTTCGTATACAGCCGGGCAGAAACTGTCACAACCTGTGACGTAAGGCGTCGTGGTTGTGCCTATGTTTAAAAAGCATTTTCAGCCGTGTCAGTAGAATGTACACACTTCTGCTTTAACGCTACATACATACATACATACATACATACATACATACATACATACATACATACATACATACATACATACATACATACATACATACATACATACATACATACATACATACATACATACATACATACATACATACATACATACATACATACATACATACATACATACATACATACATGCATGCGTACATGCATGCGTACATACGCATGCATGCGTACATGCATGCGTACATGCATGCATGCGTACATGCGTACATACATGCATGCGTACATGCGTACATACATGCATGCGTACATACATGCATGCGTACATACATACGTCCGTACATACATGCATGCGTACATACATACGTCCGTACATGCGTGCGCGCACACACACACGCACACACGCACACACACACACAACTCTACCACATGATGGCTTCCCACACTTCATACGTTTTTCCACAGCTCATAATGTTAACCCAATAAAAATACGGGCCGGAGAATCGAACCCCGACCGCAACGTGGCAATACTATAGGATACGCTACCGCGCTACGCCACTGTTGAAGCATCCCGGGCGGCTTGTTTAATTCTTATATTAACCACTGCCCCACAACTGCGGGCCATTGCTGCGCTGATTTCGGTGTCTCGAAGGCCGATTCTTGTGGGCTTTGCCTACACTCTGCCGCAACCTTTCGTGCTACAACGTATTTGACTCCTGCATACAGAGCCCACTTGTAAACGCATATTTCCTTGGAATGGCGAGCGCCCTACACAGCGCTAGGCACTTATTGCCGTCGAAATGTGCTACGGACCGCAGATTCTCCCACCTGTTCGCGCGGGACTCCACCCAGTACATTTGGTGATGGGAAGGCATGCGTGTATGAAAAGCAGCTCTGTCTGTGTCCTAACCGCTGAACACTCGAATATGGCATGACAGCTCGCGGAAAGCGGTTGCGGAAGGGCTATCAGTTCCGCCGTATCCTTTCAGGCGACAGACAATCTGGATCGCTCGTGCGCGCCTCCGACGTAGCTTTAGACACTATCGTCCACTTTCAGAACTGAAAGCTTTAGGCCGATGCTCCGAAAGAACATCCGCGTTGAAGGCCTTACTCGCGCTATTAAGGTTCTTGCGGTCCACGGGGCTTCACGACAGACTCGTAAGAATGCCGCCCCCTACCGCTGTGTAGTGTGCGCGCTTTGTTCGTGCTTGTCTCCCTTTCTTTCCATCTCCCCCTTCCACTCTGTTTCTCTTTTCATCCCCCTTAACCCTTCCCCCTGCGCAGGGTAGCCAACCGGAACTACCTCTGGTTAACCTCCCTGCCTTTCTCTGCATTATTCTCTCTCTCTCTCTCGTTCGAGCTTTGTGCAAACGTATTACGAGCCGTCGCCGAGATATTAAACTTCGTTGGACGCTTACGCCTGGTCGGTGATACCGAAAGTTTGGAAATTGCAGGGCGAACCTCGCCCTGTTAATAACGCTCGTTCAACTCTTCGTTCACAGAAAGTTCGTTTCTGTGAGAAAATGGAACGTAACCGAGAAAGAAAAGGTGGTATAATAATGAAAAAAAGCTAATTGGAGACGCCATCGGAACAATGAGATTGAGATAACTAAGGATGTATGAGGTTGCCAACACGTGTGCGCTCACCGCTCTCACAAAAAAAAAAATAGAAGGAAAAGAAGAAAAGCCTGGAACGGCGGATAAACAGGGGATGTTGGCGGTGTAGTTTACTTCGCGTCATGATATCGTCCGTGCGGGTGTCACGAATTAGTCTCGAGGAAGCCTATAGTAATCGAGTGCTTGACGCATGCATTGTTATTCGTGTCAAAATGTAAGTCTCGCAGGAGATGCGACCGCGAGCTTCAGTTCCTGCTTTGCATAGCTCCGTGCGCTCGAAAATTGATTCAAACTCATAACGCTGTGTATATCTGGTATACTCTGCAGTGCATCGAGTAAACGCCGAAGGGGAAAAACAGAAAAGAAAAATGTTTTTCCTCACCTGAGTTCTGTTGCTGACAAGTGGCGGAAAGACAGTAGAAAGAAAAATTGTGTACCTTCGGTTTGTTCAACGAATTGGCGTAACGCGGTAACCGATTTCGTTTTGCCGGCCAAATTTCGATTTCCTTCTAAGGACCAACTTCTTCATCGCAACCTAGCAAAAAAAGCATTGAACCTGAATGAGAACTATTTTGTTTACCGAAAACTCGATGCTGTCGGGGAGCGCACGGCTATTTCCGGGTCGGGAATGCAACGCTCCACCCTGAATGCCTCCGAGCATTTCAGGGACTTCGACATACTTCCGCAAAAAGGATAATTTTTGTTCCTTTCCTTAGGCTTACTTCGCCGTCGCATGCAAGTGCTCTTAAACGTACAAACACACACCATAATCCAGATTCCAAGTTGGGCCAACGGAGCAGACTGCAATCAATCTGAAAAAAATATATAGTAAGGAAAGAAAGAACTAGCTTGAATGTCTGCGACGTCTCATCTGCGCCGTATAGAACGAACTGCCATACGCGCGCGCGCGGCGCGTTCTATTTTTACGTTCCGCAGTCGTCGAGTCGGACGACCCACAAACATCGAGTGGTGTGCCTCATTGCGTCTTTGCCGTGCAGCATATAGAAGCCGAGGCAGTGGCAACAAGGGCAGTGGATATGGCGTCGGCAGCCGGTGTTGTGTCTGTGTGTGTGGGGTGGGGGCGGGGGGGGGGGGGGGGGCGAGGATGCCAGACTTCTCGAAGAATAATCTTCCTCCTCCTCCTTTTTCTCTCTCCCTCTCCTTGCTTTCTTACATTTCTCATTTCACCCGCTCTTCTCCAGTCACACTCACGCAGAGCCCGCTTGCACACTCTCATATATGTCGTCGTTTTCGTCGAAAGGGACTTCCTTTGAACGGGTCGCGCGGCCTGAAAATGTCTCGTCTTGAGGCCGTCTGAACATCGTCGCCGTTGCCGAAGTGACGACCTCTCTCAATGCGGCCTGCTGCCATTTGGGTCAGGACTGCGCCGCCGCCGCGGAGAAAAAAAAAAAGGGGGGGGGGGGGGGGGCTCTCCTGCCGCGACATTCATTAGGCCTACGGCTGCCACCGTTTCCTTTTCAGTGCAGCCGCGTGTCCCTCCTTTTCCACTTCACATTACCATTTCGTTTTTTTTTTTGACATTCGTTTCTTTCCTTTGTCGATTGTAGCTCGGCGTATAACTACTGAAATCTGCTATAAACGAGCCTTTCGAATAAGATACCCCTGCGAGAAAACGCAGAAAGAAGAGGAAGCGCGGCTATATTTCATCTTGTCACACGCCTTTCTGTGCTCAAATCCCTGCTTAACGTTCGTTTTTTTTTTCTCTTCTGTGTGCAGCATACGTCGTGACTTAATGGCTATATAGTTAACGATCCTGTTGCATTTCACTAGGGACTATAAATTGACCGCGTATTCACACATTGTGTTTGGCTTGTCTTGACGTTATTTGATATCGGCGCTGTGAAAGCGAAACGAAGGTGGCATAAAACGGCGCTGAGAAACTTCAATAAATTAACAAATAAATAAATAAATAAATAAATAAATAAATAAATAAATTGATCGATCGATTTCTCGGCAGTTTTCTCTAAGCAGTTTCTTGTAGCCAGCTTTCATATAGCCAGGGACTAACTACCTTTGCCTTTCTTCTTTTTTCTTTCTCCATAATTTATCACGTGCCACTTTCGCAACTTTCTGGTCCCGTGATTGCTGTCCCTTGCCGTCGCCACTGTTCAGGCTGCCGTTCTCTCGCAACCGCTTTCCTCGTCCGGCAAGAGTCGACACCCTAAAGGCCAGCAGCGTTACTTTCGTTTTGCAACGCACGTTACGGGACATCGCGGTAGCATTCGTCACGTTACGTCATCGCTTTAATCAAGCGCAGACAGAACCTTCTGCGAGAACCTTGATCGCCCCCTTCAACTCCCTTGCCCCCTCTACCCCCGACACACACGCATGGTTGGGCGCGCGAACAAATAATCTTGGAGCGGTATTGTGACACTGCGATAACGAATTGAGTCTGCCACTCTGTCCTCTATCTCCCCGTCACCCCCCTTCTCCTCCTCCTCCGGAAACCCACTGGCGCGCGTAGCTGCTACAGTTTACGAAGCCCCTGTACAGATGAAGATGGAAGGCATTTGCGAACTGATTCTCTGCTCCTCTTGAGACGATCGTTCCGCTAAACGGCGCTTCATTCCAGGCCATATTCGCCGCAATCCCGCTGCGCACGGGAAGCTTTCTTTCATTCATTCTTTCTTTCATTCATTCGTTCTTTCTTTCTTTCTGAGACAGAGGCGGGATCGGGATCTCCGCAGCGGTGTAACGTGTATATCCTAACTGAGCTTTTTTTCTAGTTGGCGGTGGAAGTAATCAGCGGGAGACAATCGGGCAATCCGGCGACCCAAATTAAATCTCTCGCGGAGACTCTCGTCTTAGTTTTTCGCTCCTTCCGTCTTGCACCTTTTTATTATACCGCCAACGCCCCAATACCGTGTGCGCGGCGGATCCTGCGAAGCCGCAGCGAATTTTCTCCGCGGGGTTGAACTCTCGTCTAAACTTGCTTTCCAGTATTGGATTTTATTTCGCTCGTCTAGATTCTTCTTCCCCCCCCCCCCGCCCCCCTTCCCTTCGCGGCGTGTCTTCTTTGGGCCATCTGCTTGTTTGTTCGAAAGCCTGTTGCTCGTTCGATGCTCGGAAATAACACGGCGAAAACGAGAAACGCTTGTTGGTGCCGCCGCAGCTGTGAATGGATGGAACCTCTTTTCTGCGGCGGGTTAGGAACACTTTGAAATTTAAATACACAAAGCATGCGGAAGAGAAAAGATGGGGGGGGGGAGGTAGAAGATGAAGGGTTTAGTGCGGTGTGTGGGACATGGAAAAGGAAAAATTTGTTTTTAATTTAATTTAATTTCATTTCGTTTTTCTTATTTCTCTTTTTCTTCTTTCCTTTCTTTTCCTTACTTTTTTTTTCCGGGTAGGCAAAAAGATTTCTGCAGGTTGAATATATAGCGAAGACAGCGCGGTGAAAAATGAAGAGCGTCGCAGTTAAGGCGAAACGTATGGGGAGCACTGGGTGCAACTTATCATCTCCGAATCGCCACCATCGTTCGCGAACCTTCCCTGCGCGGACTTGTGTGGGAAGACGCACCTGTTGTGGGATTCCACCAGACGGGCCACGACGGCCTTCGCCGAGAGGGCAGCATTTTATTTGTTTCGCGTATTCTCTCGAATACACGCACGGCGTGATAGGGAGCTTTTAATGCGAGAGCATTTTTATACCCCATTATGCGAAAACCCGACTTCGTCGGCGACGGCAGCGTGATCAATCGATGGAACCAAGAGAGAGAGAGAGAGAGAGAGGAAAGGGGAAAGGCAGGGAGGTTAGCCAGAGAAAAAGATCCGGTTGGCTACCCTACGCTGGGGAGAGAGGGGAGGGGGAGGTAAAGTGGCAACAAAGTAGAGATAAGGAAAGGAAGGAGCGTAGACACACAATCACAATCGGTCACTGTCACCGAACACTGTCATCGCACAGCACAGTGACACTTGCCGCACTATCAACATCCGTTCAGGCTACAGCCGCCTGTCCAATTCTGTCGCCCTCAAAAAATAGCTGACGGTGCATAGAGTAAAAACACGTCAAAAATTATCTGACTTTTGTCTAGTTTCAAAGGAAGACTTTTGTAAGCAAAGTAGGTTAACGAATTCGAAAAGAAAATTTGGTGCATTTTGGTCGGGGTGGGAATCGAACCCGGGCCTCCGAGACGCGAGACGAGCAAGCTTCATTTATACGCCACGGCGGCTCCATGGTTCTGGCTGACTACAGGTGTGCCTAGTGCCTACGTCATTGGACACGTCACGTCGCAGCCGTCTGGATGACTAAAGGCGTGGCCTAGTGCGTGCGTCAGGGGCACGTGACGGCACAGCCAATGGGAGGGGGGACGTGGTGCCACGTCACGAATATAAAATGAGCGCGCTGCCTCCAGCTCGTCACTTGCTCTTCTGATTTCATCGGTGCTCTGTCCACTGCGGTATTGGCGGCGAGGAGTTACGGAGTCGCCATCTATCGGAAGCGCCTCGCTGGCGTAGTATGAGGGATCACGTGGCACGCTCCTCATAGGTTTTGCTGTCAGCGGTCACTGAAAACACCACGCATGAGCTCTCCCGGACATTTTTGTAAGTACTTTCGAAACGAGAGAAGTTTCTTAGTGTCTAAATAATAATCTTGGGCAAACTGAAAGCACACAATCGTTTACAGACGCTATCTCTTTACCGAATACGTACAGTGAACACCACTGCGCGCGGTTGCCGCGATGGAGTCTCCCGAACCGGCTTCTTGCGTGAAAGGTAGCTAAACGCCGAGAGCAAACTATGTGAAATAGGTTCTTATAGAGTTTGTATAACTAAATGGAGCGTAATAGAACGAATCCTCAATGCAGCGATCGCGCAGATTCGGAGCGACCGACTGCGCGTCTGCATGCTTGTCCGCGCACTGTTTCGCTTTCTCCGCGCGCGCGTTTTCTCACCGTGCCATGAGCTTTAGGCCGCAGAATATGAGCATTTGACAGTATACAAGCAACCATCGTTGCGTGGGCGCTATCAGAGCTGTTCAAAAATAATTTCATTGTAGAGACTTCGACGCCTACGGGGACTGTAATGTGCCGTCGCGACGATTCAATCTTTCTTTCTTCTAAATTCTTTGACCTTTCAATATTATTCCTCGAGTTGCGTCGTACTGTATGTTTATCGGTGTTCTCAGCGTGCAATTTCCCGCTTCTCCTTTTTTGTAATCCAGTGCATTAATTCATAACACAAACATGACCATATGCCATGCTTTCTTTAAATGTGCTTCTAACCGCTGCCTTTCCACTCCACTGAACTTGCCAGTATCTATAGCATCGACAAGTTCATAGACCAAACCGTCGTGACATTAGTCGGGCAGCGGACTCGGGCGAGCGTCTCAGTGCGCGTTTTCAGAACATCGCAGACCGGGCGCCGTAGCAGGAATCTTCCTCGCGTCTGTTCTTGCTGCATACCCGAGTTGTAGCCGGTGACTGTTTGCCGGTTTTATGTTTTGCGAGCCAAGCTTCACGCAGCGTCTTGTCCTGCGGGTACGTGTGAATAAGGCTGACAGCGGCCTCCGTTACGTGCGTCCGGCCCTGCGGCACCGAGCAGTAGCCGACCATGTTGCGCGCCTTCAAAGGCAGCCACTACCTATTGTAGTGCTTTGAAGCGTTGTGAAGGAGACACTCGAAGCGGGGAAATTTCGCCACTAAATGAGGACCGCAGCGTACGAGGGAATTTAAACTCGTTTTCAGCTCGCTTCGGCGCGCCCGAAGCAGCCGACGCGGCCGCTATGTCCACGTGATCCCTCCTAACACGTCACGCCGACGGTGGCGCCAGCTTTTCCAGCGGTGGAGCTCGAGGCCAATACTCTCGATGCCACGTCATGAGTGTATGAGCATGAGCCGGTTTGCGGCCATCTTATGCGCAGACGTACACACCGAATCAGCAGAAAGAACTTCTAACGCGTGTCGAAAACATTTCACCTAAAGGAGTGCAGTGCTTTCGCATTCCCACACGTAAGCAGCCCTAAGTGTCTCTGCAGTGTAAACGGAAATAACTCCCTGGTGGGAGAGTA
This sequence comes from Dermacentor albipictus, assembly GCF_038994185.2. Lineage (NCBI taxonomy): Eukaryota > Metazoa > Arthropoda > Arachnida > Ixodida > Ixodidae > Dermacentor > Dermacentor albipictus. The sequence continues at coordinate 119,113,680 of NC_091825.1, read as the reverse complement.
ATGACGGAGAGTACGTAACGACTAACATCTCTGGCATATGGCCTGCTTCCATATGACCTTCTGTCTCCTGTCAGGTAGATCGATCTGTGCCATTTAGCTGCGCGTATTATTATTACTAATTATGAATGCTAACAAAACCAGGCATCCGCTTATTTTGCGTGCAGCAGTCGTAGTGAATAATAATCAAATTCGACCTCAACAACAACAACAACAAAGAAAAAACAATTACCTGAGGCAACCTCTTTGCAGCATATTGGGCGTCACCTCTGCTTCATCTGCTACTCTATCAGACTTCATTCTCCGCTTGCACTTCCACTCTCAAACTCGGCACTCCGTTTTTTTTTTCACGCGGGAATAATAATAACAATAATAACAAATAAATAAAAGTAAAAGCGACTGCGGGCGCAATCTGAGCCTGGCGTTTCGAAGCGCCGAAAATTTGGGTCGCGAGTGCTCCTGTGGTTTTTTTTTTTTTTTCTCTCTCTTTCTTTAATCACGCTGTCTCGTTCCTTTCTTTGGATGAGCCGCACTCGGGGCCAGCTCTCGGCATGCCATAAATTTATCGGCCCTCTTTATCGCCGATAATGTACAGCGCCGCTCTAGCTGGCGCTGAGGCCGTTCACTTTCCGCACTTAGAGTGAAAGCGTCTCGATTGATCGGTCTGCGTTCTCGTTCGTTTCGCAATCTTTTTTTTTTTTCTCTCATTCTTTATTTTCAGTCCTTACCCCCACCCCCATCTTCCTGCAGTTTATTTCTCTCTCGTTTCTTTTCATTCCTTCCTTCCTTCCTTTCATTTCTAACTTTGTTTCCGTCCCTTCTTTCTCTCTTTTCTTTCTTATACCACGCCCCCCCCCCCCTACCCCCCAATTTAAATTCCGTTACTTCGTTCTCATTCGAGTGCATTTGTGAAGGACGGCGCTGTTTACTATAACGCAGGTGAATCTTACCGGCTAATTCGCCAGGCCGTTTTGATTCGCTGTTCCGCCTTGCTTAATAAAACGGGGCAGTTTCTCGGAGAGGGACAGCAGAGGCAGAATACAGCGGAATTGGGGGCGGTGGTGCGGCGATAAAAATGCGAGCGACTGTGCGCGCATTAAGAGACTCAGCTGTTGCTATTCCACTGGAAATTGATCGGTCATGCCGGCTAATAATGAGCTTTTCCTTTATTTTCTCTCTCTCACGAATAAAGTTAGAGACTGTATAATATAGAAGGGGAATGAGTGAAATATGGCTGCTTGCCCTGTGCATGGACGCTTCAGCAAAGCGGGATTAGAGGTTGTCGACGGCAGCATAGATCATAGTGAACTACAAAATTGGGACGGGGAGGGGAGAAGGGGGAGGAGGGGGGTAGGGAATGTGTAATGCGGTTTCGTTTCTAGACCTGAACTCTGATAAGCAATATAACGCGAGGAGGTCTAATTTGTTCTCGCAATTTTGTGGGAAAACATAGTTCAAACGTCCCCACAAGGGGAGGCAGCACTCAGTGTTTGCAGCCTATAGTAGGCTCGCACGTCCCCCCCCCCCTCTCTCTCTCTCTCTCTCCTTCTCGACATTCCTTCCAATTCCTATATACGCACGCTGCGTAGCCAGGGCAGCGAAAGGGCGCTAGCTGTTGAAGTTAAATATAGAATTCGGGGGAATGGGGGTACGCCATCGAAAGGTTAATTAGCCTGTGCTTCGGGCCCAGCGGTACGGGGATGACGGGGGCTGCACGTTGTTCCCCGTGGCATAATTTTATCGCAATCGAAGCACCCACGCGTCGAGAGTGCTGCTAACGTACATAACTCCACACGGCGTTGACCACGCAGCACAAATTCCTTATTAGCGTGGCCCGCCGGACGACAACAGGGCTGCAGCGTGTGTGTGTGTGTGTATATATATATATATATATATATATATATATATATATATATATATATATATATATATATATATATATATATATATATATGTATATATTTGGGGGGGGGGGGGGCGTCGCTATGTTTTTCGTACATCGGTGAGGGCGCATGGACAAGCGATGGCCGAAGAGTTTCGCAACGAAATACCCGGACGTTGGACTCGTTAGCGATTCGGTTAAGTAATCAACGTTAATCGTCGCGTTTCTCTCGTTTTCTGTTATTTTCTTCTCTCGCGGACATTATCATAAGGGTTGTCACGGTCTCATTTACTTGGGTTTATTCATTGTAACTGTGATTAACTGCGGTGATTGTGATAGGACGCTGTCACGCGAAACGGCTATGATTGCGGGGATGTAGCGCTCTCTATCTGTTTCTCTATTATGTTGCTGCCTCCCCTCCACCGTTACCCACTGTAAGTTAGGAAATCGGGTTTAGTGTTCTAGCTAACCCCTCTGCTTTCTCCTATATGTTTTCTGTACAACAACACCGGGCGTGTTAGTCTATATCGGAGCAGACTAGAGGTATAGCACCGACGATTTCTTTCTTTCTTTTCGCTTTGTGAGTACCTCGCCGCAGAAATTGGGGTCACATGCCTTATCTCCATGTTCGTACGCTGCTCTTTTGAAAGAGACCTTACCGTTTACCTCTCTCCCAACTGCATCTGAGCTTTATATATATTTTTCTTCGAACTTTTCACATAAATATTACGCATCATCGTGTTCCCCCCCTTATCAGTCGTTCATTCTCTTCAGCTATATATATATATATATATAGCCTCCACGCGTACAGTATGTGTCGTCCATGCAAAATATCTCCCCAATATGGCAGTGGTGGAGGGGGGGGGGGAGGGGGGGCCGCGAGCCGGGGGAGTATACTGCTCGTCCGCGACCAGTAATTGCCACTCCTGGGATTAATGAATTCCCGGGGTGCAGCCCGGGCCGCCGCGTATATGGAAAGCAGGGCACGCCTGTTAAGGGTACATACCTGCCTAACGACCACGTTGCCGAAGCGACAAGTTCGATCTCTCGCCGCCTTTCTTTCTCTCGTTGTTCAATTTTCTTCGTTTTGTTTTCGAATGTTACGTTCCGCGGCCCGCTTACTTTTGTCATCCCGCGAGGATCTATAATCGCTCCTCCGCTTCGAGCGTCGTGCTTTCCCGTAACCGAGCCAAGCCGAGCCGAGCCGAGCCGAGCTGCGTACCCGTTGTCGACAACGTCGGGGTTCGCATGCAAGCTTAATTGGCCCTCCCCTCTCGTGTAGAAGGCGACCAGCATGCGATATCGTCCGAGCTCCACGCGTACTTGTCGTTACTATTATACGTGTATTCCGTTTTTTTTTCTTTTTCGCGATGGTTTGTTCCCCTGCCTCCGTGCGCCTGGGACAGTCTGCGCCTTCTTTTCGCATGCGGCAAGGTCATCCGGGCAGCTTTGGCAGACTGTACGCTGTCGCGTCGAATACGTGCGATGCAGCGACGGTTATATCTCTTTTTAAAAAGATTATGCGTGATATTCGTTTGAATCTCAACATATTTGAGGCAACAGACAGTCAATAGAAACAGACCTATATACATATATATACAGTGGTCTTTAGGGGTAGTCAACCAACGGTAAAAAGAGAAGAGAAAGTACGGAATGCTGAACTGTCTGCCTCTGATCGCCTACAGCGCGACCATGCCTGGGAAGGAAGCTTCACTGGCGGCGTACGGTGAGAGGGCGCTCCTGCTTTCTCTGCAACACACAGCCAGTCCCTATAGTTATTAATTGGCTGAGACGAGTCGCCGGCTTCGCTGCGCTTCGTTGTTGTTTATTAACTGCAACAGTATGGGTAGTGCGGTTACTGAACAGTCCACCATCCAAGAATCATGGCTACGAACGAGCGAGCGAACGAACGAAGGAGCGAACGAACGAAGGAGCGAACGAACGAAGGAGCGAACGAACGAAGGAGCGAACGAACGAAGGAGCGAACGAAGGAGCGAACGAAGGAGCGAACGAAGGAGCGAACGAACGAGCGAGCGAGCGAACGAACGAGCGAACGAACGAGCGAACGAACGAGCGAACGAACGAGCGAACGAGCGAACGAACGAACGAACGAACGAACGAACGAACGAACGAACGAACGAACGAACGAACGAACGAACGAACGAACGAACGAACGAACGAACGAACGAACGAATGGACGAGCGAGCGAACGAGCGAACGAACGAACGCTTCCGCTTCCCTGCAACGGCGTTGGCGAGAAGGAGTATATCGCACATTCTACGAGGAACAAGGCAGTCCGGGAGTAGCTGCCTAATTGTCTCGTATTTCTACTTATTTTGAAAAGTTTTCGTGCTTCACGACGGCGCACATTCGCCGCGTGCGAGAGCTCCCCAGGTATTACTTCATCGCGCACATGCTGCAACCGTGGCGGGGCCATCATAAACGAATGCGAAGCCTAGACGGGCGCCAAATTTGCTTACGTACTTGAGTAACCCCAAGCCGAAACAGTAGTAGTTTGCAAATGCCGAGGTGTCAATTTGAAGTGGAGGGGGAGGGAGCTACAAACGAATGCCGCGACAGCAGTGCACTGTGTGAACGATCGAATAATAATAATAATAATAATAATAATAATAATAATAATAATAATAATAATAATAATAATAATAATAATAATAATAATAAAGGATATTTTACACAGTTCTATCGTTGAGCATATGTATTCTATCAAGTTGCGAACATCCGAAACTGCTTGCAACTTCGTTGACTAGTCGAGTCTAGCCACATTTCTACTTTGCTTGTTCGCATGTAAGATGTATAATTTAGTATCGAAAGCTACTCTTCTTGCACTAAGAGTACGATAAATGTCAGTCGAAACGTGCCAGTCGGAGTTAAGGCTCTTCGTCCATGTTAATCTGGCGTACAGTATGTGATTGGGCATCAGAAAGATTCTTTCAATTCTTTTCTACCGAAACAAAAATGACTTAAGCAACGGCCAGCACATTTTAGTGCTGGCACACTCTTTGCGACGAAAAGACTGCAGTACAGATGTGACTTTCAAGCTGGTTGGGCGAACAGCCATAATATGTCGCATGCGCGCGTCACCTATTTCGGTTCCATAATTTTCTAGAGCTGAGGGGATCGCCGTCGTCAAAATTAAGCAAAAAAGCACCGCGAAGGGGGATCACACGTGACTTTCATTGCCAATAATTCCACTGGACGCATTCAAATAATTTTTGCGGCAATGTACTTCTGAAATAATCCATTTTAACTTGAAAAGGCACTTCTCTAAATCGGTAAATAGTGGTTCGCAGCGTAAGTGCTACATGCACTTAGGCCACGTGCGGGAGCGATTAGGTCAGGGCAAGGAAATAGAAAGGAGAGTCAGATTGACCTTTACCGCAAGCGTTGTCTATCTGCGCATTTCGTCCTAACCCATCAAAACACCCAACGCTTCACAGGCATTCGTTGAGCAGGCGAAAATTGACCACGGCGTCGACAGCTACGCTATAGTCGGATACAACTTTAGAAAAAAGGGGAGGCCCCGCCCAGATGACCGAAGCGGCGAAGTCACCGGCCGTCCGGCGCGTGACGTCGGTCCAGAATGCGCGCCCATTGGTGCACCCGCCTCGGAGGAGTAAACGCCTCCTTTTTTCTAAAGTTGTATCCGACTATAGAAGTGTGTGATCAAAACCTTACTTGAACGGGTGGCTCTCTGGCCTATGGGTTGCAAGCGAGTCTTTGCGCTGCGTTTAGGAAACCTCTACACACCGCACCGCTCGGGAGGACTTCAAGGGCCGTTGCTGTTCATTCATCATTATCATCATCAGCAGCCTGGTTACGCCCACTGCAGGGCAAAGGCCTCTCCCATACTTCTCCAACAACCCCGGTCATGTACTAATTGTGGCCACGTCGTCCCTGCAAACTTCTTAATCTCGTCCGCCCACCTAACTTTCCGCCGCCCCCTGCTACGCTTCCCTTCCCTTGGAATCCAGTCCGTAACCCTTAATGACCATCGGTTATCTTCCCTCCTCATTACATGTCCTGCCCATGCCCATTTCTTTTTCTCGATTTCAACTAAGATGCCATTAACTCGCGTTTGTTCCCTCACCCAATCTGCTCTTTTCTTATCCCTTAACGTTACACCTGTCATTCTTCTCTCCATAGCTCGTTGCGTCGTCCTCAATTTGAGCAGAACCCTTTTCGTAAGCCTCCAGGTTTCTGCCCCGTAGGTGAGTACTGGTAAGACACAGCTGTTATACACTTTTCTCTTGAGGGATCTTGCTGTTCATTAGACGTCCACAAGACGATGGCTTCGCGACATCCACGCGGCGTTTTCTGAAAACGGGCTCAAATGGCCTATAGGGTGCAAGTGAATATGTGCGCTGCGTTTAGGAAACATCTGCAGACCGCACCGCTTGGGAGCACTTCAAGAGCCGTTGCTGTTCATTAGACGTCTACAAGACGATCGCTTCGCAACGTCCACGTGACGTTTTCTGAAAACGGGCTCAAGGCATCTCTGTGATACTGCGGTACGTAATCAGTAATGAGTCAGTAATCTGGCACAAACGTATGCTGGAGCAGCTGCGTGCTATTTTGTATCTCGAAATAAGTTTTATTCTTCAGAAAGAGAGAGAGAGAGCAGAGAGAAAAAAAAAGCAAAGCGTCTGTAGCTATTTAACGATGTCTGACGTCAAGCGGTCTTCTTAATCCTTGTAATTTGGCAGAAATCTGCTACGAAGAATAGAAAAACTTCAGCCGAACGAACACATTGAGTTAGGTCGGGGCTTGGATGGATTAGCGTTCGTTGAAAGGCAACATTTCTGAGCGTGGAATGTCGCAATGTTAAAACAGCTTCCTCGCGTTTTAGCTTCGCCAGCGGTAAAGCTCAGCTTCGTAACTCGTTGTGCGCGCTGTATAATTTTTTTTCAATGTTGTCGTTTTTCCGCCTAGGTACGCCAGTCAGATGTAAGACCTCTCGGAATGTAAGAAGCTTATTTGGCTGGTCGTTTATGTAGTTTTCAAGTAAATTTCGAATATTATTTCCCCTCTCACCTCGCCCCACACACCCACGCACGCGCACACACTATTTTTAAGCTTTACCGCGTTTAGGATACAGCCAAAGAGTTTTGCATAGATGGCATCAATGGAAAATGTGGTGATAGTGTATGTGTATGCCGCCAGTAATGCACGGGCATAAGGGGAAGCACAGAGATTTGCTTAAACGTTTTTTTCCAGGCTTCAAATGAGCTTCTGGTTCTTCTACTTCCAATTTGTGATGCGCGCGCTCTCTCTCCTTCACTTATCGCGGAAGCTTTGTATGGCAACGTTAGTTTCTAACTACCCCTTAATTCCTACTGTTCGATGGCTTAGTGCCATTACGGACAAAAAAGTGATCGTGCAGAATTGACATAAATATTTTCTCTTGTGAGCGTTAGCAATCAGCTCTGGATTTGTAGTGTACGCGTATTCAAAAGTATCGTTACTACGCACGAAAGTTAGCGGAGAGAATGAAATTATATGTGAATTTAAAAATATTCAACTGCTGCAAAGGACGTGGGGCTAGTACGTCATAGAATATTAACGCAACACCAAATGACGAAAGGAGGTACACAATGCCCTTTACACCAATCCGTGTCCAATCGTGTGAAATCAACTTACTGCACTTGTGCCTGGAGCGTTTCAGTGGTGTTCTGCGAGACGATGAAAGCTGCATTGTTTTTTTACGTTGCTGCTTCGTTTCACAAACAATGCTCGCGAGCCGTGGCTGTCACTTGGACCACACTGTAAAATAATTTACACCAAAAATAACGTACAGCGCAAAGGACAAGGACAGCGATAGACGACATTACCAACTAGTCCAAGAAACCACCCTAATTTACACCCTTAAACGTGAAAAGGGTGTAAATGTGTCTATAACTCCCACCCATGGGGTGTCAGTTATAACCCACCCTCAGGGTGTTATAGGCATATTTACACCTTTTTCACTTTTAGGGCGGAAATTATTTTACAGTGCGCGCTAGTCGCGCACTGCCTTCACCGCGGTGTAATGTGGCCGCATTGCTAAGAATTATTTTCGCTCGAACATACTCACGTCTTATGGTTCGTCCGTCCCGCTGAGTAGCCGACCTCGGCGATAGCGGCTCCGTTGCTTCGCGATAACTAATGACAACGGGCAAAGATAATCGGCAGTTGAAAGAATGGTTTAGTAATGCGGGTCCTGAACCCTAGTGCTACAGCTACTCCGTTATTAATGCGTCAGCATCAGGAGTGTCAAAGTGAAAAAAAAAAAAGTGTGTGAAGTGTGGGAAGCCGGTCACGCGGTAGAGGTAGAGAGGGAGTGTGAGAGCCTAGAAGAGCGTGTATACGTGTATGTGTGTACGCGTATGTATATGTGTACAGTGCAACTGGCGGTGGTACGGAGCAGACCGCGGTCAGCAGCGTTGAATTGGCTCCTCGAAGAGGGAGCACGTGTGTCGAGTGAGTTCCTGAACAACAATTTGCACTGCGGTGAACGCGGTTTGAAATCATAGATCCGGGGCCTCAGAGAGGTGCAACTTAATGCTGACGCATTTCTTTCGCATTAGCGGCTAAAGCGCCACTGTTTCTTCTACTTACTTGCGTTCCGTCGCCTCGTTTGAAATTCTCTAGCCTAGACTGTGAAGTTACGTACTACACTCGTGTTTCCCATTGCGGCGCCGGAAAAATTGCAGTGCCGGATTTTCCTATAGTGATTTAATTTCCGGTGCGTCCCGTCATTGTGATGTCACGGATTCGAAAGTTTAGTGTTTGGCGTATTTTGGAGATTGAATTCTTGTAACTCGTTCTGGGCGGAGGACGTCTTCGGCCCATTCCGAATGCAATGAAGTCTTTCACACCGATAAACAGTTAACTAGGTCCGTGTCGCCTGCCGCCAAAATAGATGACGTCACATCGAGATGGTGCACGAACTTTGGAGTGGCGTCGCCACCCGCCTGTTGTTTTTTTTAGGAACACTCCGCTCAAGAGAGAGAGAGAGAGAAAGGCAAAGGAAAGACAGGGAGGTTAACCAGAGATTATCTCCGGTCGGCTACCCTGTACTGGGGGAGGGGAAAGGGGATGCAATAGGTGAGAAAGAAAGAAGGATAAAAAAGAAAGGAAAAAAAACCTGAGCACACACACACACGCACATACACACGAACTATTTCTGAGGGCGCTGTCACGCAATCCGCAAAGGCATTCCTAGTCTTACGCAGTGTCACCGTACAATACTCCGCTCAAAGTAAGAGATGCTTCTTTGATATTGCATTAGCGGTAATTTACTAATACAGCTTAAGCTTTCTTAAGAATTATGTCCTTCAGTAAGTGCCCACTATGGGGCAGTATTAGTTATAAGTTCTCAGAGAGGTGTAGGCGCCATTACCGTGGCCTCCCCTCCCTTTGAAGACGCACGAGGTAAGGACGTCCAACGTTTATCGTGTACAGCCGAGGTTATACAGTTTCGTAATTCCATACCTTATATATTTTTTTCATTATTACCTATATATTTCCTTGTTTCTGTGAAGCCGAGCTAACTCAAAGAACTTACCTTATAAACCATGAACGCTATCCAAACTACGCATTTTTGAATTTTGGTGCCACTCGCTACACGTTTCACTCGGCAGAACCTCGAACTCTCTTTACTCTCAGAGAGTCCCGCCTCATTGGTTCTTGTGATTCATGGCGTTCGCATGGGCTAAGGTAATATTTCATGGCACGATTTCGGCAAAGGTGTACTGGTAACGGCTTCGGCACTAAACATTCAGCGTATGCACTCTAGGTATATTTTTTTTTACACGCAAAAATAAGTTTTTGCTTCACATGCACGCTTATGTTTTGGGGGGCGGGGGGCGGGGGGGAGAGCAGTATAGCTGGTGCTCAGCTCCACGGATGCCCCGCATTCAGGTTAGGGAACAATTTACCCGCACGCCAAGAGCATTACGGTCGAGAGACCAAAGTGTCGAAGCCAGCAGCTGCCTCGTCCTTGGTCTAAACTGATCGAAGCCGTGCTCGCGGTTTGCGCTGCTCGCACCTTCTTTTTTCGTGCTCCCGTACGCCACAGCACACAGGAAGAACGCCGGCGGCCAGGTCGTCTCCAAACCCACCCCCTCAGCCCACCTTACCGAATCCCGAAGTATGCGTCCCAGGATCGCGGAACCGCAGTTCGAACCAGAAGCCTCCCTCCACCGTTCCCAGACAAAAAAAAAAAAGGGGGGGGGGGGGGCTCACGTACAGCGTCGTCTCTCTCTCCCTCTCTCTGTTTCTCTCTCACCTTCATCGTACGAGAGAGGGAGCGCGCGAACCGAAGTTTGGACCACGGCTGAGCGAACGGGCCGCTTCGGCTAATAGCTCGTTAAAGGCACATTCGGCCGCTTTGGCCCCGCGTGCATGTGTGCGTATACGCCTCTCGCGTGCGGGCAGGCAAACGTGCGCCTGGCCAGGACTGCCTAATGGCCGCCTTTAATTAGCCTATTACGAACTCCTGGCCGCCCGAATAGGCCCCTCTTGTGCGATGCGCCGCGGCTCTAAATGGCTTCGCGCGTCGACTCGCTGGCCTTTTCCGCCCTCTCACAAATCGCTCGTGTAAACACGGCCTTGCGCCGGCGAGCCGCCCTCCTCCGCCTCCTTTCCCTCTTGCCCCTCTTTCTCTCTTCTCACTCCCCCGCATTCCGTTTGGCCGTCTCCACCTCCCAGCTTCATCTCCGTCTGTGGATTACGCGCCGCGGTGTTGCTTCGCGCGGTATCGGCGCGGTGCGACGCCAACTGAACGCGTCATCGGTAAACCCTCTCACCGGTGCCCTTCACTGCCGGCGCAGTTACGCCCGTGGTTCGGCGGTTCTTCGGCATTGATACCAGCCGCCACATATGGGTCTCTCTGTGCCGAAAACGGGCTTCGGTTTCTGAAACACCGGTCGTCGGCTCCGTAACGCCGGGCATGTACTACTCATCAGAGGCGTAAAACGTTCATGACTTGGAAAAGTATCGCGTTTATTTGTTTTGTTAGCAGTGGCGTAGCAACAGGGGGAGTCGGGGGGCCGTGGGCCCCGGGTGCAAGGGGCCGGTGAGGGGGGGGGGGTGTCATATACGTCTGAAGACACCCCTCTTTCCGCCAGCTACACCTTGAGGGGGGGGGGGGGGGGTGTGACAGAAGACCTATGGGCCCCGGGTGCCAGACGACCTAGCTACGCCACTGTTTGTTAGCATCACCGTTTGTCCTTTTTGTCGTATGTTCAGAGCATATAGCAGGAGGGGAAGACAGGGAGGCGAACCAGGCCGATATCTGGCTGGTCACAGTGAGCTTGAACAGGCGTGTATGACTTGATAGGTTAGAGAATATAAGGAGAAAAAATGAATCCCCGCATAAGCACAAGATAGAAGGAAAGAGAGAGAGAGAGCAGCAACTCGTAATCTGTCACGCATTCCTTAAGAACCACGAGATAGTGTCTTCGAATCGTTCCTGCAGATGTCGGATCCGGACCAGTGTCCCGCGATTCTTTGCTCCGACGAGCGAGAATATTGCACTCCAGCCGATTTAAAGTCTCGCCTGCATTCGAGCTCTTGCTCTCGACGCCCGCATCACTAAGTGCTGCATGGTCTCGCGCTAGTGATCCGGTATAGCAGGGAGCATCACATATCGCTTACCCTTTGACTCGTCGTGTTTTATCCAGTTCGTTTTTTTTTCAAGCACGCGTGACGTCACTTCCGCACGCTCTGTCGTCCATCAAAGGGCTCGAATGCAGTTGGAAACGGGGCTACTTGGTGAGAAACGCGGTTCGAGCTTGAAGCACGGCCATATGGACCTTCACCATGCGTCGTCGCCTGCTAAAATAAACGAGCGCACACTGCAGCCTCTGAAACGCGCGCATCGTATGTCAGCGGCAATGTGGAAAGGAGAGAGAAAGAAATAAAGAGAGAGAGAGAGAGAGAGAGAGAGAGAGAGAGAGAGGAAAATATGGTTCGAAGGTTGCTCGGCGGAGCCGTGCAAAGTGCAGGGACCGACCTGTTGAGCGGATCGCTTGTGCATACGGACTTTGGAGTTTTTCGAAACTTCGGCTCGGCAAGCCTGCCGGCGTCTGACGCAGCTTGCAAGAGCTCGGGAGCCCTTGCGCGCGCATTTGTGCTTCGTGTCTGCGTGCCAGAGACGATATGCGAGGGGTTCCTTGTTCGCCTGTTTCAAAACCGAAGGTCGAAGCAGGGAACGTTCCGCAGAGGATCGCATCGAGTCGGGAAAGGCAGTCTTATTATAACAGTGATCATCGTCTTGAACCTTCAATGAACGTGCCATCCTGGCCCGAGAGCCGCAGATGCTGTGCTTTAACCGCTCTTTAGCCTTACGGCATTTTAACCGCGACATTTCTGTCGGCGTTTTCTGTTTTTCTTACTTTCCGTATCAACTTTTGTTACATAGGAGATAATGCACTCAGTGGGTAGTTATAGTAACTTGGGTCAATGGCACAGCGGGCGTTTATGTCCACTTGAGAGCCATTGTCGAATGAAAGTGAGCCAACCCACCCTGCGCAATAATGGTTAGGTCTATTATATGCGAGGCATGCGAGTAGCACACAGGCATCTCTCACTTACAAAATTGACCCGCAGGTGTGTGGATAAATGTTCTGTAATACTCTCATACACTGGGTTAAACATGGTAGCGTGACGTAATGGACGCTCCAAAAGTTGAACAGCGTGGTGTCTTGAGGTGTTTGGTAGCTGAAGGTGTTTCCCAAAAAGAAATTAGTCACCGTATGGCTGCAGTGTACGGGGAACATTTCCTTTCATTGGCCACTGTGAAACGTTGGAGCAAATGGTTCAAAGAAGGACGGGAAAGTTGCAAAGACGATCCAAGACCGGGCCAAAGCCACCGTGCAAGCACCCCCAACACAATTGCAAAGGTCGATGAGCTGATTAGACAAGAACGGATGTTGAGCATCGGTGAACCGGCGGAAAGTGTGAACATCAATCAAGGTTCGGTTCACACCATACTTCATGACCGCCTCGGTCATCGGCTCTTGTGTGCGCAATGGATGCCCCCCCCCCCCCCCCCTCCCATATTGAACCACCGCCAGAAGACGGAGAGGTTCGGCGCTGGCTTGACTCATCTGATACGGTGTCACAATGAGAGTGACCACTCCCTGTACGCACTTGCGAGCGGGGACGTATCATGGTGCCACTACTACGCGCCTGAAACACGACAGCAAAGGTTACAGTTGAAACATTCGAATTCACCACCCCCACGAAGAATGCAAAGATCGTTATTTCCACCAGCAAGGGGCTGTGGCCTTTTTTTTTCTTATCGTTGCGGGCCATTACTCATTGAATTTGCGAAACCTGGGGAGACTATCAATCGTCCCGATGTTGTGAAATGCTGGAGCGGCTGAGTGTCGCAAACAAGAACAAACGACGTGGAAAACTGACGAATGGGGTGATCTTGCTACACGACAGTGGCCGTCCCCACGTCGCTGATGTGGTTTACACAAAACTGGCAAATTTCAAGTAGGAAACGCTGCAATATCCGCCATACAGCCCAGACATGTCACCTTGCAAGTGCCACATTTTGGGGCAGGTAAAAAAAAAAAAGCAGCTCAAGGGAGCCAGATTCGTGTCGGACGATGACGTGAAAGAGTCAGTTACAGACTTTTTGAAGCAGCAACACAAGGAGTTATACGAGACGCGAATCACGTGACTCGTTAGTCAGTGGGACAAACGTCTAAATGCTCGTGCCGACTACTTTTAAGTAAGGTAACCCTTTTGTCATATATTCGGATTGGCTCACTTTCATTTCGCTCGCTCTGTATATACACCTCATATACTTCACATATTCACCTCATATAGACGTCATATACAGCGCAGCGGAGCCACCGACGCAATTCAACAACCTGTTCCATACACGACTCACTTCGTGCTTCCTCTAAGTATCGCTCTTTCTTGCATTTACCTTTATTCTTTATTCCCGTCTTCATTCTTTTTTTTTTTCAAAAAGGCCCGCAGACGACGCGACGCCGTGTTCTGTTCCGCGAACAACACATGGCCAGGCTTCCCGCAGCTCGGCGCGGAGTCCAAATCTCGGTGCAGTAACCCGACACGTCCGCCGCCTGCCCGAGTTTTCATTTCTCTTTTACAATTTTTCTTTCTTTCATCTTCGTTTCCCGGGCAGCGAAAGGAAATAGAGGGGAAAGAGTGGGCGAGAAGTAGCGAAGAGGCGTAGTCGAGCGCGCTTTTCTCGTTTTACAAAACGCCGAAGGGGGGGGGGGGGGGAGGGGCGTTCGCGTCTCATGCTCGACGAGCCGGTCACCATGCGTGCTGTGCGAGAGAGAGCGAAAGAGATAGAAAGAAAGAGAGAAAGAAAACAGGAACATAAGAGAAAAAAAAAAGAAAGCTGAGTCGCGGTGTGTACTGCGCTTGCTTTCATGCCGTCTGGAACGAAGAGAACGGTGCGCCCTTGTTCTGCAATTGGATCCCGCCGGCTCCGTCACTCGATATCGCCGGCATGCGGGCGGCTGCGAGGCGACTCGGTCCGCGGAACGACGCACGCAGCTCCGAGGAAGCCCGCCGGCAAAGCGGGCGAGGACGTAGGCCTAAAAAGAACCGAGCAAAAAAGAAAGTGAGAAAGAAAAAAGAAAGCGAATCATGCTTACCCTCGTTTCACTGCGCGTGCGACGAGCGAGTGTACGAAGCCTCTCGGCAGGTTTATACCGCGCGGGGATGGCTCTGCTGGCGACGCGAACGCCTGTTGTTGATATGACTTTCTTCCTCGTTTCTCGTCTTCCGTCTATCATCCCGCATTCTGTCGTATGCGCTCTCGGCAACCTGATTCCGCGCGCCGCTGGGTTTCCGAGGTTTGAGCGCGTGACGTGTTGGATTGCGCGGCCTGCGGCCGTGTGTAAGCTTTGGGTCTAAAACGTTGTTGTGTGGGGAAGGAATAAATAGGCGTAACTGGACACCGCAAGTGTGTTGGACCGGTGAATCGGGAACAGATGGAAGCTAAGAGCTTTTGCGCGCTGGTGGTTTGCTGTGAGAGCAGGGGTGGAGGGTAGGCAGATGCCATAATCAGGAAACGCGTTCACGTCAGCGAATCGCAGGCGAGCTCTCGGCGAGTGCCGGAGGAAAGACTACTTGTTGATACCGAGGGACGAGAAAGCAGCGTTGTGTGTGTGTGTGTGTGTGTGTGTGTGTGTGTGTGTGTGTGTGTGTGTGTGTGTGTGTGTGTGTGTGTTTGTGCCGCGATTGCTTTATCAGCGGTAACTTGAGGACGCGGTAGTACAAGTCGTGCATCGAGCAAGGTTTGTATACACTGCCACGCGCGGAACTCCACGAGTCCTTTTTGCTTCCCTCTTTTAATTCTCAACAAAGTTATATCCTCCTGGCCCTCCTCCTCCTCCTTCACAACTTGTATGCTCTTCGCATTGACCCGTGGACAAGAACCAGAAGAGTGCGCGTCACAAATTTACACAGCTTCCCGAGCATCACGCGCCAAGCAACGTACGCCGTGCACACACCTCCGATCGGCACGCCGCACCTCGTGCGCTCAAAATCGCGACCGCGAATCGCCGAGAGAGCGTACAGAGCAGGTGTTGAGCGGGCACTACGGGATGCAATGCTCCGGAACGCCGCATGTCGGGCAGTGAGCTCGCAAGCCCGGCCGGCAAGCCAAGCCGACAAGGGGGGCAAGCAGGTATCGTGATTCTCAGCCCCCCGCACATGCAAGCTCGATCGAGACTGGCGAGGGGTTACGGCGATTGAGTAGTTCGTGATCTTCTCCATCGCGCTGATCGGAGCAGAGTGGGTGGGGTGAGTGTCTGGCTTGGGGGGTGGGGGTGCAGGGGGTATACCGCGCCCGTATGGGGTGGTCCCCCCCTCCCCCCTCTTGCTTTCTCGCCTTCCTGCCCGCCTTCTATCCGAGTTCCTTTCCCTTGCTGAGCTGTTGCCGCAAGCCGTCGTCGTGACGGTCGTGCGCGACCCTCGCCGTGAACCCGGCCACCAGAGGGCGTGACCCCGCCTCGGGCGGGCCTGCCTGGTTCCTTCACGGGCCGGATCCTGCCGCTATAGCTCCGGGGCTCAGCAATTCGGCGCCTGTTGTTAGCTCCGCGTCGGGGAATGCCTCGTATTACTGCGCTGGAGAGGCCCGTATATTTGTGTACCTATGCTGAAGGTTCTTGGCAGCCAGGGCTTCGCTTCGGCTGCCGCAGCTGCTCCTGCTGCCGCTTGCATGTGGCCCTCTTGCGGGCGTTTGTTCTTTTCTTGTACTATTACAGGGTTTCACGTTAGTATTTGTTTTTCCGGGTAGATTTTTTTCTTTTTACATAGATATTGCTGACGCGTTGCTCTGGCTGTACAAGAAACAAGAGGTGTGCACCGGAAACACCGGCTTCCTTTCTCCGCAGACGTGGTGTCCGCTGCATGTCGTCGCAGACGCGCCTACGTTGCCGGCTTCGGCGGACAGCCGCCATTTTGAGTCACGTTCCAGTCCTGACGTAGACGACTGAGAGACTAAGCTACTTTAGTCAATAAAACAACACAGGCGAGGAATATACGAAAACGATCCGCGCCATTAAGCGGAGCCATGTGAGCGCCATTAATCCGACTTGCGATCATCTCGAATCTCAACCAGCGCAACACGCGCAGTGCGGGGACGCAATAAGTTGACGCGCACAGCGCTATCAAAGTACGACGTTATGGACTTACGATGTTCTGTAGCAGTGTTCTGGCTTTGACAACCAGCGTCAGACTCTTCAGTGCGCCTTGAATAGGCTGGTTGACAGGCCACTTAGAGAAACAAATATCTTGGGAGCCTGGCCTGACAGTTCATTAGCCCAGAAAGCAGTTCGAGCGCTTCTTCACTACCTGAAGGCAAAAGACTTGAGTGACCGACTGTAGACATCCTACACCTAACTTAGTGCATGTGAAAGTGCGGTATAGACTCATGTACTCTCTCCCTCTCCCCCCTCTCTCTCTCTCTCTCACACACACACACACACACGCACTCCCCATTCCCCTCCCCACGTGTAGGGTAGCAAACTGGACTCAGTCTGGTTAACCTCTCTGCCTTTCCTATTTACCTTCTCTCTCTCTCTCAAGGCCCGTTGAACCTGGCTTTCATGACGTCAAACTTGAAGCGTGAGTGCTGTTTAGGTCAGAGGGCGTCGTCCCCGGGTAACGAAGATTTAGGAGAGTCGCGTGCACGAACCGTCAAACTGCAGAGGTGGTTCGTCAGTGTCACCCTATCTTCAAGTAAAACGTGAGAAAGATAAGCGCGGCTTCATTTATCTATACGGGGTCCTTTCAAAAAATTACCCGCTGGAATCGCCCCCCCCCCCCCTGTCTTTTTTTTTTGTTTGTTTAGTTGTGGCATCGGAAGTTGGAGGCCAGGAGGTGAACACTTCCAAGCGTGTTCCGAGGTTGTTCATTGTTTCTATACGTGGACCGACTTACAGAGCAAATTGTCTGCTTACATGTACGGTTACGAGGGTTTGCTTGCAGGAATGCGTTGAAATACGCCTTTTGGCGTGCGATGAAGAACGGTACATAAGAGAGAGAGAGAGAGAGAGACAGTAATAACAGCGGCTGAGGCTACTTGCATCCATGAACACCTGCTTCCACCCGAGAATACTTCCACGGTATGCTAGGATGAACAAACGATGCTTGCAACCTGGCCAATCCGCCATTAACGCGAAGAAATAGGAACGCGCGCACATTCTAGCCAGTAGAATTCCTCGTAGAATGGTGTATGTTACTTTAGAGGACACAGTTTATACGGCTAGCATATAGTACCTCTGTAATCTACCTTTTGTCTGCTATGGGGCCCATTCGCATTGCCTTTGCGTTGTTTTAAAGGATAAAGCAGCTAGTTGTTTACTTGTGCTTTGTGGGAAAGAAGACACAAGCGCCCACAACGTCCTCATATGTCTGGCATTCGTGTGCTATCGATACATACGTGCCCTGCTTCTTTTCGATTTAGGCTCAATGACGTCGCAACTGTATGGAGATAACGTACTAGGAGACGCGGCATAAATATGTATACATATCTGAAGGGCAACTGTATGGAGATAACGTATACTATGAGACGCTGCCTATATATGTATACATACCTCAAGGGTGTATACGCGTTCAGAGTTTCTGCAGTCGTCTTGCATGGATAGGGAAGTTGTTCTCGTACAACAATTGTCCGTCAGCCCTGTTTACGATAGCGAGATATGTGATGCGGGTTTTTCGGTTCTGCAGCTATGAAAAGCCCGGTTGCCCGTATGCACGAAAAAAAAAAAACGAAATGACGGCGGCTCGAGGGCGCATCAATTGGTAAGGAGCTCTGCTGCAAAACCATCAGTCCAACCCGCATCTTCCAGACTCCCTCCCCGTCTCCCTCGATTAATGTCGTCGAAAGAATTCTCGGGGCCCGTGTCCGTCCTCGAACAAATAAAGCGAGATAGGGGGGAAACAGGCCCGCGTCGTGTTCATCACCGCGGAAAGCCCCGGCCGTGGCGTCGTGCATTCACCTGCTGGCCTTTCCAGGGGCGTGCGCCTTCCACGTCTGTGGAAAGACTTCAACCGTGCAGCTTATCATCTCCGCTCGAGTTTAATTTTCGCTTTCTTATATATGTATCCTGCGCTAGGTGGGCCGTGAACCGATCTTTCCCTTCGTACGCTAGACGAGTGTCTTCGTTTCTCTTTAGTTGTCGTCTTAGCTGTTGGCGTTCGCGCTCCTTTCTTTTTCTTTGTGTTCACTCGTCATCACCGGCAAGATATGCAAAAGCCATCAAGCGTGCGCGGAGAGTGTCTCTCTCGTTCCACTGTTCTCGCACGTTCTGTATTCGTCATCGTTTCCTGCTCTTTCGCTTGCCCGCCCCCGCCCCATCCCCGCAGCCATCTAACAAAAACTTGTGCTTTTCGTGGCGAACGTAGTTCTTTTCCTTTCTCTCTCTTTCTTTCTCTCTTTTCTTTTTACTTTACTAACGTAGACACCTCCGTTTCCTGTCTCCCGCGCACACAGCGTATAGCCGTAAAAGCAAATCGGTCCGGAGGCTCATCGCTCCGTTTGTGCTCGAAGCTGCAGTGCTCAACGCCCGTGTCGCCCGTCGTTGTCATCGTCTCAACTCCGCCGCCTTTCTCTCTACTCTTTTTTACATTTATATACTTCTTTTTGTCGTCTTACTCGGATGGGTGGGGCGCGCTCAACCTGTCCCCCCTCCCCCCCTTTTGTGCGTGTGTGTGTGTGCGTGTCTGACCGGACGGGCGCCACGAAACGAGCTCGTCGTAGCCCGGCGCAAACGGTTGCACCAGCGAGCCAGCCAGCGACGCAGTACACATGACGCAGTTCCGCCCAGCACGCAGTTCAACAGCCGCCTCCCGAAAAAAGGACTCGATGCCATGCGCGCGCTAGCCGTGACGGCCTTTCTTTCTCTCTCTCGCTATAGCGTATATTCATCCTTGCTATACGCTCACTGGCTCGCTGCTTCTGCTTCTGCTGCTGATACACGGCTCGTAACGCGAGCAGTCGTCCTGTAGAAGCCACGCGCCCGGGGAGTTCATGACTCCTTTTTTTGCAACGCCCTGCTGAGTCGCGACGAGCGTTTTCTTCCTCAAAATGTGCCCGTCGAGGCACGGAGTCGGCGGCGGGCGCCAGTTTACGGGTCGGACTCGCCGAGCCGTGATCTGCAAGTGTCTATATATATATATATATATATATATATATATATATATATATATATATATATATATATATATATATATATATATATATATATATATATATATCAGTGGCGTAGCCAGAAATTTTGTTCGGGGGGGGGCTACGCCACTGGCCCAACATATATATATATATATATATATATATATATATGTAGCCTCCTCCTTAAGAGGAAGCTTTAGCTCGGGTGCTCCTATTTAAGTACATGTAGAAGCGGAATTCGTTTTTCCCTGCAACCACTTCACCAAATTTGAGGAGGTTTTTTGCATTTCAAAGGAACAATTTATTTCTAGTGACTACTGGCTTCGAATTTTTCATTTAGGTGGTCAATTATTTATTAAAAATTGGCCAAAATTGAAAATTTTCAGAAAACGAAACTATCAAGTTTAAAACACCGTGACTCAACAATGAAAAAATGATATCACAATTCTGTGAATTGCATATAATAGTACATCTACAGCGGAAAAAATAGATATGGTACACATAAATCTCAAAAAATTTAGTATTGCGGAAATACGGCTTTTGCAGAACCCTTGTACCCAACGCAACCAATTCATGTAAGATACAAATTGACACAGCAAACTTGTCCGCTTTGACTGTTATAATAAATGCCGTTTACAGAACCACAATATCTGTTCTTCATGCATAGCTATTAGCTTGTAAACGTCGTGCTTCTATTTTTTCAAACTTTCGAATTTTCCAAAATATTTTAAACAAAATTCAGGCCCTAAATCAAAGTTCTGTTTCCAACATACACTAGGATTTACCTGCAACCAATTTCAATAAAAGCGATTAGCAGGATTATCTCAGAAAAGCGTGTCTGCGTTTTACAAGTATTTGAATAGGCCGCGTCGGATCGGGCCCGAGCTAAAGCTTCCTCTTAAACAATTTAGCGAGGGATCAACTATATAAATAATAACTGCATAATAACTGCATTGTCATTGCCAAAGATGCTGCAAACGAATTCTTGAAAGCTACGCTCTGTAAATACAAGTAAAATATGTATTTTTTCATAAAGTATTATACTCGTATGTGCCAAAAATTGTGCCCAACATAACTGACGTCAATGCTTCCATGTTGTTTGTTTATTTATTAAGTAAAGAAAATATCACACGAACTTTAGAACTATATCAGTTCGAAACCAGGAAAGCAGTGCATACCGCTGATATGAAAAATTAAAAGGCAATGAACTGAACAAGTTGAGGACAAATATGGTAATGAAACTTTGTCATTCAAGAACCGTGCGCACATTCTTGTATATATGCAATGGCCAGTGAAAAATCTCAATGACGCTGTCGTTTGTTCCAATGTATTACGCAGGAGTAGCTGTCCCTTGTCGTGTATCGTGAGTAATTGCACCGAAGTTATAGTCGCGACAGAGAGCACGTATAAAAAGCAGGAGTTCTGCAAGATATATAAGGGCAAGTCAAATGAATGAGCCAACGACGGGCTACTTTATTTAAAAGTAGTCTTCATGAGAATTTAGACATTTGTCTTATTGACTAACGAGTTGCGCGATTCCCGTCTTATAAAACTCCTTGGGTTGCTGCATCAAAAAGTCTGTATCTGGTTTCCTTGAGCTGTTTTTTCGGTTGCCCCAAAATGTAGAAGTCGCAAGGTGACAGGTCTGAGCTCTATTGCGGATGTTGCAGCGTTTCCCACTTAAACTTTCCCAGTTTTATATTAACCACATAAGCGACGTGGGGACAGGCATTGTCGTGGAACAAGATGACCCTATTCGTCAATTTTCCACGTTGTTCGTTCTTGGTTGCGACACGCTGCCGTTCTGGCGTTTCACAATATCGGAAACAATTGATAGCCTCTCAAGATTTGGCAAATTATATCAGTAATGGACCCTGTCGATCGAAAAAAAAAGTCAACAACACCTTTCCAGCGGAAATGACGGCCTTTACGTTCTTTGGGCGTGGTAAATTCGAATGTTTCCACTGTAAGCTTTGCCGTCGTGTTTCAGGCTCGTAGTAGTGGCACCAAGGTTCGTCCCCGATCACAGTTGCAAACAATAAGTCGTCATGCTCATTGTGATACCCGATCAAATGAGTCAAGGCAGCGCGAAACTTCTCCGTCTTTGGGGATCCATCGCGCACCAAAGAGCCGATAACCGAGAAGCTCATGAATTATGGCGTGAACCGAACCGTGACTGATGTTCAGACGGTCTGCCAGTTCATCGATGCTTATCCTCCGTTCTTGTTTCAGCAGCTCATGAACCTTTGAAATTGTGTGGGGGTGATTGCACGATGGTTCTGGCCCGGTCTTGGAATGTTTTTGCAACGTCTTTTGAACCGTTTGCTCCAACGCTTCACAGTGGTCAATGAAATGCAGTGTTCAACGTACACGGCAGTCATATGGTGACTAATTTCTGTTTTCGAAACACCTTCAGCTGTCAAAAACTTCGCGACACCGAGCTGTTCAACTTTTGAAGTGTCCATTATGTGACGCAACCATATTCAACCCAGTGTATGAGAGCATTAAAGAACATTTATCTTCACACCTGCGTGTCACTTTTGTAAATGAGACATGCCGTTCTCCTACGCACATGCCTCGCAGATAATGAACCGAACCATTATTGCGCGGTTAGGGTAGGCTCACTTTCATTTGACTCGCCCTCGTACATTAGAAATGCAAAGATACCATGGGATATACAAATGCGAAAATACGGCTTGATAAAGGACAACAAAGTGTCCCTGGAAACAAAGTTCACTGCATGTATACACAAAACCTCGCAACAAGATATTTAAGTATACGTTATAAGTCTCCAATGAGTCTATGTATGTAAGAAGAAGTAACTGTATATAATGCGTCAAACAAGGCAAATAAACATGTTGCACAATCATAGATTCACAGAATCCTAGATTCCGCCCCCATTCCATCCATTCCCGCCGATGTATTGCGCGCGACGGAAGGCAGCGCGCTTGCTCCCCGCTTTTCTCCTTTGCGCACACAAGACTGAGCCACCATCGTCGGCTCACCCATTCCACCTCCCCTCCTACGCTTTCATCGCACATACAGCATGCAGCGCGTGGTCACGATGTTATCACGCTTGGACTTTATACGAAACGTGAGGGCGATGGCAGGAATGCGCCTGGAGTGTCCATATAATTGCTTTCGCAATAATATAATAAACGTATCCGGCAATTGAAGCGTCCCGTCGCCCATTACTTTCCGCAAAAGAAGTATCAAAATCGAACTTTCAACATGCGACAATTCGCTGCGCCGCAACAATGTATTTTTTTTTTCTGTGAGGCGGAGGCACCGAAATGAAAAAAAAAAGCGCATAGGAAAGTATGTTGGACAGAATCTAATGCCTACTTCGGGAACCTAGTGGGGCTACGGAAGGAATACCGAAGAAAACATGAGACGCTTGGTCCACTGAGAACCATACGCATACTGCTCAATATCCTACAGCGGCGAAACAAGACTTTCCGCAAAGGTTCCGCTCAAGGAGTGCGGTGCAATCCTTCGAGTCCCCACAGTGATGGCGGCGAGCGACCATTTTTTTTTCTCGTCTGCTAGCCAGAAAGCGTCCAAAACTCTGTCCGGTGAAAATCCACTCGGCCAGAGCAAACCGAACGCGCACCGAAGTGCACCGCACGGTGGTCGGGGCCATACGAGAAAAACGTATGCGCTCTGGCTGGCTCTGGCAGCCCGCGGGTAGGGTAGCGAAAAAAAAAAATTGAAGAGGCTCAATGTGTCCTCGCGAATAAAAGTCAAAGTAAAAAAAAAAAAAATAAGAACGTAGTTACTTTGGCTGGCTTTAGTGTCTTGACATGGATGTTCTTGCGTAGGTTTAAAAAAATGTTGACATTTTTAATGTGACATGACGGCACAAATGAACCACCCCAACGCTTCGTCTCATTGGACCTCGCTGCCTGCTTTGTCAACTCGTCTGCTAGTGTGTTGATTTGGCTTGTCTCGTTGTATGTTCCGATGTAAGACTTTAGAAAAGTCAATAGACCTTTGGCGCCAAATGTTTATAACAACATTAAACCCACAAAGTTCCGCAATTGAAAATCTAAAGCACAACTTTGGAAATGTCAATGCACCTTTCACATCAAGAGCTTATGAGATATATACCCATAAAGTTTCGCAATTGATATCCATGCGCTCCATAGATTCGGTGGCCTCAGTGAGATGCCGTGGCGAGCCCGCTCACCATCAAAGCGCCCTTGAAACTTTGTGCTCGGATGGGGCTTCTTGGCGTTATGTGACTCCCGGTGTATGGGCGTTGCCACGAAATCCAGCCCGAGTTTGCAATCTTCGCGGTTAAATGTCTTTTCGAGCGTCAAAAAGACATTATAGACAAAATCCAGAGTGATTTCCGGCGCCGGGGTCGCTTTGGTCGGCGGTGCATGGACAGCACGAAAAAATTTCGGGGGGGGCTGAAGCCCCATAAGCCCCCCCCCCCCCTGGCTACGCCCCTGATATATATATATATATATATATATATATATATATATATATATATATATATATATATATATATATATATATATATATATATATATATATATATATATATATATAGGCGCGTTTGGGTGAGGGCGCGGATCCCGTCAACACCTATACGTGTTTAGAAAAAGTTCATTTAAACAAGGGGCGATACGAACACTCTTACAAAAAATTTTATAGACAGTCTATAGACGTTTATAGACTGTCTATAGACTTACTATAAAATTTTTTGTAAGGGTCGAGTCACAATCAGGGCACAATTCCACCAGGACGATAACATATGCAAGAAATGAAGGATTGTATGCATGGCACGTTCTCAAAGTAGTGTCCGAGTCCTCACTGATTAACATATGACAACATAGACCCACGGGAAAGCGCAGGTAAACATAAACTAATTGTCACATGTATGAAATGATGTTCAATATATGCAGTGTACACAATGGTTATGTATAGTGATGGTATGACAGAGACACTTTACATAAATTTGAAGTGATGCTATGAGGTGTGTATATACAAAAATACATCAGCCAAAAAGGCCGAAAGTTCGTTTAGTGGCGGTTAGAGCATATGCGTACTGTAATGCAAGAGCTGTAGCTCCCATCAGTATATGCGATCACTGTCTCCCTTTGTTACAGGCAACAAGGTTGTTTGGTGCCATTTATTGGTTGTTTTTTTAAATTCCTGGCAAAGTGCTGCAACTCATTTTAGTGCTATTAGCATTCCTTGGGAACTTCACTCAGTTCCGTGTATGTCTATATATATCGTGACTGGATTTTTCAATGGGCCGAGCTTATTTCGAGAGATGAGAAGTACAACATCGCGGTTATATTCTGTTTATTTGCGCATATCTATCTATCTATCTATCTATCTATCTATCTATCTATCTATCTATCTATCTATCTATCTATCTATCTATCTATCTATCTATCTATCTATCTATCTATCTATCTATCTATCTATCTATCTATCTATCTATCTATCTATCTATCTATCTATCTATCTATCTATCTATCTATCTATCTATCTATCTATCTATCTATCTATCTATCTATCTATCTATCTATCTATCTATCTATCTATCTATCTATCTATCTATCTATCTATCTATCTATCTATCTATCTATCTATCTATCTATCTATCTATCTATCTATCTATCTATCTATCTATCTATCTATCTATCTATCTATCTATCTATCTATCTATCTATCTATCTATCTATCTATCTATCTATCTATCTATCTATCTATCTATCTATCTATCTATCTATCTATCTATCTATCTATCTATCTATCTATCTATCTATCTATCTATCTATCTATCTATCTATCTATCTATCTATCTATCTATCTATCTATCTATCTATCTATCTATCTATCTATCTATCTATCTATCTATCTATCTATCTATCTATCTATCTATCTATCTATCTATCTATCTATCTATCTATCTATCTATCTATCTATCTATCTATCTATCTATCTATCTATCTATCTATCTATCTATCTATCTATCTATCTATCTATCTATCTATCTATCTATCTATCTATCTATCTATCTATCTATCTATCTATCTATCTATCTATCTATCTATCTATCTATCTATCTATCTATCTATCTATCTATCTATCTATCTATCTATCTATCTATCTATCTATCTATCTATCTATCTATCTATCTATCTATCTATCTATCTATCTATCTATCTATCTATCTATCTATCTATCTATCTATCTATCTATCTATCTATCTATCTATCTATCTATCTATCTATCTATCTATCTATCTATCTATCTATCTATCTATCTATCTATCTATCTATCTATCTATCTATCTATCTATCTATCTATCTATCTATCTATCTATCTATCTATCTATCTATCTATCTATCTATCTATCTATCTATCTATCTATCTATCTATCTATCTATCTATCTATCTATCTATCTATCTATCTATCTATCTATCTATCTATCTATCTATCTATCTATCTATCTATCTATCTATCTATCTATCTATCTATCTATCTAATCTATCTAATCTATCTAATCTATCTAATCTATCTAATCTATCTAATCTATCTATCTAATCTATCTATCTATCTATCTATCTATCTATCTATCTAATCTATCTATCTATCTAATCAATATATATATATATATATATATATATATATATATATATATATATATATATATATATATATATATATTCCTAAGACTAAAAGTAAAGTTTCGACGGCTTCCTCTTGGCAGCAACCTATAGGACGCCCTCGCTCCAGAAGATAGCTTGATGCTGGGAATACTTTTTTCTTTTTGTCTTCTTTCTTCTGCTTTCATTTAGATATAGCCAGGATATTAGGCAGAATATACTTGGTGTATGTACATCACGACATGTGCCAGTCGCAACGTCGGATCGTGCGAACACGGTGTGCTATAGAAACACCGCAGGCCTATACACTGTAAACTGACGCACTTAAGCATGTACAAGGGTGTAAGTCGGTCCATAGCTCGCTCCCTTACACCTTGCCGAATGTGACGGCCTGAGTCATAAAGTGGCCTAGGCTCATGTGCACCCTTGAGGGTGTAAATTAGTTCACAGTGTATAGGCGTGAAGCCGCCCGCTGTATTATCCTGCGCGAGGGCAAACGACATGCCGTGAGAAACGCTTCTCACGAGTGACGTTTCTAACCTTGAACGACCTACGTAGCTTCGACAATTTCGACAGCCGCCGACACATTCCGTCGCCTCGCGTGTCAGGACCGTCGTCATCACCGCGGCTGTATAGGTGAGAGGCGTCAGGCGGCGGTGGCGACGGCCGCCCGGTCCGTTTCGTATACGCCTTCCGGTGGCGCATTGCGAAACTATACGAAAAAAAAAATAATAATAACGAGAATACAGTAGATTCATGGGACGTGCACGTGTCAGCCGTGACGGGATTTCCGGCCCCCCCCCCCCGTATGCGCGTAATATCCCGTCAGGTGTACACGCATAATAGCAATGCCCCCATTGTTCGCAGCCCTCGAACTGCGACCGACCTGCTTTTCATGTCTTTCCTCTTTCTTTCTTGCACGGTCATCCACTGCACCGGTAGTATTCTCTCCTATTTTTTTACTCCGTCTCACGAGATACGCGCAGTGCGGCGGAAGCTGCGGATTGCGTCAACCAACCGGAATCGAGAACAGCACGAGGGTCCATCCACTGACCGCCCGGTGATGATAAGCTTTAACGGCATCCACTTTGAGTTGTGGCATCGACGTGAGGTAACCTAGCTTGTGCGAGCTACTAACGTGTGAAGCTACTAACGTGTCAAGCTACTAACGTGTCAAGCTACTAACGTGTCAAGGTGCTAACGTGTCCAGCTGCTAACGTGTCCAGCTGCTAACGTGTCCAGCTGCTAACGTGTCCAGCTGCTAACGTGTCCAGCTGCTAACGTGCCAAGCCGCTAACCTGTCAAGCCGCTAACCTGTCAAGCCGCTAACCTGTCAAGCCGCTAACGTATCAAGCTACTAACGTGCCAAGCTACTTGCGTATCAAGCTACTTACGTACCAAGCTACCTACGTACCAAGCTACTTACGTGCCAAGCTACTTACGTGCCAAGCTACTTACGTGCCAAGCTACTTACGTGTCAAGCTACTTACGTTTCAGGCCAATTACGTGTCAAGCTCCTTACATATCGCAAGAAAGTGCTTAACCTTTATCTACTTTATCTCTTGCTGTTCCTGTAGCGGTTCCGTTTTTCTATCACCTCCCTATGATCGCGCGACGCCTCGCCACGCTGACTGAATGGGAGCATCTCACGGGAGGATTAGTAGAGCGCATTGGGGCGAGCCCTTCTCTGAAGCACACAGCCGGCTTTCGTCACTGACTGGTCGCGAAACGAGGCGTTATAACCATCGTTGCACAGCACGGAATTGGCGAGACGAAGCACACGTCTTCTTTTTTTAATTCTTTGCGTGACACTTTTCCTACATGCGCTATTTTCTCAATCTCGTTCGCCCCCTACCCTCCCACCTCCTCCGAACGCCGGAGAGGAGTCTATCGCTGTCGCGCACGTCAACAAAGGGCAGTGAGATTGTGTGTCCACCTTTCTTGGCATTCATGACTGATTCTTTTAGGGCTCTTCTTACTTCTCGGATCTCTTTGTCGTGCCCTGGCTACTACGCCTTGTGTCTCCCGCGTTGAAAACGTTGTGACGCTTGCTGCGCACTCCCTATGCTGCGTTGTTTGTTTCGTTGTTTTCTTCTGTAGTTTGGTGTTTCGCTTGACTCTGGTGTCTACGGTCCGGCGTCTTTGGCGTCTCTATTCAGATGGCCGGACGCTTATTGAATGCCCCGGCTCCATCCTGTCGTTCCGTTTGTTTATTTTTTTTTGTTTTTCTTTTAATAAAACTGGTGTGTGTGTGTGGGGGGGGGGGGCGTGTTCTGGCCTTCGGAATTGCCGATGCGGAAGTCTCGAGACGAACGTGACCTTCCATGCACAAACAAAGCCGGCGCACAATACGCGCTCGCCTTGTGTGTCGCTTATTTTTATTATTTTTATTTTTTTTATTTTTTGCGAGAGGGCTTCCCATATCGAACTTCAAAGGTAGACAATGCAGAGTCGGACTTTTATTTGGTGGAAACCGGAGAAACGTGGACGGTTGTTTACTCTCTGAGAAGTGATATATTTCGCTGCTGGGGCATTTCACTACACAGCAAACGGTTACTTGTTTTCTTTTCGGCGACCGAAGCTATGAACAGGCGCGAGCTGCGACTGTGAAAGCAACCTGGCCAAGCGTCTAGCAAGGGAAATCCGAGAAAGAAAGAAAAGACAAGTGACAGACTTGGCAACCTCGAACCAATGAGTGCGAAAAGCTGCTCCACTGCGATGTACTTCATTTACATGACCTAGCAACCCGAGTTACACAGTGTAACTGTGAAGGGAGAAACTAAACAAGATCTGTGAGAATAGTGAGTGTTACCGCAGTTTCACGTGCGATTGGATCGCGCAAAACCTGTAGTTCGTCGTATAACGTTGGGGTTGTACGACGATATATAACGTTGGGGTCAAAGGACGGGGTGTGGAAAAGTTGAGTCACCTTATCATACACTAAATAGGATGAACGCGAAAGCCTGCCCACTCACGACATTCATTACATTACTTGACATTTTCATTCATTCTAATGCTTTGTTACTTCTTGTTGCTTGTTTTTTCCCACGAAAGGTCGTGGGTTCGAGTGCCTTAATCAACTCTACCATAGTTAACTGTGAACTTCGCAATAATAAACACGAAAGGTAGTGAGTTGGCCTGTCGACCTTCACGATGTCAATTGGAATCCAACTTGGAGATATGGCCGGTTCGCCCATATCTGCAACTGGGTTCGACTCCCACCAAAGGTTCAGTGCTCGACTTCCACTAAAGGTCGTGGGTTAGGCTCCCACCAAAGGTCGTGGGCCTTAATTAAATTCGCCTTAATTAACACTACAGATAGTGGGTTCGACTCCCACCAAAGATCGAGGGTTCGACTTCTTATGAATTTCGGTGTCATGGATTTTGGTGCCATAACGCCGGACATGGGATTTTTCTCCCCATGAGCCGTCTAAATCTTTCGCCCTTAAACACAATCCTCACAGACTGCAGGGTCCACAGATAGCCACCACAGATAGCCATTACCCAGCACATTGCACAGCATCACAGATAACTCCAGCAACCCCTTCACCGAGCGTTTAAGAATACGCAGCGCCGTGTGCAGAGGTGTCTTACTTAAAATTGGTGGTGGACATTATCAGCATGTTTTGTACTGATCATTGCACTGCCGTAAGTATAGAACTTCAAATTTCGCTTGCCTTTCTCACACACATCCATCGCTCGAGGTTGGTTTACGCCTTTAAAAGCCCTTGTGCACCACTGAGCAACTGCTGCCACTTGGTGACCCTGCAAGCAGGAAAAACTCATCCTATGAGGCGGTTCGGGTTATTGTGAAGTGTGGAGCATGGAACCAGACGCCAACCACCGAGCTGCCGAGAAACGTCGGAGCTTGGCAGTCTGTTCGGAGCTCTCTCGACATGGTATATCGGCCATTGCTAGCCAGTGACCGCAGTCTTCGTCAACCGCTCATTATATAGGAACAGATAGGACGATGACAATCAAGCAATGTTCCACAAAAAAAGAAATATATAAGCGGTGCCACGTCTACTTACAGAGCTTCGCCTCGGTTAAGTCGGGAGGAGCATTGTGTGTTAAGCCTGCATCATTCTTAGTGGACTGCTCTTCCGCAAAAACAATTTCGCCCGAGATGACTCCGCAAGGGCGCAGTTCGGACGGCAATGTGAATGTCGGCGCACGAACACAGAGAGGTGAGGAGAAAAGAGCCCTCATCATCGGAGCGCTCTCCATGATTCTGACGCACACAATCATTCGGTCATCTAAAAGCACGCAGATCCAAGTTTAACGCCGGGTTTCAAGTTCTAATGCTCCCCAAATGCTTCTTCGCATGGAGGGCCGTATATACGATTCGAGAGCGCATCTTCGGGTCAAACAAGGGCCGCGCAGGTCATCATATGACCGTATATATGGCCGTCCTCGCTGCACAGCTCGAATTGCGCGGCGGGAGAAACAATTGCCCGAGTTATTTTTTGACGCTCTGTATAGCCTCGCAAGAAATGAAGGGGGGGCGGTCTGGGGAGGCGAAGCAAACTACCGCCCTTCCTTGCACCGCGGGGTCTACGATAGTCCGGTCGGGGGGGCCCTCATTTGCGAGCCTTACAAATGTCGTTCAATTACGCGGCGCAGACAGCGTCTGCTTTGCTCGCCCCGGCGGAATATCGCCGCACTCCGCCTAACTGAATCTGCGCGCTGATACCCCCGACTCCGAATGAGCTCTGAGAAATGTGCGGTTATGTAGCGAACGACCTCCCCCCCCCCCCTCTCCCCCGCTCTCGTCCCCCTCCCTCTCGTCCCAGCCTCCTCCTCTGCTGAGAGACAGTTACTGCGCTGCACTTTACCCCAACCTTTCCTTCCCATCAAGAATCTCCTTCTCTCTAATACGAGCAACTCGCGAACGCGTTTCTTTTTTTCTCGGGACGGAGCTGATAGAGAGCGAACGGAGCGAAGCCATACGAAGAATCGGAGGCGAACGCCAACGGGACGCGCTGCCGTTACGCTCCGCGCCGCATTTGGGGCGGTGGCCGCGTGTGCTCGGGCGTCTGCGCGAGCACAACGACGCGTCTGAGGAAGAGAAGCGCAGGCTGATGGCACCCAGAGCCACACGCGCTCGCTCGCTCGCGTTCTGGCAAATCACAGCGGTGCCCATTGACTCGTGGCACGGGGTAAAGGCGCCGCCGCGGCTTCGCCGAGCGGGCCTGGAATGGGCGGGTGGGTGGTGTATACGTCTGTCTGGCTGTTACTTTCGTCGCAATAATCAAGCTCGACTCTCTCGACCACTGGTCTATAGCGCGCTGAAGTGGGGGAGGAGGAGGAGGAGGGGGGGGTAGGCGTTTGGGCTCCCCTGCCACCCGAACAGCGCCCCCAGCCTCGCTGCTTTTGTTGTTGCGATCTCCCTCCACGCTATGCCGGGGCTAGCTAGCCACGTGTGTGTCGTAAGCCTGGTGCATTGGGGGAAAGTGCGTGTGCGGTCGGCATTTGCGTTATGGGTTTAAGAGAGAAAGAGGGATAAGGGCGGTGGGGAGGAGGGGAGGAGGCTGGGGAACGTGCTCTCTGAGGTCCCCTTTCGGTCCTCGTAATTTCCCGTCTCCAACCCGGCGACGACGGTCGAAACAGGAGATTACAGTTTGGATTGCAGTTTGGATTGAAGCTTGGATTCTCTTACGGACTTCATGGACGGGAGAGAGGTTTGGCGGTGCGGCGGTTCTGGTTGTTGTCTAGTGCTAGTAGTGGCGGAGGTGGGGGGGGGACGACGCCAACGCATGAACTCGACAAATCGCTAGCGTGAGCCGATGCTGGGAGCAGCGACGGAAGTTTGAGAGGAGTGCGAGGGGGGGGGGGGGATGACGGCACGCTCCCGCACGACAGTACCATTTACACGACGCGGGTGTGCGCACCCAGAAAGAAAGGCACCCGGTCCTCCCTCATCCCAATTTGCCGTGGGCACCGCGAGCGCGTGCCTCAGTAAGACAAAAGCCGCTAGTGAGACGCGGATAGCACGACGGGAATGCGCGCGTTGAAAGATGAGAAACAAAAAGAATATTAGACAGAAGCGAAGCAATCAGATGCAGGGCGCAGGAAGCCAACCACCGTACGCCCGAGCGCGCAGGGCAACGATCGCAATTTGAACGGTGGAATCGCGGATGACTGCTGTGCTCGAGCGCGCGCGTGCGCACACGTGCCTTTATCGGTGGCGCACTCGCGGATTAGCCGCCGCGGAGGGTAATCGCCGTCCAGCGACTGCTCTTGCCAGTCCTGAGATCTCTTTCTCTCTCTCTCTGTCTGTCTCTCTCTCTTTATATCTCGCGTTTGCTCTTCTTCAACTCTCGCCACTCTTCTACTCTCACGGTGATCTCTATTTGGCGCCCGATTTCGTGCTCGCATCGTGATCTTGCAGCGGAGAAGAGAGCGGGCGAGGGGGGCAATGGAGGAGTGGGAGAGAGTGCATAGCGAACTGCAGACAAACAGCGAGTAAGCAGGAACAACACGCGCGTCTTGTTCGAGTAATCGCTCCTACTCCCCCCTCCCCCTCGCCACTCGAAAGGCGCTGCTCGTCGCCGGTGAATGTCTGGGCACTGTGGCTGTATCGTGCGCGCTTCGCACGAGCAGCCACGCCAGCAGCAAACGGCGGCAGCAGCAGGGGGAGGCGAAGATCCAGGGGCGGCAATTTTCCTCAGAAGGGGGGAGGGGGGGAGACGAATTTCGAAGAGTGGAGCCTGGCCGAGGTGTGGGGGGGCAGCTTTTCTAAATTCGTGATTGCGCACCCTGACGGAGGCACGTTTTGTTCACGGGCCACGCGTGCCGAGTTCCGCTCTCTCTCTCTCTCTCCGTCTCCACCTCGTCCTCGTTGCGTTATCCTCTCCCGTCGTACGCGCGAGCACACACGCGAAGCTGTTCCTTTCTCTCCCTGCACGACACCATCCTTCACTTCTTATTTCCGTTTCTTTCTTTCTCTCCCTTTCCTCGGAAAAGCGAGCGAAGGAGGAGATGGGGGAAAAAGGTTTGAACGCGTGATCGGGACACGCCCTGTCACGTTTCTCGTTCTTTTTTCTCTCTCTCACTCTCTCCTCTCCGCAACGCTGCATCAGTCGAAGGAGCTGGTTCTTACACCGGTGCTGACGGCAGCGGGCTATGCGGGCGAAGCTGCGCGTAGGTGGGGTGGGTCGGAAGGCGAGGTTTAGCCCCCTTGCCCGCATTTTCGTCTTTGTAAGGCGCTCATTTTCGAAGGAGGCGATCTGTATCTGCGCATTCGTGCCACCGCCGCCGCCGCCGTGATCCTGCGACGTGTAACGGAAGCTCTCTCTCTCTATATATATACATACTTATTTTGCTTTCCCGTCCTCACTCTCTCCCACTTTCTGCTCTCCCCTGTACCGCGCCTCTTCTGCGCGGGGTTTCGATAAAAGCGTGCAGTACCTGCCGTCAGGGCTCAGTGGCTTGGTGTTGTTGCCGCGGTGGGCGTTTACTTCGACTTTAGAAGAGTTAACTGCTGGGCTAGTTGGTGATCTTGCATAATGAAAAGATTTTGCGCCAAGAAAACAACACACACAAGAAAGACGACGATACCACGGGCTGTCGTGGTGCCGAGCGCCCGTGGTGTCGTCGTCTTTCTTGTGTGTGTTGTTTTTTTGGCGCAAAATCTTTTCAGTTTACTTCGACGGAGGCGGGACGCGAAATCGCCCGTGGAATCAGATTTCGATCCAAGCTCAAAAACCACAGGTGGTCAAATGAAGGTGGAGACTACGAATAATAATAATAATAATAATAATAATAATAATAATAATAATAATAATAATAATAATAATAATAATAATAATAATAATAATAATTTATGTCCACTGCAAGGACAAAGGCCTCTCCCTGCAATCTCCAATTACCCCTGTCCTGCGCCAACCGATTTCAACTATAGCTCCCGCGAATTTCCTAGCTTCATCGCCCCACCTAGTATTCTGCCGTCCTCGACTGCGTTTCCCTTCTCTTCGCACCCACAATGTAACCCTAATCGTCCACCGGTTATCTAACCTGCGCATTACATGACCTGCCGAGCTCCACTTTTTTGTCTTGATGTCAATTAGAATATCGTCTATACCCGTTTGCTCTCTGATCCAAACCGCTCTCTTTCTGTCTCTTAACGTTATGCCTAGCATTCTTCGTTCCATCGCTCTTGGCGCGGTCCTTAGCGCGTTCTCACACTTCTTTGTCAGTCTGCAAGTTTCTGCCTCATATGTCAGTACCGGTAAAATGCATTTATTGTACACCTTCCTTTTCAATGATAATGGTAAGCTTCCAGTCAGGAGCTGACAATGTCGGCCGTATGCGCTCCAACCCAATTTTATTCTTGTGTGAATTTCCTTCTCATGGTCAGAGCTCCCTGTGAATAATTGACCTAGGTGAACGCACTCCTTCACAGACTCTAGAGGCTGGCTGGCGATCCTGAACCCTTGTTCCCTTGCCCGGCTATTCACGATTATCTCTGTCGTCTGCATATTGATATTCAAGCCACACTCTTACTCTCTGTTAAGAACCTCAATCCTTTGTTTTAACTCGTCTCCAGTGTTGCTCAGCAGAACAATGTCATCTGCAAACCAAAGGTTGCTGAGATATTCTCCGTCGATCCTTTACTCCTGAGCCTTCCCTGTTTAATAACTTGAATACTTCTTCCAAGCACGCAGTGAATAGCATTACGTGCTTGGAAGAAGTATGTCCGCAACACGAATACGAGATGTGTAATTTAGCGTGTGGGCGTACCTTTGGAACTGCACAATTGTCCAATTGTTCCCTCTTATTGTTACATACTTCTTGCTTCATCATTCCGGCTTATGCTGTACCCCTCCTTATCAAGGCTAACACTTACGTCTCTCGAAAAATTCTTGCCAAATTGTACTGTACATTTTCGCTACCTGCTTGCGCGTTGTGGCGCTTTATGGTTTATTTATAAAAGCAATCACTAATGTTCGATGTCTTCTTACCTGTATTGCCTGTACATTTCGCCTCATTTGTCTCAGTCGTCGTATAGCGCCGTTTTCCGTCCATCCACCGCTTTCTTTTTCTTTATTTCTTAGTTCACCTGCAGGATCTATCTCTTACTTTATCATTTTAGGTAGTCGCATTGAAACTGGTATGGTAGAACAGCTTACGGCACCCAATTGAGCAGTTTTGTTTTTCGTTCGTAAATGCTTGGTCCAGCCACATCCCTAAGTATGCGTTGATTGTGAGAATCAGCTGGCAACTATCACATACATACATGTTACCACATGTATCACATGTTACCACATATACATGCATGTTACCGCCGTAACATGCATGTATCTTCAATGAGGGCCCAGTTTCATTTTCAATTGAGTCTGCTTTCCTTTTAATTCTCTCTAACCGAAACATTGACCCGCCTGCTTTCCAAAGAGTACGGCAATACCAGTGTCCTAGGTAAACAATATCGCAAACTCGTTCCCAGGAGCGAACAGCTTCCAGAATTCGCGCCCTGGCTGATCGGCCGACTTACAGTTGCTGCATAGTTCTTTTCACGAAGCGAGGGGGAACGCCTAAGCCTGGCCTAACCTTCTCTCACGGTGCGAGGAGGAGGAAAAGGGAGGAGAGCGCCGGCGTGGAGAGTGAATGAATTACGATTGTCAAGGTGGTGCGCGCCACCCCAGCGTCCGAACAAGCGGCGGGCCAGTTCGTGACGTGCCCCCGACGAAGGAGACGAGGGAAGAATGCCGGTCGCTCGTTTTTCGAAGTGGAGAGAGTTCGCTCGCGTTCCGCGTTCCGTCAAACTCCGAGGCAACTCCACCCCGGCCTCCGTACCTCCTCCACTGCCCCCCCCCCTCTTCTCTCGCCCCCACCTCTGACGTGAGCAAGCATGTGGTCGTTCCTCGGCGACCGGACGCGTGTTTCTTGGATGGCAGATCGTGAGCGTGACCGGATCGATCGAAGAACACGACCGGTGGCGAGCTGTTGCCGATATAGAGGCGGCTTTCTTTTTGCGCCGGGCAGGGCCGCGGTGAACTTGCATGATTTTGTTGTTGTTGTTGTTGTTGTTGTTGTTGTTGCCACGGCGAGGTGTGAATTGTCGTTCGACAACGGGCTTTTCCCGTGGCTTTAACGTATGCCGGCGTATCGCAATGCTGCAGCAACAGCAGAGGCGTTGGTAAGCAGCAAATTAAGAGAGAGAGAGAGAGAGAGAGAGAGAGAGAGAGACTACCCTGCACTAGAGGAAGGTGAAAGATAAATACCAAAAAGATGCTAAAAAAGATAGAAAAAAAAAGAAGGTGCCGTCAGTGTGCACACACTCGCGAGAAATGTTCACTGAAAGTCACAGGCGGTCTCACGTAAAGTGCGCCAAGGCGTTCGAAAATTTTCCGTCAGAGTTATGCGTTCGAAAATTTACCATCAAAGTTATGCGGGTCGCCTTAAGACGCTTTAAAGTTTAAAGCTGCTCTAACTTTCAAGGTTTCGTAAGGTAGAAACACTGAAATGAGGGCCATCCTAGTTAAGAGGCATGTGCACTTGGGATTAAAAAGGAAAGCGTATAGTGCGTTTTCCTATACGGGCGAGAATCGTAGATAACAGACAACTTTCTCAATCAGCCGAGACTTCACCGGCTGGCTAACACGGAAAGCTGGCTATGCTGCTCCAAACTCATACTGAACGAACCTGAACGCACAAGGAAATACACGCGCAAGACAGAAAAAAGGAACATAAGTACAGCTCTTGCATTGTTTGCGTGTTCCTACTTTCGCTGGCGTTGTCTTGCACCAGTTTGGTTAAGATGAAATTGACTGAGGATAAGGTTAACGCCCCCACTCGTTTGCTATGGCAGCCTCTCTGCGTCAGGTTCTATTTGTCTTTCCCGTAGAGAATCAACAGCGAGGTTGGAGGGGGTCTAGCGTATGCTTGCATCGGACACTTTCGCAAGTCCTACGAGATGGGCTCCTGCAAGCGCGCTAGATTGCAGAGTTGGTAAGCAGGGAGGTGAAGACCGCTTTGCAGGAGAAGTTGTTTTGCGCTGTCTCGCCGTCTGGCTTAGGAGTAGAGAATGAGATACATTACGATATTTATTTCTTTCTTTCTTTCTTTCTTTCTTTCTTTCTTTCTTTCTTTCTTTCTTTCTTTCTTTCTTTCTTTCTTTCTTTCTTTCTTTCTTTCTTTCTTTCTTTCTAAACGCGCAAGAACTCGATAAGACGCGAGGTACGGGACCGAGATGGTTCGTTGACACGCTGTTGTCTACAATGGCTTGGCGACAGTGGCCGCAAATCTGTAATGATCAACTAGGCGCACCAAATATTTCGAAAGAATGTACGCGCTCGGCGCTACTCCGGAGCGGCGCCTACGCAAGGGCGGCACCTCGAGGATTTGACAATGACAGTGGTGTTTACTTTCGCATTAGTACAGTGTAATAATACGAAGGGGCATTCGGAAAAAGCTCTCATTTCGACAGGACAAAGCCGCAGGGGCCCGTATTGGCTATTTCAGCAATGACAAACACCAGTCAGCCTATAACTTTTCGGAAGTTATGCGAAAGATTACGCAAATAAACAAAGGAGAGTTGTGGTAAAAGAAATGCAAGCTTACGCAGTCTTGCAGGAATACATAAAATATAATCATATCTTCGTACGCAGACAAATTCAGTCTTCTAGAGAGACGCAAAAAAAAAGAGAGAAGAGCCCAAGGTGCACATTCATATACAAATACTTTTGTGCCGGATGCAGAGCAAGAACGAACAAACCAAACGCTGCTCTCTTCCAAAAAATAAAGCTCCAGACCAAAAGCACTTTTTTTTCTGCTCAGAAAAAACAAAGAATAAAAGTCACAAAACTTCGTCTAGGTGTAAGTTGAAATAACTGCGAATAGCGTTAAAGGTTCAGAAAGTCACAGTGGGGCGGTCGGCATTACTATTGGTTTTAACTTTCTTTCCTTTTGGGAACGTACGTGGTTGGCGTGAGAAAACGGTCATCAGGGTTCGCGTAGTCACGTGCTAAATGTGCCAATCGATAATACAGTCGGGAGAACGATGAAAACAGAGCATTTTATATAAGTTAGGAATATGTTAACATTTGTAACGTCACCTAATTGACGTTTACTACAAGCGGGTGCTTGCTTTTGGTAAACAAATGGTGCTAAAGACAGTGGCGGACGCTGAAGGCACTTCGAGTTAACGAAAGGAAAAAAAAAACAAACTTTTCTTGCTTTACTAGTTTTCAAGTCATGGATTTCCTCACGAACTGGTAAAACAAAACAAAACAACAACAACAAAAAAAGGCTTCTCAGGTTCTTGTTCTTTTCCTGCCGTGGTTCGCGATACTTCAGAACAACATTTACAGCCGCGCGCCGGTTACATGCTTGACCGTGCTATTTACTTAGGCCACGATATACGTTAACGCAACTTCTTAAAACAAAACAAAAAACAACAACAGCGAAACACTTTCCCCCCTTAACCCATCAAACGAAAGGAAAAAAAAAGAAAAGGAAAAAAATATCTTTTCTTGCTTTACTAGTTTTCAAGTCATGGAATTCCTCACGATCTGGTAAAAAAAAAAAAAAAAACAGGCTTCTGAGGTTCTCGTTTTTTTTCCTGCCGTGGTTCGCGATAGTTCAGAACAACATTTACAACCGTGCCGGTTACATGCTTGACCGTACTACTTACTTTAGCCAAGATATACGTTAAGGCAGCTTCTTGAAACCAGAAAACCAAAGAAAAACACCAAACACTTTCCCAGCTTAACCCATCGCTACCGTTCGCAGCCGTCCAAAAAACTTTCGGCCGTTTTGCGTCTGGAGCACGCCACCGCGGACGCTCACGGTCGACCGTGGAGCGTGTGACTTTTGCACTGCGGGGTCTCACGCGAACGTGCGCATCGCACGCCAGGAGGTGGCAGTCGCGGCATGCGTGTTGGCGTACATGCGCACACACGCAGGCTCGCACACATAGGCAACCGCGTGTACGCCGAGAACTTTGGATAATAGCCGCACGCCCTCGCACACAGACACTCATCTTCCGACGCTGAGATCAAAACACAGTGAATCAAATAAAGAAAGAAAGAAAGAAAGAAAGAAAGATGAAAGGAAAAGAAGGAAGGAAAGCGCCAGCAAGAAGCCGGCTAAGAAAATAATCAAGCGTCTTCGAGTATTCACTGGGAGCCGAAGAGAGAGAGTCTTGTTGCGACTGCATTAGCGCTAGGCCGCGCGGTGATTACTGCACTAGTCCGCGAGGAAAGAGCGGGGAACATAGGAATGGACGAAGAAGTAGAAGGAGACGAAGAAGAAGGATTGTAATTTTTTCTTTCTTTCTCTCTCTCTCTTTCTTACGTTGAGAGCCGGGAAGCGTTGTTCTTCCACGTACCCGTCGCACGTGCGAGCTTGCGATGGTAGTAGACATGGCACACAGGCGAAGAACGAGGTTGGCGGACTTATTTCGTTGTTTCTTTTTTTCCCCCGCTTCGCTCGCCGATACCGTTCTCTCCTCTCGTTCGAGCAAGGGGCCGTTGACGCGAGGCGTGCTGTTCTCTGGTATAGGGTGGCGGTGGCGGTGGGGGGGGGGGGGAAGGGGGGGAGGGGAGTTGAACGTACTCCGGGCACGCCGCTCGATAGCGACGTAGCTAGCTATCCGGTGCAGGCGGTGTAGTACGTGTCTAGGGGCCAGTTGCATCCTCGCGGTTCTCGCTCCCGCGCGCTTGTAAGGGAGGCAGTGGTGCGGCCGAGCTTGCTTACGACTTCAATCGAACGCACTTAACAAATTGGAACTCGCTACCGCCATACTCCGGGTTTCTTTATCGTATTTTCTTTTTTCTTTCTCTACATTTTTCGCGCAACAAGGATGTCTCTTTCTTTAATGTTGTTTTTATTTCTGATTCTTGCGGTTGAATCGCAGACTCCTCCTTGCCGATACCGCTCGTGCTGCAGCGAAAGCTACGGTTTTTTTTTTTTTTTTT
Organism: Dermacentor albipictus; assembly: GCF_038994185.2. Lineage (NCBI taxonomy): Eukaryota > Metazoa > Arthropoda > Arachnida > Ixodida > Ixodidae > Dermacentor > Dermacentor albipictus. Next base: position 119,073,575 of record NC_091825.1, on the reverse strand, counting down.
TTGCCGGCCAGCTGGGAATGAGAAGCGTCTGAATAAGTATTGTCGTGGCACTGTCAACAAAAGAATGTCCTGAAGTATGAATGGCATTGTCTCGGACAGCTTAGTGCGCAGTTATTAAAAAAAAAAAAACGAATTTGGCTTGGAAACACTGGACGACGAAGGAACAAGAACATGTCGTTCCTTGTTTACCCGTTTTTTTTCTTGTCCCACGCTTTCGGCTTGAAGTCATTTTGACTAACTCATAAACCATGCTAATTGTCGCTAAGACAAAGAAACGAAAGCGCACCGGTGCTGCCATTCGAGCTATGGTCAGTGGGCCATACGCATGATTTCAACAGTGCCCATGTCAGAAAAGCCACAACCCGTGACGTAACCGGTGCCTGCTGAAGATATGTGCACACACGTGTCATTGCCGGCTTCTAAGGCTCGTTCAAAGTCAGCGCTCGTGTGCCTGCCAATCCCTGCCCTGTGTATCGCTGGTCAACGTAATCTGGCCGCGTACCATCGCTATCCAAACCACTTTGTTAATTAAACTCGACAAATGAGAAGGAGGCCTCTCCCGCTGTGGTCCACTAATCCTTCCTTGATCACTTCTGTTCAGCTGGCGTCGTCGAAAAAAAAAAAGGATATTAGCGGTGTACAACCGGCTAGCCGCGGATTCAAGCTCCCGTTTCTTCGCATTGCACGGATTTGGGTGAAACGGAATGTCAAGCGTTGCCGGCCTTTCGAACGTTCAGCGTCTCTTCTTTGCCGGCGTCGTTTACGTTTTCTTCTTTTTTTCTTTTTTACCCGCAGCTTTAGTATAGGGAAGGGGAGGGAGGGAGAGGCGGAACGGGAGTCGCATGCCTGAGGTGAAGAACAATGCTCCCAGCCGGCTCTGTAAACAACGCTGCGCCGCGAAAGAAAGCGGCCTCGACCTCGCAATCGAGGGAGGCAGCGTTAGGAAAGAAGCCAGCAAGACGAAAAAGCAATACACGACGAGGACGGGGGGAGACTGGAAGAAGGGATTGGGAAAACGCGGAGTGTTTCCGAGGCGGGAAGAAAAAAAATCAAAATAAAAACAAAAGCAAAGCGGCGCAAGAGCAAGCGAGGCAGTGCCAGAGGTAGAGAGGGCGACAGTGGAAGTAGGGGGCGTCATTAATTCGGGCGGGCCGTATAACGACGCCCGCTTTGTAATCGTCGAGGCGGCGCTCTGCTTCTAAGCAACGTCACGCTCGTGTTCGAAACGGCGGTGGTGGCGGCGGGGATACCTTCGACGAGGGATGGAGACGATCGGTTCGTTTGCGTATGGGGCAGGCGGGGATTTGTTTGCTAAGGTGTCTGCTCTCGCGGGTTGCGAGCGATTGCGCTGTAGTTCATCGTGCGTTGATCCCGCGTTTCGCGAAGAGAATCGCCGTGTTTATTTCCCCCTCTTTTCTGTCTTTACTTCTAGTTTCTGTGCGACAGGTATCGTTCGACGCGCAGTTCTTTTGTTCGCCCTGCTCATGAAACGGGAATGTTTGTTTCGAATGGTCTTCCTGCCGCCCGGTTTCCACCGCAGCTCTTTCATGCCGCAGCTCTCTTTCGTCGTGTTTCCTCAAGTTGTTGTCACTGCCAACCACTATAGTCCTCAAGAAAGCAAAAAGGGTTCGCTGGTATACCACCCCAATGTCGCGAATTTGACGAACAGGTTGTATATCGCGTAACTTGAATAGAAGTTTGGCGGCGCAGTTGCGATGGCTAATGAGCGCACTAGCACATGCGCACCCACACTAAAGGACAGATACTAAAGAACACAACACGTAAACAAAAACGCGAACACAACACCGCCATCCTGAAAACAAGTAGATTACGATTCAAACACGCGCTCTCTCGCGCGCGCCCACGCAGTGGTACAGTCACGCGCAATATGACTTGCAACACCCTTGTTCGTGGGCGAATTAAGGGGCTCTAGGGTGGCGCGGGGGCTCTGGCGTGTGACATGGCGGTTTAAAAAAAAAAAACCCACTAATTGAAGCTGTGTTTAGGTCTGTTTAGGCCCTGTGTTTGCGCAGCCGTACAGTCTTGGAGCCCCTTCGACTACTGGCACCGGTGTTGCAGGTCATATTGCAACGTGACTGTACCTCTCATTCCGTTCCGCACGCACTAATAGAGAGTTTTAGCTTGAGCGTTTTTACGGCCAGCGGGGCGGAGCGGGCGAGCGGATACACCAGCGGAGAGGCGCGCGAGAAAATAGTTTTAGCCGGGCGGATCGCCCGTCTTTTCGAGCGGAGTAGAGTCACTTGCTCTGCTGCTCCACCTATTGGTCACAATTCGAGTTAGAGTGAAAAGAATATCAATTAAACCTGCTAATAATGCGCTGAAACTGTTTAATAAAGGTAGGTTATGTGTTTTTAGTTAGTTATTTGGTTAAACTTCTAAACGGGCCTGAGCAGCGGTCGCCGTCGACAACGCAGCAGCGCCGGCGCTTGTGTTGACGGCTGCCATCTTGAATACCCATACACGCCCGCGCGCTTTTACGCACGCTCGCGCGCTGCCTATCGCTCCGCTGGAGAGGGCTTCCCAGCGGGCGTAAGCTGCGCTCCGTAAAAACGCTGGCCGGCCCAGCGACGTGCGCATGCGCAGTGGCGTCTGCGCTCGTCCGCTCCGCTCCGCTGGCCGTAAAAACGCTCAAGCTAAAACTCTCTAATATCGGAACGTCAGTCAAAGAGCGTGGCTTATGCTGCGGTTATGCAACCGGCGCACGCCCGCAGGAACACGGACACTCGGGTCGTAAAATTCCCGAGGCTGCCTCCAACCGGCTCGGATTTTTTCTTCAATCTGGAGAAAGAATGCGCGCTTCATTTGGGCTCTCGCTTGCAGCTCGCGCGGCGCGGCAAGGCGTGGTATATACACCGAAATACCCGAGTATACACTTTTGAGTTCACCGTAATCGCTTGAGTAAGGGGTGGGGGAAAAGCTCTCTTGCGGCATCGTTCATACGCGGGAAGCCCTGGCCACCCTCCCCCACGGTTTCCTCGTTCTCAGATTTCCCCCGGAATCCGCGGGGCCGCCAAGCATGCGTGGTGGCTTGACGTGAGAAGCTCTCGCGCGCCGCCTGCCGGCGTCACCGCCGTTTTTTTTTTAAATTTTTTTTTCCGGTGGAACGCAATTACGCGGGAGTCATAAAACCGGCCTCGAACAAGAAGAGGAAGAAAATTTCTTCCACCCAGTCTTCGCTCTTCAAAAGAAATCAACATCAACTTCGCTCTTACGCCCGCTAGGGCGGCGCTCTAAAGCAACCGAAAAAGGCGGCACAGACTTATGTTTCTTTTTCCCCGTCAGCGTGTCTGTCACGTTAGGCTTAACGTTAGGTGGTCGTTGTGCGAAACTTTCCCTCGCTCGCGTTTTTGGTGTTGTCTCGCGAAATGTGTAATGGTTAGGGGAGGAGCGCGGTTTTCCGAGCGGTTACGTGCTTGTGGGGCGCATTCCTGTCTGGAAGAGTGAGAAGTTCTTTAAGTGTTCTTCCTTCTCTCCGCTCACTTGTTCCAGAGTGTTGACCGAATTCGTTATCACCGAGCTCCGCAGACGCGGTGCGAGTTTCGTTGACGCCGCTAATACGAGCCTGCCGAAGACGCGTCAGCCATCAAATTGAGGGGATATATATATGCGCTCGCAGGGAAGGCGTTCCTGTCGTGCGGCGTGTAAACGAAAAATAAACCGAAGGTGGCCGTCAAGGCAATGAGTTTCTTTTCTCGTGTCACTCGTCGTGTGAGGCGGACGTTCACTATACTATGGGAAACTCGCGCGGCAACAATGAAAAAACAAAAAGGAATATTTAAGTCACTGCCTCCGTAACGGTGCATGATCACGCGGTTGGGAGAATCTGTGGTCGCGTAGAGGTTTCGCCATAATGAGAACGAACTACTGCACCGGATAATTGCAACTGCGCATACTACAGCTAGCTCTTATGGACAGCGAAAAAGAAAAAACGAAACTATGCAAGCAGTAGGAAGCGGAAGTGGCGCGTCGGTTGCGACAGCACGCCTCGTTGTGTCCGCACCCTATACAACGCTATTAAAGAGAAAACGATTAATTTTTTTTTCTTTGCAGACGCATTCAGAAGGGAGAGGGTGAAGGCGCAGCGTAAATATGTGCTATAGGTATATGCCGGTTTAAAAATGCGACGACTTGAACCTGGTTGGCAGGCGTAGCTCCCACATATGGCCGCCGTGCTTGTGCGAAACCAGTCGAGCGTGTGGTATATGCGCTCTGCTTGCATTTCAACGGGTAACGGCCTCCATTCTCTTTCACGTCCGCCCCCCGCCCCCACCTCCCCCGGACTCTTTGTTTCTTCCAGTAAAAAAAAATTTTTTTTCCATTCTCTCTCCTTCTTCATTTCGCAGTTCCCGCATTTCGTTCCATAAAGCGCTTCTGAGATATGTTCGCCGCTATAAAAGGTCCCCTACAACTCGAAAAAAGAAATGAAAGAAAGAAAAAAGAAAGAGTTCAGGCACCAGAGAACGAAGTTTTGAACCTCTCGCGTCTCGACCCGGCGAGGTTGGTGGACTCGTGCGTATGCCTCTTTCCAGGGCACGGCTATTTTAGCTTTTATTTCATCTGCCCATTTCTTTTTTTTTTCTCTTCTCACTCGAGAAAGGACACATCTCGGCGGCGACGACGACGACTACAGGGACTGGGGCGTTTTCTCGCGAAACTGGCTTTTGTCTGACGTCGTTTGCGCGTCTTTGATTCTTGCTTTTTTTTTCTTTTCTTTTCGTTCTCTCTCTTCGCTGTCTTTCCCTGGCACATTCTGCATCTTTGCTCTATAAACGTGTTTCTCCGGGGCTCGCTCGCGAGCCGTTCCCGGTGCCTGCCTGCCTGCCTGCCTACCGCGCCGCGGTACATTAGCGACGAAACGACCAGTACCGGCCGGGCAAAAAAAAAAAAAAAAAAAAAAGGAGGGGGTGTTAAGCTAGTGCCCGGCAAGCAAAGACCACGCCAAGAACTGTGTGCCGGAACAGCGGTGACGGTGGTGGCACCGACGCGCTCTTTTCAGTACGACTGCGGAAAAGAAGCCCGAAAGGAATCTCCCACGAGCGGAAGGGTGTAGTCTCTTCCCCTATCCCCCTCGCCCCCTCATTTCTTCGCTTCCTACCTACCTACCTTCCTTCCTTCCTTACCTTCTTTTCTTTTCCTGCTACCAGTTTCTCTTCTCGTTCCGTGTCCAACGGCAAGACGCGGCTCTTGGCGTTGCTTGGCGTTGCTTGGCGTCGCTTGGCGTCGCTTGGAGCGCTGAACGCTAACAGCCACTGCCGGTCGCTCGACACCGGAGGCGTGTACCGGCCCGTTGAGTGCGTCGACGAGACTCTCCTTGTTCGTTCGTTCGTTCGTTCGTTTTGTTTGCGAGTGTCTGTTCCTCCCGCTGACGCTCAGAGGTCGTTCCTCCCACGGTCTTGTGCCGGGATCGCGTTCCTTCCCCTGCAATCTGGAACTCGCGCTAATGGGAAAGAGAAAGAAGGTCGGGCATCACGGAGGCTAGTCCGTGCGCAGCTGCTATATGTCGTTATACGCGGAAAACGAGGCGTAGATATTTCTGTGTTTGAAGTGTTAGGTGAATCCTAGAGCAATACTATAGGTGACTACCGGAGGCGTGCTAGAATAAACACTGGAGCACTACTGGAGGAATCGTACGCCTAGTCCGTGCGCAGCTGCTACGACGTCCTTACCCACGGTTAAGCGAGACGTAGAGATTTCTGCGTTTGAAGCGTTAGGTGAATCCTATAGAGCAATACTATAGGTGACTATCGGAGGCGTGCTAGAATAAATACAGGAGCACTACTGGAGGAATCGTATACGGTAATTTACTTAGAGGGCTACTGGAATAATATCAGCGAAGGGCTACTGGTGAATCCTAGAGTAACGCTAAAGAATAAAATACTTAGGGGATCAGATTAATACTAGAGAACTATTAGCAGGATCCCTGAGTAACACTGCAGAACCACTAGTGTAATACTATAGAGGACTATAGATGCAACCTACAGTAATACTGGAGAGCTACTATAGTGGAATCCAAGTCGAATATTTGAGAAATACTAAAGGAAGCTTAGAGTAATACTATAGCAATTCTAGATGCCTTCAGAATGCTCTCAGAATCTTTCGGAAAGATATGTCGTTGATAATGCAGCACGCTGTCGTCGTGCGGTATAGTACTCCTACAAGGCGTCCCGGGTCAACGTGAGCGCATGAGGCAGCGTTGTAGTTCTTATCGTCAAAAGGTCCTACAGAGATTTCCGAAAGTCACCTATGACAAATTCTTACTAGGAAGAAATAAATGTAGTGTTTCTTCTTCCTTTCGTTCGCAGGCATACCGGCCGCTGATATGAACACGGCGCTAACTTCTCACGAGTAGGCGTTGCTACGCATTGTTCGCCGTCTATAGAGCAGTCTTTTTCTTCCTTCGCTCTTTCTTTTCTTTTTCGGCGTCACTCTCTCATCTGAAAAAAAAAAAAAAATGTAGGCGACATTAAGTGACACACGCATCTGCTCGCTCGCACGGTACTTGCGTACTCCATTCAGATCATTTATTCTTCTTTTACATATAAAAAAAATGTTTCTGCTGCGATATGTTATAGCTTTTAAAGAACATAATTTCTCCATCGCCTATATAGGACTTGTTTATCCCCATAAGCGTCTGCTTCTTATTTTTTTCTCTCTCTATTTCTTTCTTTCGCGACCTCGCAACCTTCCCGCGCGTTTCCTGCACGAGCCTTCGCCAAATTCCTAATCGATGCATGTCATATGCACGCAGTGGAGAAATGCGTAAGCAGTGGGTGCAACAAGCTGGTGGCACTTGTCAAGCGCGGCTGCTAACATTTTCTTTCCTTTCTTTCTTTCTTTCTTTCTTTCTTTCTTTCTTTCTTTCTTTCTTTCTTTCTTTCTTTCTTTCTTTCTTTCTTTCTTTCTTTCTTTCTTTCTTTCTTTCTTTCTTTCTTTCTTTTTGTTTTCACTGTGAACGAGGTCGAGTTCGCAACCGGTGCCATGAGTTCGCATTTGAAGTCTCGGAATGCTCAGCGTTCCTCAAGGCTGAAAGAGAGAGAAAGGAAGATGAAAGGCAAAGACGATAAAGGGACACTAAATCGGAAAACATTTTGACCTGTGTAAGTAAATTACCGTGCTGCAAAAAAAAGGGGAAAGAAAGAAAAAAAGAAAGAAAGGAGAAAAAGGAAAAGAAAAAGCTAGGTCACTCTTACCTTCAGAGGAGGCGCGGCAAACCAGAGAAAAACGCCACAACGAAACACGTGTGTGCAACCGCCCTACGGATAACTCTTGCGAGGTCGTTCTGTTGTATATGTGTAAATAGATCATTACATTTCTGCTATCGTCTCTCCCTGTCCTTGTTGTTGCTATGGCGCGACTACACATATAAAAAAAAAATTAAATCCCGGGCTTTTACGTGCCAGTTAAACAAGATCCGATTAAGAGGCGCGTAGTAGCGCGGAGGGCACGCCGGATTAATGTTTGAGCTCTCGGAGTTCTTTGAAGTGTGCCTAAATCTGGGCAACCTTGCAGGCGCACGTTTGGAATCGGCTAGCGCAAGACACGGATAATTGGAGATCGCCGCGCGAGAGGCCTTAGTCCTGGGCACAAAAATAGGCTGACGATGATGAAACCGAAGTGCACGAGTACACAGTAAGACGAGCGTTAATGCACCGCCCCCCTCCCCCACCTCCTTATCGAAATGCAACCGCTGCGCGGCGGGAATCGAACCCCTCGACTTGGATCTCTGCGGCAGCTTTGCGATAGCCACCGATAGACCGCGGTATAACAGCGGCGGGTAACCCGACCACCGACAACGCGTTGTTCGCCACCAGTCTCGCTTTAACTTGTTATTCATTTCGAAGACGACGCCGTAACAAAATGAAGGAAACGCGCCAGAGGCAGACACGCCGATCAAAAATAATAATAATATTTGGGGTTTTACGTGCCAAAACCACTTTCTGATTATGAGGCACGCCGTAGTGGAGGACTCCGGAAATTTCGACCACCTGGGGTTCTTTAACGTGCACCTAAATCTAAGCACACGGGTGTTTTCGCATTTCGCCCCCATCGAAATGCGGCCGCCGTGGCCGGGATTCGATCCCGCGACCTCGTGCTCAGCAGCCCAACACCATAGCCACTGAGCCACCACGGCGGGTGACCAATCGCGCACTCGCTTACGAGAAACGCTCGAAGGTTGCCGTCCGGCGCTCACCTTCGACCGACGGCGACCGGTCTCCTGAACTTTCTTTTAGCCTAGTTTTTTTTCTCGTCCGGTTCTGATAGTTTTTGCAAAACTTTCTTGCGTCGGCACCTGTCTAGACAATTTTTTTCTTTTTTTCCCTTCTTGTCCCCTCGCTCTTGCATGGTTCGAGCGAATGCTGGCGCAAGACACCCCAGTCGTTTTCTCGCTGCCATCGACTTGGCGTTTGAAGGTGCGCGGGGAGACGATGCCCCAGGCTGGTCGATCCGTCTTTCTATTTCTCCTTGCAATACCCTTCTTCCTCCCTCTCCGTTCTTTTGTTCCTTTAAAGCCCGTTCCCTGTGTAGGGTAGCAAACCGGCGCGCCTAGTTGACCTCCCTACCTTTCCTTCCTTCCTTTTCATCCTCCTCCTCCTCCGTGCAAGACGCCCCCTCTCCCCTCCCCCTCCTTGCAAGACGGAGAGAGGGAGAGGGGGCTTCTCCCTCTCCCCCGCTCCCGTGCGGAAATGCATTGGCGTCACGCGCGTCGCAGTGCTGTCGAAACGTCCCACGTCACGAACTCCGTGAACTCACAAACGTGTAGTGCCGTGGGGTCGTGCGGAGGTCGACCCTGGGACCTACGCTCCCGAACCCCTTGGTCGAATAAGGTTGTTTCTCTGTCTTTTTGTCCTGCGATCGTCCGCGTCTGCTAAAGACAACGGAAGCAGCCGTTAACCTCTCGCACTCCTTCGTCTCTCTCCACATGCGAGCGATGTGGGGCGAAAGCTGGCCGACTGCGTACGAGCCAATCGGGAAGGAGAACCCGGAAAATGACTCGTACATTGAGCGCCGTTGTGTCAATTAAGTGCAGCCGTGATCCGTCCTTGATCCTTCCGCTTGATTGCTGCTGCTCCCTTATTATCTGCGGACAGTTGGGTAGTATGTAGTGCAGGGAGAAGAGAGAGAGAGAGAGAGAGCAAATGATAAAGGAAAGGTAGGGAGGTTAATCAGGACTGAGCCCGGTTGGCTACCCTACACTGGGGAAAGGGAAAAGGGGACTGAAAGATTAAAAGAAGAAGAGAAAGTCCTCATTAAGGCAGTGGCCTCACGCAAGCTAGAACTTCACTAGTACCGCGTTCCTGTCTCAAACACACACATATATACATCAGTACATACTAAGCCTACAGAAGACAGCGAAATCTTTAAGATAAAATAGAGAAAAGGAGAAAAGCTCGAAGAAGAGAAAGCGCAGCTGAAAAGACGCCAAGGATTCGAAATTCGACACTGGGCGATAAAAAATTGAATGCCAGGCTTAGCTTGGTTAAGCCAAGAATGCGTTGCATATTGCGCGAGTTGGGGCCCAGCTTTTCCTCCGGCTGTCGTGACGTCACGTCACGTGGTTGCGCTAAAGGTCAATGGTGGCTGCCCGGCCGCGCCCAAGGGCTGAACTGAGTGATTGCAGTATGCAACGCATAAAAATAGAAGCAACTTAATAACAAACATAGCAAACTTAAACGAGAATAGACCCACATATGAGACGCGCAGCAATGAACAATGGCTCATACCCTCAATGGTGGCTGCCCGGCCGCGCCCAAGGGCTGAACTGAGTGATTGCAATATGCAACGCATAAAAGAAAAGGAAAATTGGCAGTCACTTTAGCATACGTCAGAGATGGTGAAGAGGAAAGCCTGCGCGCTAAAGAGAGATTCATTAAATTACTTGACATTCTCATGCAAATGCGTTGTTGCTTCTTATTACTTGTTTACTCCCACCAATGGTCGTCCATTCGAGTGCCTTAATTGACGCTACCTTAACTAAGTGCATTAATTAACTTCGTCCTAATTAACACCAAAGGCCGTGGGTACGGGTCTCTTAATTTACTCCATATCAATGAACAGTGCCTTAATTAATTCTGCCTTAACAACAAACGTCGAGCGTTCTACTCTCACTGAACGTCGAGTGCTCGAGTGCCTGAATGAAGTCCATCTTAACTAACTTCGCTTCCTTCTTTCTTTCTTTCCATCTTTCTTTCTTTCTTTCTTTCTTTCTTTCTTTCTTTCTTTCTTTCTTTCTTTCTTTCTTTCTTTCTTTCTTTCTTTCTTTCTTTCTTTCTTTCTTTCTTTCTTTTTTTTCCTTCTTTCCTTCCTTCCTTCTTTCTTTCTTTCTTTCTTTTTTCGCGATGAGCGTCATCGAAACCAGCTGTGGAAGAAGATGACGACGAACGCGCGCGTAGTGGCACGAGCGCGCGTCTTGCTGTACCGCGCGTCACTTTCTGTACCGCACGCCGCTTTTTCCAGACCATCGGGGCGTGTGAGCCACTTTACGCTTTCGCCCTAATAGTATACGTATTCGCGCAAACGTTATATTGTTGAACTAAACGTGCAGCGAACGCGTGTTCCCATCGCAAAAGAAGTGTTCCCATCGAAAGCTACTAACACTAATCAAAGTAATATAATTAGGTTGCTGTTCGCATGGACCTCCGTAGGGCGATGTGTCTGCCATTCCCATACGAAATGAATATGCGCTCCGAAAAGCCACCCCCCGTATCCAGAGGCGACCCAGTAAGTTGCCTCCCTGTCTCCCAGCGTAGGGTAGCAAACCGTGTGGGCGTCTGGTCGACCTGCCTATACCTTTGCTCTCTCGCTTTCTGTCCTCCTCCACGGGGCGGCCAAATCACACTTCTGCTCAGCGGTTAGTGACCACGTACAAAGTTTTTTTCGCTGGTGGTGAAAAAAAGAAAAGAAACAGGACAGGGGCCACATCTGTCCAAATGAATCAACCTCTCGCGTAAATGGACTCGCTGCGTGGTCATATTGCGGACAGTTCACGAGATAATGGTGCTCCATGGGTGCGTCCGGGGGGTGTCGCGGTATATTGGGCAGTTGGGAATGTCGTCGCGCATGGGACACAATTAGCGGCGGTCGGCGGATAAAGCGGAGACAGTGATGGAGGAGCTCTTTCTTCGGGTCTGCGTTCACGAGCGGCGGACGCCGCAGTGCGTCGCCCTGACTGCACTGCACAGATTTAGTGGAAGGTGATCTGTACAGGGCGAAAACTCTGCGCTTCTCGCCTATGCCGAGTCCGTGGTTTCCTATTTCTGTGTTCACTCATTTTACGATGCAGTCGAACGCGGGACGCATCGATCTCGAACGCGTGGAATTTCGTCGTGCCGTGAAGGTAGAGAGGGAAGGCAGCTAATGGAAAGGGTAATGGAGGTTAACGAGATGTACGTTAGGTTTACTAAACTCTTACGACGCGACTTGTAGATACCCGCAGCGTCGAACCTGGAGCGTAGTGAGTCCGAAGGTATCGAGTTTCGTCGTGTATTATGCCGGACAGAAATTCTAACGCTGCTGTTGAAAGCGGGCAAGAAATTCAGATGGCTCGACCGGGTAGGGGACGTATCGCCTTAGTTCGTGATTAAGACATTTAAATACTGGTAATAGCTCTCGCGATATCTTGAAGGCAGTACGGTTTCCGGCAGATGGGTGTTCCTAAGTAGAGCTCTCCCAATCGGGGTCAACGAAGGGCCCTAGTCAGGTGACCTTTTCGCAAAGGATGTACAAACCATTTACAGCCCGGTATAGACTGTATTCGGCCAGTAGTACATCACCCGTGGGTAGGCCAAGGGCTGCGAAAATATCAATCAATAGAATATCATATTATCGATAACCCTTATCGTTGCAACTCTTGACAAATAAAGGGAACGAATGAAACGCATGCCTTCTGTTATGTGCGCAAGGGTCACCAGATAGAAAATGCAAGTTTTGCAGTACCTCGAAACAGTTTGCAGAATGCCTCCAAGCAGTCTACCAGTCAGCATAAATCGATTCCTACGGAGGGCGTGTGTGCTCTTTCATGAGAAAACAACAAGAGTAAACGTACGACTGGACCGCCCTGTTTGCAGACGTGACCGCCAAAGAGAATTCGTCAGTCTTGGGGGCACTAGGTGAAAAGAGAGGGAAGAAATAGGAGAAATAGCGAGCCAGAAGAAAACTGTTTCGCAAAGATTTTCAACGTTTGTACCTTTCGTGATTATTCTCCTATCCTTGCCAGTGTGTCCGAGTGGGTTACCGGCTCTCGGGGCGAAATAAGTTGGGGATGTAAGAGAATACGATCAACATAGGTGCTTGCGGTGATCAAGCGCGGCTTATATAGAAATGCGAAGCAAGAGCATGGCGGGAGGAGACGGCGACCACATGAAAGGGAATGAGACGTTGCGGCGTGAGGATGCCGCAACCCTCGAAGCCGATTGCCTACACCGACGAGTACAGAGCTCTAGAGTAAACAGCCTTTACGGCCAGAGCGGTGGAAGTGGGATAGTACGGTGCTGTGTGCTTGTTTTATGCGGTCTTCGTGAGGATCAAACGGCGGTGGGATCTTTTTGTTTTGTTTTGTTTTGTTTTAACCGTTTGTTGCCTCCTGTTATCCTCGTCTCTCGCGATCCGTCTTTTCTTTCTTTTTTTTGTGGTAGTAGTGCAGAACCTGGCCAGCTCATCACTCCCTGTTCGTTTCTCGGTGGCTAGTGTAATTATTCTGTTTGCGGCGATACCCCCACGAATGTGAACTTAACCCCACGCAGTCCAAGGCATGGTCCACATCGAGGAGAGCTTTGACCTCTTCACCTTTATTTCTGGCCACGGAAAGTGCATTAGCAGAAAACAAAAAAGAACAACGGATGATAATTGAGCAACTCTCAATTAGTACTTTAATCATACGAACAATAAGTGGTTGTTTGCTGTACTATTCGCAATTGAAACCACGCTGCTGCGCTATACTTTGGACTTTGCTTCAGGCTTTCAGCATTTAAGTCGGGATTTTGGTGCACCACACTCATCGTAGCAAGAGTTAGGCTTTTGGAGTCTAAGCTGTCTGTAGATCGCTTGTAGGCTTATTGAAGGTTGTTCTGCATTTTTATAGATCTATCCCTTCAGCTTTGTAATTTGAAGACTGTCGAGAAACTTCGTTAACACGGCCGTTTCCTTGAGTCAATTGTGTCCAATAGACCTAATGAATTGTTTGCATAAGATGTGTGGTAAGCATTTAGCAATACAAAAAAAGTGTAGAATCATAAGACGACGGGCTGCCTAAGACAGTCTACAAAGCTTGCGCAAAAATACCAATATACAAAAAAGAGACCGTTTCTATGCTTTATTAGACGCTTTTGTAACAGTCGTTAACAAGTATATTTGCTTAAGTCAATTAATTGTGTTTCATAGACGCCTTTCGATGGGGGCGTAATGCAAAAACATTTGTGTAATTTGATTAAGTGAACGATAAATATTACTAGTGGGCCAAATTAATCTGAAGTTCGCTTCTGTGTTGCTTTGGGACTTTAACCCACACGATTGAAACAGTCGTTTTCTTAAAATTTTCCCCGACGTTGTTTTACTCTTCTCTCTAAGAGGCGTACTGTTTTTCGCTTTGGTTTTGCGAAACGCAAGATCTCTTGAAGATAAAGTGCTGGCGCCCATGCTTCGAGTAAACACGGGGCCGGATACAAGGTGTCTCGAGTGTCGCAACTCGCGAACTTCCGAGTTGAGACCGAGGTTGCGCAACAGAAAACAGAGCGGCCCGGCAGAGAGCTTCGAGGTGGCGTTCGTGATTCCGCGTCTGAGCCCACACCGACTCCCGCGTCCGTTTAGTTCGAAACGTGGCAACACAAACCTGCTCCGATAACGAGCAAAGAAAAGAGAAGTTCCCACAGCTGCGTGGCAGCCGCTAATGCGTCAGGGGAACCCGCCGGCCCGTTCGCTGGGCGTGTAAGGAAAGAGAAATCTGAGCTTCCGAACCATCGCTTTTCCTTTTCCTACGCTCCGCAGCGTGTGCAACGTGCGACTCCCAAAAAACCTCTCGGGAGCGTAGCGTCGTGAATCACGCTTGCTGCCGTGACAGCGGAGCATGTTTCCTAAATTCCGCATAAGGGGGGGGGGGGGGGGGGGCAAGCGCCCAACACCTCCTCCGTCTTCTGTCTCTCTCTCTCTCTTTGGCGGGAGATGGAGAGTGATTGTAGGGAGGAAGAGACAGGGGGGCAAAACTCGCACGTGGTGTATAAGGAAGGCTCTGGCGAAAAGGCGCGAAAAATAATTGCCTTTCGCTCCACACGTTTCGTGCACCTGTTTTTCGGCGGCGACGGCGACGGCGCCCTCCGTGTGCGCGGTAATCTCCCAGCAAAAGAGGAAGAAGGCGCGTTAGTTAGGGAAAAGCTCGCGCTCTTCGCTCCGGGGCGTCCCCTGCCCCTTTTTCCTTCGGAGCCGATCCTCGCGGAAATTGGAGATTCCCTCGAGCGAAACGCGTCTGGCGAGAGAAAAACGAAAGCGGTGTCGAGTTTCCCCTGTTAGCGCTCTCTTTCGCTCTCTCTCTCGAGTCCCTCCTCTCGTGACCCACCTACGCCCACACCAGACCGTCGGCGACACATCCAGCCTCCCCTTCCCGCCCCCTCCTTTCCCAGCTCGCCGCTTTCTTCTGTGTGCCACGTGATCGAGCCTGCACATGAGCGTGCTCCAGTAAACACGTGCTCGCCGCGTTGCCCCGGCCAGAAAGTCAGTAGCCGCCAAGAGAGTCCCCCCCTCCCCACTCTCCTCCCCGCCCAACCTCTTTGTGGTTCCTCACCCCCCCCCCCTACATCCCTTGCCTACTATAAAGGGTCTGTCAAAGCCGTGAAGGTCAATCGCCTGCGGGTCTGCCCGCTCCCGTTTTGTCTCTGGTTGTTGTTGGGACGGCCCGTTAGGAGAAGCATTCTCTGCGGGAGGTTCCGTTCCGAAAAGTGCATCTTGTAGATGGGGGTTGGGGTCTCCGGCGCCGAACGAACGCTCGGCGTTTCCCGTTTTGGCCGGCCGTTGACGAAAACCACAGATGCTGCCGCTTGGCACGTTGCTTTCCTCGTCGGACGCTTCGAGAGCGCGATGCTCAAGTGAGCCGCCGCCGGAACATGTGCTGCTGCATGCGGAGGGGGTAGTCGGAGGAGCCAACGGCACACACGCTTGATCCCTTTACGCACGCGTTGCCGCGGCGCACTGTTTGACGAGCCAGAAGGGAATGAGCGTTCAAAGTGAGAAAAACAAAAAAAAAAAGAAAAGAAAGAAAGGAAAAGAAAAAACGGAGTCGGGGATTGGGGAGGAGTGAAGAATGTGGCGTTTGCGGTCACTGCTGTCTCTCCGGAAGAAGAAGAGAGGCGTGGCTCGCGATCCGAGAGGCCGAAGAACCACTCCTTCTCCTCTGCACTTCCCCCTCCCCACACACCCACACCCCTTCCCCCATTTACTACACACTGTTGCCGCCGCTCGAAATCTAAACTCCGGGAGCTGCTGCTGCTGCTGCTTCGGCGGCGTCTTGGGCATGATCCTAATTTCTTCGTTCGGCGACGAAGAACAGGAAGCCACCCGCCAAGCCGGAGGGAGAGAGAAGGACGGTTTAGGAAAGCAAGGCCGCGCAGCCGCCGCGCTTGTGTGGCGGGCAGCCCGAGAGAATGGAGAAAAAGAAAGACAAAAAGAAAGAGCAAGCGATGTGGCCGGGGGTTGTATGGTCGGCAGGGAAAGAGAGAAGCGATGCGCTGGGTGAGTGTCAGAGGGGGTGGGGGTTCAAGATGTGAAGTATACTACACGTGCGCCGCGCACTACGCCGAAGCGAACACAGAAAAGCGAAAGAACGCAAGACGGGTGTCAGAAAGAGGAAGGCGCGGGGATACAAGAAAGAGAGGAGGAGGAGGAGGAGGCTGGTGTTATGCGGCCGTTTTTATCGCTGGTTTATTCTTCGAGGCTCGATCGGCGCTGCGGCCCGTCGCTTGACAGTGAACAAGCCTCCCGTAAGCGTTGGCCGCGCGTTGTATGGTGGCCGGAAAGAGACGGTGTTCCCTCGCTGCCCCTGCACCACCTCCAACCCCCCCCCCCCCCCGACCCTCACCTCCTCTAGCTCGGTCGCGGCTTCGAGCCGGACTCGTCTCTTGTTGCTTCTTGCTGCTTCGCTCGGCCCCGCATGGCTTTCCCTCGCGAGCCTGCTGCTTTGCCGCCTGCACTTGTGCGCAGGGACGGCAGAGGGCCGGGATGGGAAAGGAGGCGCTGTTTAGACAGAGCGGAATGGCCTCGGATAGAAACAAAAGACGGGTCAAAATAAAGAAGAAAAAAAAAGCGAGAAACGCACGCACCCACCAGGCTTTCGGGAAAAATGCGATATACGCTACACCGAGGTTCGCGCAGGCCGCGGTTCTCGCTGTCTTTTTTTTTATTTGTTGCTTCTTTCTTCCGTCGATCTGGCGTTTTCGTTTTCTTTTCCCCTCTCCTACTCTCTCTCTCTGCCTTTCTATCTTTTTCCGCGACTCATTTCTTGAACCATGCCGGCTCCCGCTGTGTAGCGGAGACGCCCCCCCTTCACGACGCCGCGATTCTGGGTCCCCGGTTGCTTTCGTCCCTAATTTGCGGCCGTACTTTCTTTTTCGCCGTCACTGCGCAGGCGATCCTCGCCGTTGCTGCCGCTGCTGGCACCCTGAAGGAGCAGAGTGAGTCCACCAGCCTCCTCTTCTACGGGGGGACGACGCTCGCAACTTCGCAGCTGCTTCCGTCCGGCGGAGCTCCTGCCACCCAGTAACGACCTCGGCTCGTGTCCGTGGGCCCGCTTTTGAAGACCGGCGTCGAAACGGCCACGACTGCGCGCCATGGTGGCGAGCTGAGACTTGTGCTGGTGTTGCGACAGGTGTGCGTCGTGAACGAAGCGAGCAGAAAGTGCGCGCCCTGTTTTTAGTGTTGTGTGTCCCGAGGAGCTGCGAAAGAGAGCCATGAGATTGTGCACCGCGGCCGGAACTGTGGTCCTGGTGGCCTGCCTGGTCTTCGACGCGGCACCGTCGCCGTTCCTCGCCTGGGCCTCCCGCGTCGAACTCAAGGAGAACGGCTACACGGGAATCGTGGTGGCCCTGTCGGCCAGGCTTCAAGGGAACGTCGCCGGCCGTCAGCTCATCCCGCCGCTTGAGGTGAGTGCTGACGCTTAGCAATTATGAAGCGATCCATGGCGTAATGCGAAATGCCCGAGCGAGTATACCGTTACGTGAAGAATGTATTGATCAATTGATTGGTTTCATTAACTCGAGATGCTCTGCAGAGAAGTAAAAAAAAGAATCAAGAAAACGCCACTCTTAGCCATAGCCGATGTCTTCCCAGCACATTAGACAGGAACAACAGAATGCATACACGGAGCGCTGTGTGTGTCCGTGTCTAATGCGTTGCAAAAGCTTCTATTACGGAGCCCCAACTGACCCAACGCTCAACTTTAGTGAACTGTTGAGTCTATGACCGAAATTAGTCGTTGCTCAGCGTTTCGACTGTGTTGATTGGCTGTAAGCAAAATACATGCGTACGCTTCCTCGTAAACGCCCGCACACGCACACTCACGCACAAGAAACAGGTACGTACATTCATGATCACAGCGACAAGGACCAGTGGTTGCAAGCATGACCAGAAGATTTATTGAATGGCGCGTCTGAGCAGTCACAACAGCCTTCAGGTTACCTTGGCGTGGTTGTCATGGCCACGCCAGAGGTAGATCAAAATGTCGGTTCGATATGCTAGGAATGTCGGCATGAACGTTTTTTTCTTTATTCGTCATTTCACGCGAGATTGAGTGGAATTAGTAGGTTGCATGCTTGCTCGGAAACGTAACGACAATACGCTCTAGTATCGACAAGGCGATCAGGCCGATGCAGACAGTCTTGGCGCCTTTTCTTTTTTTTTTTTGAAATGCACGCACAATCAGCCATACGCCCACACAAACAAATCCCCTCTTGCCATGACGTGGCATTTTGCTTTTTTCTTATCTTTCTTATTCGGACGCTATGACGTCAGCCACGCGCGCGAGCACCTTATCTTGTAGCGAGTGTAGGTGTAAACAAACGAAACAAATCGGCCTCCCTACATATACTGCACAGCCACGAATCGAACTGTATAAGTTTTTTTTCGAGCGCCCTCCGAAATAAATCAATTACCGAGGTCGCGCTCATTAGCACGCGCCTGTTTTCCATAACGTTCGCCGCGCCTCGGGGTGCGCCGCCTCTTATCGGAAAACTGCGAAGCGGCCGACTGAGGTTGAAAGCAATGGCTGCGCTTAGTCGCCCGCGACACCGCAGGCATTGCACTCGGCGCTATCAGCGCCATTCCAATCAAAAGCGTACATGCATTGGTGAACGCGACGCCCAAGCGTAAGCTATAGAACCATACTGTAGAAACTATAGAACATATAGTGTGGTACTGCCGATCTTTTGAATATGAAAGGCATGACCTCTGCACAGCTCTCAACCAGTTAGATAGAAAAAACCGTTCACCTTGAACAAGATCTTGGGACCGTGACCTTGCATATCGCAGCTGCGAAATGCCACAGAAGCGCTGCTGCGAGGTTTGAAAGCTACCGGATTGAGAGAGAGAGAGAGAAAAATAACTTCATTGCTCAGTTAATCGGAGTTATGGCAAGTCTGGGTGGGGCCCTCAGTCCAGGACTCCACTGGCTCTTGCGGCTCGCTGAGCTTGGTCTACCGGATTGAGTGAGCGTCCGTGATTCGCGCTGAGTGACCGAACGATATCCCCAGTGGACTTTCCCTTCTTTTATCTTTCCGTCCCTCCCCTTTTCCGTTTCCCCAGTGTAGGGTAAAACTCGCTTGCCATTCCTCTTTCGAGAGCCGACGCAGCGAAAAAAGCTTTCCGCACTCTCGCGTGACCTGACATTAGCTCAGTGGAATTCATCCAATTTCACAAGTGCACGCCTTCCTACCCTGGACTCTAACTCACAGCTCCGTATTCCGCCCGACCTTCCACGACGTGACTGCACCCTTCTATAGTCCGTCTATGGCTTGGAGTAGCATTTCCGTATGCGTACTCCTTTCTTATCGGAATGGTCAACAGCCCACTTTGTGACTTCTGCGGGTGCAATGAAACAATCGCGCACCTTCTTTGTGAGTGCCCTCGTTTCAACCCGCAAAGAGCAGTCCTCTCAGCCACCTTAGACAAACTGGACAAGCGCCCAATGACAGAAAACAAGACCCTTGGAAACTGGCCTACGCGATCATCATCGCGATCATCAAGGCGCTGCTGCCTTACTTAAAAGACACGGGACTTTCTGAAGAATTGTGACTGTACGCTATGTGACGTATGATTGTACGGTGACACTGCGTGACACTATAGAACGCCTTTGCAGGCCGGTTGACATTGCCCACAGAAACAGTTCGTGTGTATCGTGTGTACGTGTGTGTGTGTTTTTTTTCTCATTTGTCATGCTTTTTATCCTTTTCTCTCTCTCACCTATCGCATCCCCTTGCCCCTCCACCAGTACAGGGTAGCCAACCGGAGATAATGTCTAGTTAACCTCCCTGTCTTTCCTCTGCCTTTCTCTCTCCCTCTCTCTATCCCCAAAACTCACCCTTCGAATCGAAAAAAGGCGCACAGACTATGTAATGCGAATTGTCAAAGCATCCGATGAGAAACGATAGGGTCATTTCATCTGAAATCCACAGTCTAGCAGAGAAAGACATGATAGTGGAGAACTTCTGATTAATTTTGATCATTAAGGCTACGCGTGCGCAATAGGTCTCGGTACCTAACCGCTTTCTTTCATTCCGTTTTTTTTTTGTATCCCCCTTCGGATCTTGACTCGGTGGGAGGGGATCAAACCCACCAATTCGTTCGTGGGAGCAGAAGGCCATCGCCACCAGTAAGCCACCGCGCCTAGGCAAAATACTCAGATCTCTTAAACTGTGCTTTCATCATATAAACACTCAAAGCTATATAACGAAGTAGTAAACGCACCATTTGTATAGTTGAGCTCGTAATTCACGGGAACTCTGTATCACATCGCGCACACTGAGCCAGCTGCGTTCTTCTCCCACTAAATTCCTTATTACTTTTTTTTTTCTTCGGACGTGTCTGCACTAAACATCCAGCGGCAATACGCACTTGTGGGCGTCCTCCAGATAAGGGTCCTCCTCGCTCTGCCATTCCTCGTAGCGTCGAAGCGTGCCCCCGCGTTCGAAACAATCCAGCGTCCACTATACCAGGGGGACGCCTACGCAAGTTGTTCCCTCTGAAAGTTGCCCAGGAGTCATCGTGCGGCGGTCGAAAGCAGTGGCGTACTCCACAACCGCTCGGCTATAATTATTACCAAAAGAAGTATACATATAAAAACAAAGAAAAAAAAACAATAACGGAGGAAGGGTTAGCTTTGCAGCGTAGTCGATACGTAACGGCTCCTTTTGCAGCGGGCGCTCGCTCACGGAGTGGTAATTGTCTTCCGGTGTCTTGTCGCCGCGCCGGCGACACAGGGGCGCGCGCACGGCACGCGGCAGTGAGGCGAGGGGGGGTCCTAATTAGATAACGAATCTCGTTCTCCTACTGTCCCGTACGCAAGCGCTCGGCAAGGAGGAGGAGGAGGAGGAGGAAGCGCGGGAGGACAGCGAACGCGGCCTCGCTTGTGCCGTGCTCACAGACACTGGACGCCGTTTCGTTGTTCTGCTCCGCCGTGCATGAGCGCAGTGTGCGTGTCCCGGACCGTTCTTTCTTCTGCGTGACACAGGGAAAGTGAGAGAGAGAGAGGGACAGAACAAGCGGCGTGTCTGTGCCGGTGTCCAGAAAAGGTCCCGATGCGAAATGTAGGTCGCCCGTCGCGCACACCACGCGCACGCTGCGGTGCCCGGATTCGGCTCTCGGCGCTGAGACGCTGCGGGTTTGCATATGAGTGGGCTCTGCTTTGTTTCGCCAAATAGACGTGCATGCACGCGCGCGTGCCTGCAGTTTCGGCTCTTTTGTTTGGCCCACTCGCGCTCGTTACTGCGGCGTTGCTGGAGGAGGGGTAGTTTGGGCGCGCGCGTGTGTGTGTGTGTTTGTTGGTCGACAGTATAGCGAAAGCGGCAGGGTGCGAGCGGGTTCTTTGCAGTACTCGGTCGTTTCCGTGAATGAAAAAAAGTGAAAGGAGGAGGAGAGTGCGAGAGTTCGGGCGAGCTCTGGTAACCGTTCGTCCTTGCGAACGGTGCGAAGCTAAGCGAACAGCGCTGTCTTTGTTCATGCGCCCGTCCTGGTCTCTTTTGGTACTCCTTCGTTCAGGTGAAAAGTGAAAGTGCAAGTAGTGAAAGCGGCCAAATTGGGGGGGGGGAGGGGGCTGCTCCCCCTCTTCCTCTCCCTGTTGCTTCTCGAAAAGCGCGCGTGCGAATGAATGCGTAACGTCTGCTTTCTTTCTTTCTTTCTTTCTTTCTTTCTTTCTTTCTTTCTTTCTTTCTTTCTTTCTTTCTTTCTTTCTTTCTTTCTTTCTTTCTTTCTTTCTTTCTTTCTTTCTTTCTTTCTTTCTTGCCGTTGTGGCGGAGCTGTGCGTTGCCGCAGCTTCGCTTTCACTGAAAGAGCAGCAACGTGCAACCCACTCCAAGTAAACTTAACGCCCCCCCCCCCCCCCCCCTTTTATCTTCTTACTCGCCTTTCCTTGTGCCGTTCGGAGGCGCAACTCTCCTCATAAGATGAAGTCACGTTCTTGTGTTGGAACCCTTCCGGTTCTGCGCGTTGCGAGTTTGTTTTGGGCGGCGAGCGTGCACGTGCTTGGCACACACGCACACACGCGCACGCACACAAAGGCACACACACACACAAGGTGATCGTTGTGTGGAAGTGAAGAAGCAGCTCGCGGTGTCTATGTGCACTTCCCTTGTCACCCAATGTATACCAATTTCTTTCCTTAACTTCTATAAACGCGAAGCATTCTTTGCCCCATGGCAGGCACTTGCTCGTAGGAATATAGGTTCCTGTATGGCCTCGTTTCTGCCCCTTCAATGAAAAAAACAACAACCAAGAAATAGAATAAAGTATCCGATGGTTGGATAGAACCAGCGTCTCCCAGCATAAAGGCCAGATGCCATAACCGATGCTCTATGGCCTGATCGAGAGAGAGAGAGAGAGAGAGAGAGAGAGAGTAAGAGAGAGAGATAAACAAGCTTTAATGATATGCTGGGGATGTTTTAAAAACTTCGATAAAGCTCATGTTCCGCAAGAAAGATACCCTGGACGGATGCAGGCCATCAGTACTGATCCTATACAAAACTGATCCATCATGGGACATTTACATGCCGCGACGCCTCAATAGGCACGATCAAACAGGCCTACACCGCATCAGACTCAACGTGGCCTACACGAATTGCTTCAATTGCAAGATTCAACTGACGGACTCGCCAGTGTTCCTTGAATGTGACACCCATGTAGACCTGCAACATGTTCTGCGCGACTGCTCCCGCTACGTGTCAGAGAGACAGTCTATGAAGGCGGCACTGCACCTACAACGGGACTCGAGTTTGGAACTGCGGCACATTCTCGGCCCATGGCAAGAGATAGAGAGAGAGAGGAAAGGCAGGGTGGTTAACCAGAGGCGAGTTTCTGGTTTGTTACCCAGCACATGGGGAAAGGGAAAGGGGAGGATATAGCGGCTGTAAAGACGACAAAGTGCGAGAAGGTCCCATGGCAAAGCACCACCTATATAAGCGTTACAAGCCACGAATGCGCTCTATGGTATACTTAAAACTGTCGAATATATAAAAAAAGTAACTAGATGTATATAGTGCATGTTCCGAGGGAGCATGACCCCGATATTTGCTTTCACACTCTGGAGCTACCAGCTCCGTCCTGCGTAATCTCCTGATCAATCTTCAGGGCGAACGGTAGTTATTCACGTGACCCCGATGTTACTTACGCGCTCAGTGAACAACAGATTTTTGGTGGAGGATGTGGCGCAGATTGACGCCGCTTTACACTTTGCCGAGTGCCACGTCATGTGTTCGAGCAGAAGCGTAGCGGGAAGCGTTGCTTGCAGAATTGAAGTAATGCAGAGTTTTACGTTAGGGGACGCAAGCGGTTCGCGTACGCAAAAAACTAGGGGCCATGGTACTGCGCATGCGCAGTACCGTGGCTCCTATAGTTCTTGCGTATCCATCCGCTTGCGCCCCCCTAATCTAAAGCTCTCTAATATGTTACTCATTTCATTACGAGCAGTAGATGTAACGCGTTACGATACGAGGACAAACGAAGAAGTCACAGGGCCCACCTTTTGGAGTCAGAGCTAGCTCGCGCAAAGTAGGAAATAAATTCAGCAGAAATCATAGAACGCTAATGCGAGCAGTGAGAAAAGTCTGTCTAGCTTCGTAGCGTTGCCTGCTATG
Organism: Dermacentor albipictus; assembly: GCF_038994185.2. NCBI lineage: Eukaryota > Metazoa > Arthropoda > Arachnida > Ixodida > Ixodidae > Dermacentor > Dermacentor albipictus. The sequence continues at coordinate 119,050,236 of NC_091825.1, read as the reverse complement.
TATGAAACGGAGTACTAAAAAAGAAAGACAAAGGCGGGCTAACATTTTGAAACAGCACATGTAGGTTAAGAGGGGTCCTGTTGTGGAGGACTTCGGGTCAATTTCGACAATCTGGGGCTTTTTTGACGTGCACGAAAAGCACGGTACACACCGTGAACGTTTGTGCGTTCCGCCCCAATCGAAAATGCGGCCACCGCCTAAGGGTAGTAGAACCCGCGAACCTCATTCTCGGCAGCGGAACACCGCGTCTAAGCCTCTGAGCTACCTGGGAGTATAAAACGGAGTAAAGTAATTTTTCGCAGGAAACGCCCGACTTCAAAGGCAAAGACTCCCTTTCGGGATGGAGGGGCCGAGCTGCGGAATCCGCACGGTTCGCCCGAGCCCCAGTAAACACGGCCGTCGTTATGGATTGCGCTGTCCGGCGCCCTTTGGTCAGCTGCCGACACCGAGATTCATTCCTTCCGGTCAGGGCGCATCGGCTCCGCCGCGCGCGAAGCTGGCTGGCTTCGATGTGGCGGCGCGGCGTTCTGCTGGCGTATATATACGAATGTACGAAAGCCCGTGGGTCTGGAGCGCAGTATGTTTCCGCCTTTTGGGGTGAGGCGCCCGCTGGCGCGACGAAGGCGCGCCGTTTTTCACCGATGCCCGAGCCAATGACGCTTGCTCCGAACGAATTAAGTCGTTCGCACGAGCGAGGACATCGGCGCGTATAAGCGGGAATCTGAAAGGGCGTTAAAAGAGGCGCGTGATTGGTGAGGGAAGGGGGGAGTCCCATTAGGCGCGGCCGGAAAGATCCGGCGATCTCGCGTGCGCCTTTGCGATGCGGCGCTTTATTTCGCAGTGCCAAATGAAAGGAAGCGATATACGTGATCAACACAGACCTTGAGAAACGATGTTCGGTGCTCACTTGTGATGCGTGTATAATTTGTTTCCCCAGTTTTCAAAGGTTGTAACTGCGTATTTCGTTAACGTAAAATCTATCTATCTATCTATCTATCTATCTATCTATCTATCTATCTATCTATCTATCTATCTATCTATCTATCTATCTATCTATCTATCTATCTATCTATCTATCTATCTATCTATCTATCTATCTATCTATCTATCTATCTATCTATCTATCTATCTATCTATCTATCTATCTATCTATCTATCTATCTATCTATCTATCTATCTATCTATCTATCTATCTATCTATCTATCTATCTATCTATCTATCAATCTATCTATCTATCAATCTATCTATCTATCAATCTATCTATCTATTAATCTATCTATCTATTAATCTATCTATCTATTAATCTATCTATCTATTAATCTATCTATCTATTAATCTATCTATCTATTAATCTATCTATCTATTAATCTATCTATCTATCTATCTATCTATCTATCTATCTATCTATCTATCTATCTATCTATCTATCTATCTATCTATCTATTAATCTATTAATCTATTAATCTATTAATCTATCTATCTATTAATCTATTAATCTATTAATCTATTAATCTATCTATCGAGATTACCTTATATATTTATCTATCTAATCTATCTATCTAATCTATCTATCGAGATTACCTTATATATTTATCTATCTAATCTATCTATCTAATCTATCTATCGAGATTACCTTATATATTTATCTATCTAATCTATCTAATCTATCTATCGAGATTACCTTATATATTTATCTATCTCTATCTATCTATCTATCGAGATTACCTTATATATTTATCTATATCTATCTATCTATCTATCTATCTATCTATCTATCTATCTATCTATCTATCTATCTATCTATCTATCTATCTATCTATCTATCTATCTATCTATCTATCTATCTATCTATCTATCTATCTATCTATCTATCGAGATTACCTTATATATTTATCTATCTCTATCTATCTATCTATCTATCTATTTATCGAGATTACCTTATATATTTATCTATCTCTATCTATCTATCTATCGAGATTACCTTATATATTTATCTATCTCTATCTATCTATCTATCTATTTATCGAGATTACCTTATATATTTATCTATCTCTATCTATCTATCTATCTATCTATCTATCTATCTATCTATCTATCTATCTATCTATCTATCTATCTATCTATTTATTTATCGAGATTACCTTATATATTTATCTATCTCTATCTATCTATCTATCTATCTATCTATTTATCGAGATTACCTTATATATTTATCTCTATCTATCTATCTATCTATCTATCTATCTATCTATCTATCTATCTATTTATCGAGATTACCTTATCTATCTTATCTAATCTATCAATCTAATCCTTTCTTTACTCTTTCTTTTTTTCTTTGCTCTTTCTCAGACACTTAAGTTATCTACACAGATCAATTAAGCAAGGAGGTGGGAACCCTGGTCGCATCACATTCATCTACGTCAGTCAAATGCCCCGCAGTTTCGAACTAGAAAAAAAAATGGTGGGACTCTAATGAATGTTGCTCAAATTTCGCCAGACCTATATATAGTCTCAAACAATCGTTACTACCGCTCGTAGTCTTTGAAAACGACTTACGCCTTATATTGGCGTATGCGTGAATATTCGAGTGGAGGTAAATCTCATCCAGGTCACTCGTGGATACAACTTCAAAACGTCCGGGCAATCACTTTAAGGCGTAGCAAGTACACTTTGAATGGTTGAGCACTTTTATTTTTTGTTTCATTTTTGGCTTTCAAGATTTTGCTGCAGCAATATTGGTTCTGTAAAAAGGGTCCTGTAAAATGCAGGGAGCAAGGAAAAGATAAGGCGCGTCCGCGTTGACCCATTTATTTTTTTTCCCATTCCCTTACGCAGGGTAGCCAACCGGCTATTCCTACTTGGTTAGCCTCTGTCCCCTTTCCCTTTGTTCTTTCTCTGATTCCCTAATTTGTCTAAACACAGCGCTGTGAGGAATACAGTACCAGCTCATTAAACGAGGGCAAGATAGCTACAACGACTCCCTGAACAAAGTGCTTTTCCTGGCGTTTTAGACTATCGCCCCGAGTAGTAACAGCACCAAGCCTGCACGGAGGGCAGAAGCACAAGAAAAAGAAAAAGTGGATACATTTTAGCGTGCCCCTGTAGCTGCTCGTTAATTGCCTTGAGATTGATAAGCGAAAGACCTGGCTCAAATGAAAGTGCAGTTGCCTCTCAACGAAAATGGGGAATTTTTAAATTACGGGCAACGAAATGAGAAGCACCTCGATCTATTTTTCACTGAAACTCGTTTCTTTCTTCTTTTATTTTCACTTTTTCTCTTTTTTGTATTTGTGCGTTTCAGCTCGGTGCGTTTGCATATTCAGGCACCTGTAAACGCGGGGTCTGAAATGGCAGTGCCAAGCACATGTGATTACATCGAAAGCCTGTTAATTGATTTCTTATTCTCGCACCGGCCGTGTACAATTTATGGCTCCAATTTCATTCGAAGGTCCTCTTGCAAAGATACCTTCGCTTATTGTTTAGGTGTTTTTATATCGCGCTTATTTCAGCTGTAGTGCTAATAACGCTGGCGCTTTACGCTTGAGGTAATGCAAAGCAGTCACCTGTTTCCATCGTAATTGTACAGCGTGGGTAGTGTGATCGGACTGTATTATAACGAGAGAAATTAGTCATGGATGCAATATTGAGATCCGTCGTTTTTTTTAATTTCTTTTGCTTCAACAACTGTTTTTAGGTACACTGAGAGAACAAAGAGATCGTTTGATACTTTTCTGGTGATTTATCGCTTTTTCAATTCATCGTTTCCCGAATACAGACTTCTCTTCAGCGTGACCGTTCCCCGTGAGCAGTTAACAGCACTTTTCTCTTCGAACCGAGCCGTGACAACGATACCTGTCAGGCTATTTGTTGTAGTCGTACTCTGTGTGAGGCGAGACGGCCGTGACGTTCTACTGCTGAGCACAAGGTGTCGGGTTCGAATCCTTTCTCTGGCGGCCGCATGCTGGTGCGTGTCGAAATGTGCAAACACCTGCACACTGATAGCACAGGATAACTTTCGACATGATCACGATGGAGCTGGAGCCCTCGGTTAATCGTACTTTTTTACAGAATAAATGTAGTTTTTATGCGTCATACGCAAGCAGTTAACGGTGATCTACTGTAACAGTGCAAGCATGCGGGACAGAAACTTGAAGCTTATCGAAGAAGCTTGAGAAGGAGCTAAGTACTGCTTAACGAGCTATTAAACGACGAATGATAAGCTTAACCTTAAGAAAGAAAGCAGGGGAAGCCAATATTCTATATAGTTGACGTTTATGATAAAGTCATGGAGTTGGACAGACCATGTGATGTGTAAGGTAGGCATTTGGGGGTTCACTAGAGTTACAGAATGAGTGCGAAAGAAAGTAACACGCAGTCGAGGACAGGGCGTAAAGATCTAAGTGGTGGGATTAAGGCGTCCACTACGTATAGGTGGCGCGAAATCTAAGAAATTTACAGGCACATGATGGTGTCAGCTGGCGCAAGACCGAGGTAATTGGAGCTCTCTAGGGCACGTCTTCGTTTTGCAGTGGGCATAGAATATGATGATGGTGATGATGATGATCGAAACGCAGTCGAAGGCGGCGGAGAATGAGGCGGAGTGATGAGTTCAGAGAGAGAGAGAGAGAGGGCAAAGCAAGAAGAGGAAAAGTAGGAATGTCAACCAGGCGAGCGTCCGGTTTGCTACCCTACACTAGGGATAAGGGAAAGGGGGAATATAAAGAGCTAAATAGGAATAAAATTGCAGCTAAATGTGTATTTGGCCTGCATGGCAGTTCGTTGCTGTAGGTGGGGCTTTCTAAGAGATGATTTGGTCTTCTATACCTTAAGTATGGTGTGATTATGATAAATACGCCCTGATAAGTATGTAGCATATTTTCCCGATAAGAAAAAAAAAGGATCTAATAAATCTCCCACGCTGGGCTTTTGGGAAACATACATCGCTTACAATATGCTCCTTTCTTAAGCCACGGGTCAGCGGTATAGAATCTCCATCGAGTAGACATAAAATGCTTTGAAAAAAGGGGGGTGGCGGGCGGACGCTTATTCAATCGGTCGATCGGGGACAGACAGTGTTGCTTTGGAAAGACTGAAGAAGAACGCGCCATTATTATACAGGAGTCCCCGATTCGGCGCCCTGCGGAGTGAGCGCTGTTTATTACGCTGTCGGCCGCTTTCCGCAGCCGCTAAAGGCGCTCTCTCTTGATGGGAATCGCCGAAGCTTCAATAAGGGGGTAGTAGCGGTTGCGGGCGAGCTTAAAGGGCAGGGGGAGGGGATGTTGGTAGCGAGAGAGTGATACTCCGTTCGGCGGCAACTCATGAATGAGAGTCGATCGAGTCGGAGCCGATATACTTGACCATTTCTGCCGAAAGTCCCCTCGCTTGCTTCTCCATCTCCCACTCCGCCTCGCACACCGCTCTCTATCTCTCTCTCTTTCTCTCGGGTTATTTGCAGAATCGCAATTTACGGCTCGCTGGAGACTCGTTGACAGAATGGCGGCGAGACCCTATAAACGCGCCGCTTCCATCGACGCTCCAGGCCCCGGGACCTCCTGGGAAGAAGCGGGCACTGCTTCTCTCGTTGTTGCTTTTTCTTTTCGTCGAGTGGCCCCCCGTTGCAACCGCGCACCCTCGAAGCCTCGTCTATAGGCAAGTGTGCGCAGCAGTTATCGACTCGATATAAAACGGGAATCAAACGGTGTAGATCGTCTCTGCACTGATTCTGGAGTACCGCATGTGATCTTTTAGCGCACCTCTGTAGTATACTCAGACGTTTTTGCATGCGAACGAAGGAACGAACGTGAACGAAGGAACGAACGTGAACGAAGGAACGAGCGAAAGAACGTGAACGAAGGAACGAAGGAAGGAACGTGAACGAAGGAACGAAGGAAGGAACGTGAACGAAGTAACGAAGGAAGGAACGTGACCGAAGGAAGGAAGGAAGGAACGTGAACGAAGGAAGGAAGGAAGGAACGTGAACGAAGGAAGGAAGCAAGCAAGCAAGCAAGCAAGCAAGGAAGGAAGGAAGGAAGGAAGTAAGGAAGGAACGAAGGAAGGAAGGAAGGAAGGAAGGAAGGAAGGAAGGAAGGAAGGAAGGAAGGAACGTGAACGAAGGAAGGAAGGAACGCGAACGAAGGAACGAAGGAAGGAAGGAACGTGAACGAAGGGACGAAGGAAGGAAGGAACGAACGTGAACGAACGAAGGAAGGAACGTGAACAAAGGAACGAAGGAAGGAACGTGAACGAAGGAACGAAGGAAGAAAGGAACGTGAACGAAGGAAGGAAGGAAGGAAGGAACGTGAACGACGGAACGAACGAAGGAAGGAAGGAAGGAACGTGAATGACGGAATGAAGGAAGGAAGGAAGGAACGAATCATTGGCTGGATTTAACGTCTTAAAGGAACCGCGTAGCAGAAGGCTACGGGTTGATTTTGACCATAAGACGTTCGTTCTACGCGTACCGATTTTTCGTCACTCGCACTCAAGAGTTAGCGGTTTTCTCGTGTCGCAATGCGACAGCTCTGGGGAGTCAAGCCTATAACGTTGGCCACCAGGAGCTGTCGTTATTACCGTGATAAGAGCACACTATTCACAAAACGCAATTACGAATGACTACGGTCCGGGCTAGACACAGCTAATCTGGCTTTGGCGCTAGGTTCACGGGAAGGAGGTACTATGTGCCTTCTAACATACTGGAGTGCCTAAAAGAGGTTAATACATAAAAATGCTTGTTTTTTCTTCCCTTTCAGTTTAGAACTGAGGAACTCCTACTAAGGAAACATTTTGTTTACGTAGTGCGCCCATGAGCTCTATGCTACCGACCCAGGGAGGTCGCGAGAAATGTATGGTATAGAGGTATTTAGGCACCTTGTGTGTATAACTCTGAATTATCACTCAATGCGTGGTATTACAAGGTTTCTTTCCAAGCGGCAGCCGGTACGGTGCCAACTGTCCTTCATAGCAAGCTAGCCGGACCGAAAGCCATCGCACAGGTTTGCAGCTCTCTCAAGAAAGGCATCGTGTTCTCCGTCCTTCCGTGGCATAAAATAGCACCAAAAGAGAACATTATATTGCGCGCCCAGAAATGGTTTACACACAGAGAGAGAGAGAGAGAGAGAGAGAGAGAGAGAGAGAGAGAGAAGATGAAGAAAAATGTTGGAACGAAACAATATACAGGAGCACGCATGGAGGGCGCCAAAACGCATGCCGTGTGGCTCCGAAACCCCGAACCCGAGTATCCTCATCGCGAAGATGGTCTCAACGCTATAGAACTCTTATTTCCTGAGGGAGGCAAAAATAACGACACGCATAAGAAAACAAAAAAAAAAGCGAAAACAGGGGAGAAAAGGCCAAGGAGAGCTAGGCGAAATAAAACGCGTTTAACGAGCCTCTCCCTGGTTGGAGGAAAAAAGAAAAACAAAAACAGCGCGTGGTTTAGCGACGCTTCCCGTGGGCTGCGGCAGCGCCACCTCGCGGAGGACGAACGAGACATGCAAGCACACATACGCACTCATGTGCGCGCGCGCGCACACGCACACGCATACACACACAGACTGAAGAAAAAGGTTGTAGAGTTAAAAAAAAAATACACGAGGCAGAGAATGAGCGAAAGGAAAAACAAGTAAGGGAGAGCGAGCAAGCGAGTGAGTCGGAGCGACGCACTTAACCCTCATGCATGCGATATTCGCAGCGCCCCCTTCATCCTTGGAGGTGCGTTTCTCGCCGCCCGCTCCTTACCTCGCATCGGCTCGACCTTCGAGGATGCTGGCTACAGCGTACTCGCGGGCCCGCGGTCCTTTTTTTTTTTTTTAGAGGACCACGAAAATGGGCCGTCCGGCCCGCTTCTTCGGCGTGTCCGTAGAGGCACTGCCGCTTCTTCCGTTCCGCGCGTTGCATTTGCCGTAACCGCGGCTTGAGGATGCTGCTACGCGGCGGGGCGCATGGAGATACGCCGCTTCTGTGGCGGCGGCGACGGTGGATGCGTCGACCAGTGGCTCGCTAACTCTCTCCTTCGTTTTACTCTGCGGCCGGGGCAAATCTGGTTTTATTGCCACCGCGAGTGGGGCCCGTGTAGCTATAAAAGAAAAACGGAAAGCTCGGTGAGCGCGCGCTTGCCGTCATAAAACGAGAAACTGCTCCAGCGCCCCTGGTCGTGGCTGTGTGTACGTGTGGGACTCCTTCCGAAGCCGGGCAGGACTCGACGAGGCCGACTCTTCTTCCACGACTGCGCGCCCGCCCCGGCGTGGAGTGAGATAAACAGAGAGAGAGAGAGAGAGAGAGAGAGAGAGAGAGAGAGAGAGAGAGAGAGAGAGAGCAGAGCGTTAGGGAACACTTGTTTCCCATTTTACTGGATCCAGACCTTACTTATCCATTCATTCCTCGAGGAACACCTCGGCCTTTGGTCGGTGGCGGCTCATAAAGAAAAACAAAAGGAAGAAAAGAAGGAGATTTTGAAAGTGCTCGAGAGGTGCTCTGCCCTTTAGTCTACGCAGCACGCCTCCCGGCCCATGACTGGGAAGAGTCTTTAGTCAGTCGTCCGGGATTCACGGGTTCTTTTCTTTTTGTGTGTGTGTGTGTGCCCGGTATAAGTAATTCCGAAAAGCTCTGGGGTCTTTCGCCACTTGCTAAGAAGCGTTGCGGAAGATCCGAGGCGCCATACACAGCGCGCCTCTCGGATTTCCGGGTAGAGCGCGCGGCTGGAATACGCCAGGTTTAAAAAGCTGCGCGAGCGCCGTTTCCTCTGGCAAAGTGGAGGTGTGTTGCGTGCTCTTTCTTAACTCGCACGGCACTTTCTTTTCTATCTCTTCTTTTTCTCTCTTTCTTTCTTTTTCGCGAAGCCCACACGCTTGTTCGCGATCCGCAGAACGCGGGCATACGAGAACTCGTGGCCCTTCGAGAAACAGCGAGGCTGGATGGCCGATAGCTCCACGGCGAGCCTTTTCTGCACCCATTAAATTTCCAACGAGGCTTAACGCGAGGCAGGGTCGGTGAGCTCTGCGCACACCTAGACGTGGAAGTGTTGGGCCTTGTTGAATTTGCGTCGCTTGGGCAAACGTTGCGTAGGTGCACCATCGTTGAGTTAAATATCGTAGAAAAACTTCAACGTATCGTTCACTACTACGCTTGTGAGGTACAGGGAGAAAAGCAAAAAAATCTAATAGCGCGAGAGAGGGAAAGAGAGAGAGCTCCAGCGAAACTATTCGCTGACTTGAAGCCAAGTAGAAAATACTAAAAGAGAAACGTTTAACAAATGTTTAATGAGAAGTAAAAGTCATTAAAAAAAACGTTAAAGAATATATGTAGGTCCAAGTTCCAACGAACGTATTGGGATCTATGTTAATCAAATATTTAATGAAGCGAATACTTAAACTTTATAAGACTACCGCTATGCAGGTTTCTTTTTTCACCGCATGGGATGTTGAATTTCACGAAATGTAACTTTTACGCGCCGCAAAGGTGAGAACATTAATATGGAAGAGTTTTTTTACGTTTCTGCACCACATCGATCAGAAACCAAAAAAGGCCGTCGCTCTAATAAATTTTTTTTTAGTTTTTTTGTTCTGTCTCGATCTCTAGTTTCATCTTGTAGCTTAATAACAGCGACACTTCATACGTTTTTCGAAGGCCAGGCTCCCAGTACAGGCGCGATCTGCTTTTAGAAGCCCACTCGTCTACCGCTGAAGATCGAGCAAGCGCCTACTCCAAATTTGGAGCTACAATTCGAGAGATAAGGGATGCGCGCCTGTTCGGTTCGAAGGCGAACGCACAGAATCGATCGCGGAGTCCTTTGGAAATATACCATGGGATCGGGCGGGCCACTGCATGGTCCGACCGCAGAAATAAAGATGGCGGCAGGGCGGTTTAGTTCTCTTTCGTCGAATAATCGTCGATGTTCCGTAGCAATGTTTAAGGAGTACGTTTACACTAGTACGTGTGTGTGTGTGTGTATATATATATATATATATATATATATATATATATATATATATATATATATATATATATATATATATATATATATATATATAATGTCTGCGAGTGGTAGCGCTGGCTAACACTCCCAGGGTTCTACTAGGCCACATACATACCCAAGAAAATGGATGGGGAAACGGCGCCGCGGTAGCTCAATTGGTAGAGCATCGCACGCGAAATGTGAAGGTTGTGGGTTCGGTTCCCACCATCGTTTCTTTATTTCATTTATTAAGCACAAGTAATTTCCCCTATGTTGTCCTTGGTGTCAGTGTTGGTTGGCTTCTTATGACATGGCTATATATATATATATATATATATATATATATATATATATTCATCTTGCCGAAAATGCTGCAGGAGGCGACGGATATGTTCCTCATCCACCGCGGTATAATTGCAGTGGCTATGACGACACGTTGCTCAGCCCGAGGTCGCAGGTTCGAATCCGGCCGCGGCGGCCCCATTCCTATACGGCGGTCGGTGGAATGTAATAAAACAAAACAGAGTAAACGCTCAAACGCTCCTGTACCTCGCATTGTGCGCAGGTTAAATAACCCCTGGGGGCCGAAATTTATACCGAGCTCCACATTACGTACGGCCTGCTTCATAACCATAGCGTAGTTTTGGCACGTACAGTCTCACAATTGTTTTTCTTTTTTTGTAATGTTCCTCGTTATCTTCGAAAAACAAAAACAAAAAAAAACATGAGATTGCTTCACAAGTAGGAGCTTGGCCCTCGTTGTATATAGCATGGGACTAATTCTTCGCTATCTTAGGTTACTTTAACACTTCACAGACGTCCGCCTTTCCGAGCTGCGGCTTCTCGGTTCGATTCTGCATATATATTACTATACCGGGTGTGTATCCGCCAGGCTGTTTACACGCGTATACCGCGTGTAAATCCCGCTCACCCCGCGCCGTGCGACCGTCGGAGCGTGGCTGCCCACTTCCTCTACCGCCACAGCCTCAACTTCCTTTCCTCCGGCGCCCGTTGTTGCGGACGGTGGCCGCATCCGGCCGGAAGTAGCCGCTGCCGCGTGACCACCGCACGCCCGTCTAGACGCGCGCGTATACGCACACCTACGCGCTCAGTGTGAATAAAACCGTGCAGTGTTGTCAAATCTATATACAGAGCTGTCAGCTGACCAGAGGCTATATATGGAGTTCCACAAACGTGTTCGTGCATCCCGCGCATTCTGGAGTATAAGCACTAACCCCTGTTTTCTCTTTCGTTATTCTTTTCTTTTTTTTTCTTTCTCTCTCTGCGTATTGTGAGCCCAGTACGAATATGAAGGCGCGTTCACTGTTAGCTTCGCTTTTGCTATTGAAGAACATCCGCTACGGAGCACGGCTCGGTAGCCGTGAGGTTTCGCCGATGTGTTACGAGGTCGTGGGTTCCAATCCCGGCGGCGGCGACAGTATTGCGATGGTTGCGGAATGATATCGCGGCCGTCTACGTGTCGACACTTCCAGGTGTTCAAAACGTTAAGAGGAAGCTTTAACTCGGGCCTGCCTCTAACGCGGCCTATCCAAATACGTGTAAAACGCAAGAACGCTTTTCTGAGATATCCCCAGGACCGATTCTACTGAAATTTGTTGCATTTGAGAGAGAAAGTTAAATTCTAGTGACTGCTCGAAGCAGAATTTCGATTCAATGCTTCAATTTTGTTAAAAAGATTTTCGAAAATTCTAAGGTATGAAAAAAATAGAAGCACGAAGTTTACAAATTAATAGCTCTACATCAAGAACAGATATCGCGGTTCTGTCAACGGCACCCATAAGACTATTGAAAGCGGACAAACTCGATATTTCATTTTACCTCTTACGTGATTATTTTACGTTGTGTACGAGGGTTCTGCAAAAGCTGTATTTCCATATTACTAAATTTTTTTAGATTCATGTATAACGTATCAATTTTGCCCGCTTTAGATATACTATTAGATGCAATTCGCAGAATTGTGGTATCATTTTTCATTGCTGAGTTTCAAAGTTGTATACTTGACAGTTTCGTTTTCTGAAAATTTCCGATTTTCGCCGACCTTTAATAAAAAACTGACGACCTAACTCAAACATTCGAAACCAACAGTCACTAGATCTAAAATGTTTCCTTTACATGCAACAGGCCTCGCCAAATTTGACGCAATGGTTGCCGAGAAAAACGAATTCTCCTTTTACATGTATTTTGGATAGGAGCACCCGAGCTAAAGCTCTCCGCTGCGATTCTTTGTTGTGGGAGCTTAACATAATGAATTAGTTGGTGGACTAACACTGAACAACAGTGGAGTAATAGTGCCTAGTTTCGAATTAGCTAATCCTGCTGCGAGGTTGTTAGAGAGGAGAAACTGAGGGGAAAAAAGAACATACCAACAAATCTCATAAAGTTATTTAAAAAATAGTAAGTAAACCAAAGTCACTTGGTCCATAAAACTGAAGCAAATTTTTGTCGGCGACGAGACCTTCTGCTGCTTCTCAACAAGTTCTTTCATTACTATCAACCACTCATGCCTTGCGTGACTTCACCGACATTTGCGTGACTCGTAGTGACCGATGGTGATAGTGCACGCGGGTTCTGCATGTCTCTTTCTCGCTCTGCTTTCTTCTTGTCTTTCCACCTCCCCTTGCCTGAGTGAAGGGTAGCAAACCGGATTTTCTGCTTTGGTTATAACTTCACTGCCTTTCTACTCTCTTTTGTCGCTCTCCATCCGAGACTCCGTTCGAGCTGCCATTCCTATTGCTTTGTAAACAGCCGAAATCGAACTTCCTTGTGTTTCAACGGCTCTGTCTCCGGAGCCGCATCTCTTGGAACGCGATTTATGCCATATATCGCTCAAATACCGACAGCTCACGCTAAAAACGAACAGTGCGCTTTAGTTTAAGCATAGTCGTCTTTTTATTTTGCTTTTTCCCAGAGAAGAGAGGAAGTGCCTATACAAGGTGATCATTTTTACGTTTTACGGAATTTTCAAAAGTCGCCTGTTTCAGATAGCATAATTCTAGTCCTTGAGCTTGGTTCTTTCAAGAGGCTGGCATTACTAGCACGAGAAATCGAAGCACATATTCACCCAATCAACAAAAATTCATAAAGTATCTTATGAATAAATTTTTAAGGCACATATTACAATTTACGAATTGCAGCCGATGAGCTTGCAAAACGTATCTACTTAAAATAATTTCCAGTATAACACCAGTTTCCTGATATTATTTCCCAAGTGTGGAACGAAATACATGGGCGTTCCAGTTACTTTTGTGGTTCATTACATGAAAGAGCGTTTTGTTAAATAAAGTAAGTCAAGCAACAGTGCACTTTTAGGGCAATTTTGATGCCGCATATCTCCGAAATGGCGTCATTCGGGTAACTCATTACAATTGGATACGCCTTGGAAACTCACCGGCTACAATTCGTAGATTGCAATACAGGCCTTAAAGGAATTGGTTGGAAAGATACCTAATGGATTTTTGTTGATCAGTCGAGTATGCGTTTTGATTTCTCTCGCAAATAATGTCCGCCTCTCGGAATAATCCAGCTCGAGGACTTGAATTGTCATCTGCAACAGGCTATATTTAAGGATTCCATGAACCTTAAAAATGATCACACTGTATATTTGTGAGCGCTCGATCATCTACTAGAATATACGGTAAGTACGCTTGAACCTTGCCAAGTCCTGCGCCGCAGTGGTAGGGGGTCAATAAACCAGAAATACGGCGGCTAAAACACCGACAAATGCGACACTTGCGGGAACACTTCTTGATCGAGTGACTCGTAGTTTTGTGGTTCATTGTGTGGTGCACGGTATCTTATAGTCATGCATCGTGATGCCACGCCGCTTCCGTAACAGAGCGCGTCATACGCCCAGGGTGAGGAAAGCGAGCGAAGGGTGAGGTACAAGATATATATAGGTGGTATCTTCTGCGGGTCGACGGGCGTCAGAGGCTTCAGTCGCGAGATTCGTGAGTCGCGTTCTGAACCGGGAACCGGCCCGGTGTCGACGCCCCCGGAAGGGTTGGCGTCTGCGTCGTATATGACCCTCCGCACTGGACGACCGGATATTTGAACGCCGCGTGCCTGGACACCTCGTCGTGGCTGGAGAGACGCTATATATGCGAGAGGCGTTTGAGGCTTTCTGGAAGGTTTCATTAACGGCTGCAGAAAGTATCTATCTATCTATCTATCTATCTATCTATCTATCTATCTATCTATCTATCTATCTATCTATCTATCTATCTATCTATCTATCTATCTATCTATCTATCTATCTATCTATCTATCTATCTATCTATCTATCTATCTATCTATCTATCTATCTATCTATCTATCTATCTATCTATCTATCTATCTGTCTGTCTGTCTGTCTGTCTGTCTGTCTGTCTGTCTGTCTGTCTGTCTGTCTGTCTGTCTGTCTGTCTGTCTGTCTGTCTGTCTGTCTGTCTGTCTGTCTGTCTGTCTGTCTGTCTGTCTGTCTGTCTGTCTGTCTGTCTGTCTGTCTGTCTGTCTGTCTGTCTGTCTGTCTGTCTGTCTGTCTGTCTGTCTGTCTGTCTGTCTGTCTGTCTGTCTGTCTGTCTGTCTGTCTGTCTGTCTGTCTGTCTGTCTGTCTGTCTGTCTGTCTGTCTGTCTGTCTGTCTGTCTGTCTGTCTGTCTGTCTGTCTGTCTGTCTGTCTGTCTGTCTGTCTGTCTGTCTGTCTGTCTGTCTGTCTGTCTGTCTGTCTGTCTGTCTGTCTGTCTGTCTGTCTGTCTGTCTGTCTGTCTGTCTGTCTGTCTGTCTGTCTGTCTGTCTGTCTGTCTGTCTGTCTGTCTGTCTGTCTGTCTGTCTGTCTGTCTGTCTGTCTGTCTGTCTGTCTGTCTGTCTGTCTGTCTGTCTGTCTGTCTGTCTGTGTCATTTTATCTATATCTATGTCATTTTATCTATCTATCTATCTATGTCATTTTATCTATCTATCTATCTATGTCATTTTATCTATCTATCTATCTATGTCATTTTATCTATCTATCTATCTATGTCATTTTATCTATCTATCTATCTATGTCATTTTATCTATCTATCTATCTATGTCATTTTATCTATCTCATTTTATCTATCTATCTATCTATCTATCTATCTATCTATCTATCTATCTATCTATCTATCTATCTATCTATCTATCTATCTATCTATCTCATCTTATCTATCTATCTTATCTTTCTATCTTATCTTTCTATCTTATCTTTCTATCTTATCTTTCTAATGTTTAATCAGAACAGACGACGCCAAACTGGACATTAAGTGAAAACTGAGAGCCAGAGGTGAAACTGCATTGTAGAGATAGCACATCACCCTGTCAATTTTTGCTCCTCTTTACTACATGCAGTAAAGCTGCGTTTTAGAGCACGCGAGCAAACTCGGCACTTGGACGCTTGCTGTCAATTTCGCGCGGACGTCATAGAATAGAGAGTTTTAATGTAGCGTCGGCCGCTCGACCCTTACCGCTACCCTATGGCTCTCCGCGCGCTTTCAGCTGCGCACATGTTAGCTCAGCCGCGCTGCGCTGCGTGCTTTTTGCACGGCTTAAGTTGGGAGCTGGCAGAGAGGGTAGCGGCGATGGCATAGCGTTACTGATACGCTGAAACTTCCTAGTATATTAGGAAAGCAGCTAGAACATGCGTTTCTTTCGCCCGACTAAACCGATTTGTATTCGCTCAGTTAAGTTGTGCTCGTTCAGTCGTCCAATCGAAGCGTGCTCAAAGGCTGCAGCAGCACGCGAAAACGCACCGCATTTCCAATTACGTCGTGCTTTATTCCCGCGTTCAATCGAAGTTTCCGGGACGCGTATGTGTAGCAGCGTTGGAGAGCGACATGGAGGGTAGTTCTCTATTGAATCCTGCTGACGATTTTCTAGCGACACTCGTTGCATGCTGCATCAAGCGGGTATGATGAAATACGAAACGACGCCCATTGCTCGCACCGCGGCAGGCGCGCAACATACACGAAAATAACGCAAAGCCTACCACAAACATGCAACGTGCAAACTAACTGAACTGTCTCGTCGGGAGCCAGTGTCTTTCTCAGGAAAGGTAAAAGTACCTTCGTTGCTGGCAACGCATATATGAACTGCTTGACTGTGGGGGTCAAGTACGCACCAGCCTGTACGGTTCGTCTTAATTTATACGCAAAGCAGAGCGTCCGAGCCTGCTGTCTAAAAACTTCGGTGTATCCAGAGGTGCCAGTCACCCGTAAAGCTGTACGACGCAACAATTTATTTTTGCTTCCCCGTCACCTCCTTTTCTCCATTAAAATAAAACCCCCAAACCAAGAACGTTACCTTTGATTTTCCATACGGTACTGTAATTGCGCCCTGTGGTGGCGAGCAAATTCAGTTCGATGTCAGGAAACGTGTGACAAGCGAGCGTATAGCATAGGAAAGCAACGACTTGGCAGCAGCTGTCTAATGCCACGAGTAGTCTCTACAGAATCCACTGTCTCGTCGCGCTCAAGGTAGAAGCAAGGTGAGCCCTGACAACTGTCGCGCGGTCGCTGTCAAACAGAGCGACGAACCTTAAAGAGAAAAGAAGAAAAAGAAAAGAGGGAGGGGTGGATGGGGGAGGGGGCAGTAGGTATAGGCTGACGAATCTGTGGGAACGACACCAACGCCGTTGAGCGCCTCAGCGCGTTGTCTAATTCAATCTGCTCCAGTGTAATTGAAGCTCCGCTCCCGAGCTTTAGCAATTAAAACCGCCGGAACAAGCGGCGAGCGGCGCAATTTGTCTGGTTCCTCCTCTCCGTCTCGTTTTCGAGTCCTCTCCTTTCTTCGCATGGCCGAGTTCCTCCCGTGGTATTGCATGGCAGAACACGTGTACCTCTTTTCTCTATTGGTTTGTCGAGGTTTCGTAGTGCTGAAGCTTTTTGTTTTTTCGGCGAACTTTATGGTAAGAGGTGTCCACAGGAACAACTACGAAAGACTAGTGCGTTTCACACAAATGGCTGGATCTCATGGCTGTTGTCTTCTTAAAGTGCATCGGTCGTTCGTTGTTGTTCTAAGCTGGAGACGACGCCTCACCGCGCCTTAATTAAAAACGTATCCTTTTATTTCTTCTACATTATTCGTGTAGCAAAAATAAAAAGAGAAAAAAATGAAGAGGGAAACATGCCAAGTTCTTCGGCAAGGTTTGTGGCAGAACATAATGCGGCTACAGTGAAGCAAAACGAGGACAACACACACAGTGCCGCAAGGACAAAAGAAATACAAAGATGACGGCTCATTCGTCCTTTGGATGTTGGCGACATTAATGTTATTAGTAATCAGGCTTATGATGGGTGCGTACTTGGTGATATGATTTATATTATGGTTATAATGAAAATACATACATACATGCATGCATGCATGCGTGCGTGCATACATACATACATACATACATACATACATGCATGCATGCATGCATGCATGCATGCATGCATGCATGCATGCATGCATGCATGCATACATACATACATACATACATACATACATACATACATACATACATACATACATACATACATACATACATACATACATACATACATACATACATACATACATACATACATACATACATACATACATACATACATACATACATACATACATACATACATACATACATACATACATACATACATACATACATACATACATACATACCCAAAAGTTCCCGATGAATTGCTAATCGCATTAAATGCTTCAACATGGCGGCTGGCTTCGCCACACGAAGATGCAAATGAACGCCTGGCGATGTGCCAACCTTCGCACGTGGCCAAGCCCTACGTTGCATTTAACAGTGTAGTGGTTGCCCTATGAGAAAACAACTGCGCGCGAAAGAAGTGAATCCCTTTAATACTTTGTATGCAGCGATACTGCAGCGTCAGGCGCTACAAGATATTCCGAGTAATATATGTCCTGTACAGTCCTGTGTGGGTGCACCGGACTCCGCACTTGCGGGCGAATTTCAACCGATAGCCGCAGGCAAACTAGAAGTTTTCGCTTGGGAACTTCAACAGACTTTAGTGATTTCTGTCAAGACTGCGCCATCTAAAGATTGCGTTTAAAACCCTTGAGGGCTCTTCGCGGTTAACATTCGACAGTTGAATCTCTTATTGAAGTATGCCGGCTAGGATCTTGCACAGACCTCAGTTCAAGTTTGTACTTGTGCCGCAGAGAAGTGAGGCAGCACTTGATTTATGCAATAGTCGTGTATATCACTAGTACGAATTGGTGCTTAGATAAAAACTCCACATCTTTCTGTCCGCCTTCTTCAAGGCAATTGCCCGGCACTCTTGCTGCAGAAAAACAAAAAAATGGCTGTGGATTAGCTAAGGTTAAGCCCAGGATGCGAAGCATACTAGCCTTTATTTTAACGCGACAGCGTTAAGGAGCTCGTGTCGTAGAAAAGCCGGTGTCGTCGGCGTCGGCTCAGGCGTGCGGCACTTGCTCAGGCGTGCGGCGCTTGCTCAGGCGCACATTTCGTTGTCGCGCCGAACGCTGCGTTGCTCGACGCTCACCGCGTCTGATGCGGGGGGCGACGCCGCGAGCGACGGCGCGAGTTGGAGCGCAGTTTCTCCGCTGTCGTGACGTCACGGTGTCACGTGGTATTCAAGGCGACACCGCCGCGCCTGAGGAGCTGGGTTGAGCCCTCGTAATATGCTTCGCATAAAAGAAATAGTTCTACATCTGGCCCGCCTATAGCAAGATATAGGTAAATGCGCGAAGAGCCATTCAGCCTGTAAACGCCGAGTACACGACTTAAAATGCAAACCGAAAGTGTGTTATTAGTATAAATTACGACAGCGCGTCAAACGCAAGTTCCATGGGGACTACGAGCGCCGCGGAGCAAGCGGGCCAACTGCGAGGGCTAGAGCAACTAAGGAAAGTGCGGGCGACCAGGGGACGGAGAGGCCTTGCGAGGAGGAACGTCGCTACCTTTAATTTTATTCAGCGGGCTACCTAGCGGCGCGGCAAAAGCAAAGGCTTCACCAAAGCGCGCACCATCCGCCGATTGCCAGCGCACGTTCGTCAACGTGTACCTGAAGCGGCGATTGAGAGACAAGAGCACACCGTGGGTCAGCGGCACCATACGTAGGCTGCGGGAGACCTGAGCTCGCTAGCGCAAGTTATTCCAGCCGCGGCTTTCTGCGAAGACGCTCTCGTTATTCCTTCCTTTGCTTCTCTCTCTCTCTCTTCTTTCCTTGAAGCTACATGTTCATTGTCTCTCAGTGGATTTGTTCTTACACCGGGAATGAACTGCAGGCGTCTAAGCTGCAAGTTCCTCGCTGACCGCTGCATATCACATCTTCACCCGGCTTCGCGCTACGGCTGCATCCATCATCCTATTTTTTCTTTTTTCGATCGGCTTCCTCTGTCTCGACGGCCTGGCGGAATGCGCCGCTACTCCCCGTACATAGCATCTCGGTGGACACGTGCGGGGTCAGCGCTGCCGCCTCTCCTTCAAAGTCGATATAGCTACACTACCCCGTGGAGGATTAACCGAGGCGGCGCGTGGACATATTTTCAGAGCGCGTCTCCAGCGCTGGGGCAGGAAGATGGAGGAGGCGTCTTCGGTTAATGAAAGTGTCGTCCCCGTGACCTCCCCGACTGTACTTTAGTGCCCGGAGACGGTGCGCCGTCGACGGGGGAGGCCGCTGTGTCGTGTGCGCCGCGAAGTTACGCAACCTTCTTTCAATGACGATGTGAAAGATCCCGTGCTGTCCAGACTATGCAATCAATTGACGACTTCGCGCTGTTTTCTTGGTCTTCTTTTTCTTATTGCGCTTCTCTTTTGTCGGCGCGGTGCAGGGAGTCTTTCGCGACGGATAATTAACTTTCGTGCGCGGCGACACAAACGACGAAGCCGTTTACGTTTCGCCGAAGCGTCCACGATTGCGTGAGCCTTGGTGAAGGCTCCTCCTGCCGGCTTATTGATCTGTACACGCGTGCCCGGGGCAGCGCTAACGCTGTAGTGACATGCCAGGGAAAACGGGCTGCGTTGTGGCGTGTTGGGAATGCACAGTCCGATTGGTCTGTGTTTGCCCCTATACCCGCGTGTTGTTTCTTGAGTGCGAACTTTACATATGTTCTTTTTCGGTGCGTTGGTTGTTTAATGAATAAACCTTTGGCTAAAGCGTACTGTTGGAATAGTTAGCTTGACGTAGCTCGCGGAGAGCGCCAAAGGTGCATGTCACAGTGTGGTTTGTAGTCTCCTATATATATTTCGTATGCAGGCTGCATGCGGCGAGTGCAACGTAGATGGGGAGAACCAGGATAATATTTGCCGTCGCTCGGAGCAAGGCGGTCTATTTCTTTTTGTATTTTGCTCATAATCGCATAATTAGTAGTTATTATTAATTATTTACCTTCTCAAGTATTATATTCAGAGTGAAATTAGCAATAAGAAAATTATAGGCCCTTATGAAAAATTCCTCATCCATCTTTCTGTTGCTCTATGCGCGCTACGTAAAAGTTTTTTCCGAGCCTGAAAATATTTCCAAGTCTGAATTCCGCGCGACTAAGCGTGTAGCACACTTTGTGTTTCGTGTGCTTTCTTGCGCTCCCAAGTTACGTGGGACACCCTGTATAAATGCACCAATTGCTTGCCCTCCTTCCTTCTTTTCTTTTTTTTTTTGCCAGTAAAGAGTAGCCGCCCATGAAAGAATGCCCCGGATTCTATCTCGTCTGCCCGTCGTTTCAAGAAATAGGATTACTTTAGGCATTCTCACTGACGTGTACGCCGTCTCGTTTATGCAATATTTCAACACGCGATAGGCGATACGTGCTTGCTTCTTGAATGTGGTGCCATGCTCTTAAATCTGTGAAATAGGCTTTAGGGTTTAAGTTAGGTCACGCGCACCCTCGTCATTCTTTACTGCCAAAACATCTCTCCTTTTTCTTTTTTCAGAACTGACTATTTCTCATTTGTTCAACTTGCACAGTCTGATTATTCAGATTAGTGCAACTTAACAATCGCTTTCGCACTTGCTGTAGGGACAACGTATTATAGTTTTCTGGCGCTATTACTGGTTTCACTATGCTCATAACTCTGGGAATACACGACATCGCCAAAAAAGACCCCCCCTGCGTTTGAGTTTTCCCCCTCCGCATACTTGCCTGCATTGACCCAACTCAGTGTTTCCTTATATCTGTGCTCTAGCACGCTATGTCAATTTCTCGATTTTTCCCTTTACTGGCGCGCCTTAACATGCTCTCCTGTCTGTCGTCTGCGAGATATCCGAATGTTTGGCGCCTCTGTCGGTGTGGACGACAGTTTTATTCTTCCGTTCCTCGCTTTATTTATTTCCTCTTTTTACTCCCCAATTTCCTTTTTCCTTGTGAGCCGAGAAAACAGCAGTTTGCTTAGTGTGGGGCTATATAGCCTGGACAGGTCGCTGGGCGCGTCTGCTATAGCAGACGATTCCATTTTGCTTTGCATGGCTGCGATCCTTTTAGCTGCCCTGCTGACCATAGATATCGGAGTCACTTTCCATTCAGAGCCGGCTGTCTCGATATAATTCACTTCTGTTTCTTTATTCTCCTTTTTTTTTTATGCTGAACACCCTTACGATGTCCTTTTGTTGTTGGTGTCCTTGTTGTCGCTGCAGATTTCGCTTTCCTCTTACTCACCTTTCCTGTTCGCTCTCTACGAGACGTGGCTTTCGAACGTCTGCGTCCACAGCACTTTTTCGTCTGCTCGTGTTCTTCTGTACGTGTTCGTCTGCTTGGTTCGCGTGCATGTGTTCGTCCGTTGTTCTGCTTATGTCCGTCTGCTTTCGTTCGTCTGCGCGTTTGCCTGGACGTCTGTCACAGTCGATTCCCCACGCGTTGTTCTGTCTTTTTTTACGGCACGTCGGTTAAGGATGGGTCTGTCGGGTTTATTGTGGGGAGGGATTCGCAGAGTGCACCTATTTATTTATGTCCCCGGTGAATTAATAACCACTGCGGCTGTATACCTCCTCTGGGAGGCTTGACTCGTCTCGTCTTGTCTCGCACGCGAGCACAATAACGGAGCGAACCGCCTAGGATTCAACGTCGCTGTTGACCTAAGCCAGAAAAGAAAACGCACTCGTTGTATTATTTTCGTTTTGCCGTTAGGCTCCTTTTCTCTTCAGAGGAGAGAGGACAGTAAAGAATCACGTTCGGGGTGGAAAAAGGAAAAGAAATGTAGGTTTGTTTTAGCCTGGCATGAGCCATAACCCCAGCGTATGCTATATATTCGGAAAAGAGGTTAAGCATATATAAAAGCAACGACAAAAGACAGCCCGAGCGTTGGGCTTTACTCGCAGCTTTCAGCGTTGCCCTTCTCTAGCGGCGAAGCTCCTTGCTCTTACGGCGACCACTGTGTAAACAGTCCGTGTTCTCTCCGTAAACTTCTCGTATAGCATTTCACGGGTTTATCTTCCAAAGCGGTGCCACCAGAATTTTCTTAGTTGTTATTCTTATCTATTATTTTTATTTTATTTTACGGCGATATCGCGGTGCGTATATTGCGATGGCTCAGCGCATGCGGTACTGGGGTGCTGAGCAACGAGGTCGTCCGTGCGATCCCGTGTCGTGGAGGCGTCATTTCGTAGGGGATGCGAAATGCGTAAGTGTTCGCGTGTCCCCCTACCTTGGCCACTGCTCATGTACGCCATTATCCCGCGAGGTATCACGAGCCTTCCCAGGACGTGGCGGTGTTTGAGGCCATAAGTAATTAGAGCCCCAAGTAAAAGCGACAGCAGAGGTGAATATCGAGACATTGAGGAGATCCTATCTAGGTGCACAAGAAAGGAAAATAAAATCGCTTTGACGCCCTGTTCTCGCGGCCGAATTTTATTATGCTTGTTCCATTTAGATCCAAAAGTACATTAAACCGACTGTAAGAGAATACCTTTCAGTTAGGCCAATATTTCTTTTGCGAAAATTACTGAACATCGCAAAACTTAAGAAAACTTAAGCGTGAAACTTACAACTTCAGAACTTGGAAGGGCTGCATTTCTTTTTGGAAAAGTATCCGCCATACGTGTCTGGTCAAATTTTGCAATAAAGCAAACTGATTGAGCAAAAAGCAGAATGGCGTACAATGGGACGAGAGGATATGCAACTTACTCTTTAGGTTGCTTCGGGTAGACACGTACAGTATGGTTACTGAAGGAAAAAAAAGGAAACACGTAGTTAATCTGCCGTTGGTTGTCTCTGAGATATTGCGCGAAGACCTGCATGTTCATATGTTCTATGTACGTATGTACCGTCAGCATAACATGAAGCGCACAAAGAAATAAAATTATCTGATCAGAACGACGTTCACGTGAAATTGCGTGAAAACGCGATATCTGCCTCCGTGACTGGTTTATAACTTCACTATAGTGCCAATTTTACCTTCTGGAGCTTCAATTGCGAGAAGATTATAAACACAAACTGAACCTTGAAATTACGCAACCGCAAATTCTCATCGTTTCCGACCTCATCGTTTCAGTTCTCATCGTTTCAGTTCATGCGTATATTAGTACCTCCAGTTGTTCATATCAGCTACTTTTTCCTGACCCTGGACACTTCTCCCGCGCTTACTTCTAGGGATTCTGCGCCACCTAGTGGCACTGCCAAGAAATTCGCGCCTGGCCTGGTTGCTTAGTGGCTATGGTGTTAGGCTGCTAAGTACGAGGTCGCGGGATCGAATCCTGGCCACGGCCGGCGGCCGCATTTCGACGGGGGGCGAAATGCGAAAACGTCCGTGTACTTGAATTTAGGTTCGCGTTAAAGAAGCCCAGGTGGTCCAAATTTCCGGAGTCCCCCACTACGGCGTGCCTCATAATCAGAAAGTGGTTTTGGCACTTGAAACCCCCTTAATGTAATTCTTGCTTGCTTTTATGAAAGACTATGAAATGTTCCAGTTATAGAGGGTTTGCTACTGGTTATGTGTTCCCTTTATACTGGACCGTATACCGCTGTGTTAGATGACTTTCGTAGGTGTAAAAAAAAGATGGCAAAAGGGAAGCTTCTCCAGCTAAGGTTTAGAGACGTTCACATTCAACAGCGCGCATCATTAGTATACTCAGGAGCGCGCGTCAAGGAGGCTTTCAGGATTATTTCCGGTTAATAGTTAAGCAGCCTAACCTAACGAAGCAGCCACACGTAACGAATAGTCTCGAGCTGTCAGAACGGCGAGAGCCTCTGCGTCGCCATTATGTTTTGCGCCGGAAGAGCACACCGGCACCGACCGCGATGAGTAATGAAGTCGTCGTAGACAGCAAAGGCTACTCAATTACGCGGTGCTGGCAAAAAGGGGCAAGAAAAAGGAGTAGGTTTACACGTGCGTGCAAACTTTGCTGAAAAAAAAAAGAAAAGGATTAAGGCAGACAAGCAGGGAAGCGCTAGAAATAACAAATCATTTGAGTCACGTTCAAGGAAGACGTAAGGTAATGCATCACCCGCACTAAAATGTGCCATGCATTTGCTCAGTATACCGCGCGCGCGCACAAAACAGGAGATAGAAAAGAACGGGACACAAAGAGGGAGGAAACAGAGAGAAAGGGGAGAGCTGGTATGTAGACGTCAGGAATAAGGGAGCAGCACGCAAATGGGGAAAACTGGGAAACTTGCGAGGCTAGAGCTACCCCCCTTTCTCTATCTCTCTCTCTTTAGGGAGCACTGCCTCTCTTTCTCTATCACTCTCTTTGGGGAAACGGAGAGAAAGGGGAGAGCTGGTATGTAGACGTCAGGAATAAGGGAGCAGCACGCAAACGGTGAAAACTGGGAAACTTGCAATGCCAGAGCTCCCCCCCCTCTCTCTCCCTCTCTTTCTCTCTCTCTCTCGGGAGCACTGCCTCTCTCTCTCTATCACTCTCTTTAGGGAGCCTTGTTCAGTCAGTTCACAAGCAGCAGCGCGTAATATAGCTCAAGAGCTCAAAGCCTCCAGAGGCAACGATCCGGTTTTAGGGCAGGCTCCCAAACTATGCGCGCTAAAAAACACGGCCTCGCGGAGACCGCGCCGAGAACGCCGCTATTATCTTAATTAGTGGTTGCCGGACACTGCCGCCCCCGCTGTGGGCCCGCGGGAACCCTCTTGCGCTTGTACGACCTCTTTCTTTATTATTCGCTTCCTTCCAACGTGCCTGCTCCGCGCGATAAGACACCGGGTCGTGTACGTAAACAAAGGGACAAGAAGAAACAAACAAAGGAAAAAAGAAAGGCCAGTGGTGGACTTTACGGTCACCGCGGAGCAGTCTTGTTTGCTTTCTTTGCCCTCGCGACTACCCTACCGCGCCATCCTGTTTGTTAGCGCGGCTTCGAGGAAACGCGTCAAAAAGCCCACTCGTTTGATGGCGGGCTGGGCTTTCTAAAGAAAGTTTTACTCGCGTGGTCGACCCCGACGTCCGTCCCGATTTAGGTAGTTAGCGCTTCGGTTTTTCAACAAATAAGTCACCGCGCGCGCGCGCGCTTGGGAAAACAAATAAATTTTGATAGAGAGCAGTTTAGGAGCGAGAAACTTAGGTGACGGTGGCTTTCTTTACGTTTCTTCGTATATGCTCAAATTAGGGTTGGAAACTAGGCAAGACTGAAGGTTTGACTCGTTGCTAGTTAAGAAAAAAAAAGGAAAGATCAAGAATGAAACAAGCGTGTGGTGTGGGGCAACGCATATTGACTTAATTATGTGCTGTCTTTTCCCCTTTAGGCAAAGTGAGTGTGTGTGTGTGTGTGTGTGTGTGTGTGTGTGTGTGTGTGTGTGTGCGTGTGTGTGTGTGTGTGTGTGTGTGTGTGTGTGTGTATATATATATATATATATATATATATATATAGCAAAGAGTACGAGCTCAATAAATCTTGTCAATAAGAAGAACGAGTCAATAGGAAGAGCAGTACTCACTATCAAACCACGTGCAGAATAAGTTGCTACAAATACAGAGTCAATAGCAGTCGCCAAGTGATTAGGAGAGAGTAAGCCACCCAAAGTTTGTTTAAATAACAATGCCCAGACTCAGAAGAAAGCATGGCAGGGAGTGCACTCTGATGAGTAAAGAATAAGAGAAGTCGCAACAGATACAACGCAATGTAATACAATATAAAAATTGTTAGCCAACTGTTACAACTTACAAAGTACTAGAGGAGCAGTTACGATGTCAATGGTACGGACACACGCCAAGATGGATGTAGCAGAGCGCCTGGCAGACTGTTGTGACGCCTGTACAAATTAAGAATACAGAGAGCATAGTACAGCGCAAGGTAAAGAAAAAAATATGATGGAAAGAAAACGCTCCTCCATCAACGCTAGAAAAGTTCTGATTTGACATAAGGGACATTAGTTTCACAACCATATCGCAACCAGTCTGCGCCGGAACGAATGTCTCCCAGAAGATCGCTGCAACGAGTGGCAAAGCTTCTTACACCTGTAGAAACATCGTTTTGTTAAGAATTTATCGCGCTGATTTTCACGAGCGTGGCGGAGACGGAAATGCAGTATTATGACGAGGAAGTTCGCATTAGGCGTTTTTCATGTAAAACCGCAGAAGACCTCAACGACGAGTTCACTTGGCGCTTGTTATGCCAGTATTTAATGGCCATATAAGGCTGCTGTGTCTAATGAGATAGATAGATAGATAGATAGATAGATAGATAGATAGATAGATAGATAGATAGATAGATAGATAGATTGATTGATTGATTGATTGATTCATTCATTCATTCATTCATTCATTCATTCATTCATTCATACATTCATTGATTGACTGATTGATTGACTGATTTATGGATTGATCGATTGATTGACTGGTTGATAGATGGATAGAGAGATAGGTTTATAGATTGATTGATTGATTGATTCATTCATTCATACATTCATTGATTGACTGATTGATTGACTGATTTATCGATTGATCGATTGATTGACTGGTTGATAGATGGATAGAGAGATAGGTTTATTGATTGATTGATTGATTGATTGATGAAGCCATATATAAATCGTGCGTAGTCGTATATAAAGTCGTGCGTATTTAATTGTTGCTATTTTCTTTTTTTGCAGGTGAGTACCAGTTTATCGTGTCTGCGCCTAGTGTGGCCGATGCTTGAGACAGACAGCCGTGTGGACGTCGGTGAGCCTACGTTTTCGTTACGCTGTTTTGTGTCCGCACCAAGCGAGTGCAATCTTGGAGGCTACCAAACGGTGCAACTAGTTCCGTTTCATTGCAAAGGATGATGAGGTATATCCATTGTGAAAACACGGGTGGTCGGGTTGAGCTTGTGCGCTCCACCTACCAGTCTGCATTGGGAAAACAGGAACGAACGAAAGAAAGATGATGATAACCAAAAAAGTGACGCGATAATGTTGCAGAGCAAGACAACTGCATTCAGAACGCCTTCAAATGGATCGGTCCTGCGTTGTGGCAGATTTCTGTCTTGACCTGCATTGATTACTGCAGGCGTCTAACCTGGAACATGGTTGGAAAGGCAGGCGTTTTCGTTACAGCTGGATGTCTCATCAGATGTGAGTCTCCAGGACATACACGAGCTTTTCGTATACGAATAAATGTATGATGAAACCAAAGCTGCACGGAAATGCTGCCAGGCCGCAATTTTCTTCGAGGCTAGGGTAGTGATCAGTGCGCGTCTCCTACTTTACGACAAGATCGAGCACGTGTGCGCAAAAATGGCTCTATGGAAAACAAGACCCGTCATTTGAGATGACGGGGCTACTAAAACAATTGAAACGTTGCTTTCGTATATCGACGCATGTACGTATAAGGCTGGGCGTTGCTCGAAGCAATTATACATGGTGTATTGCATGACGGGATTGTTTGGAGCAATATGGGATCACAGTTCAGAGTCAGGAGAACGAGCAATCTTAGAGACACTGGGACAGAAAACCATTGCAGGCGGGAAAGTTGGAACAGAAACTATCCCAATCCAATCAAATCATAGGCGGCAAGAAATATCAGTGAAGTCGATAACAAGGCCGGCAAGGAATAGCTGCTCTCTTTCTCCTATCTTTTTTCTTGCGGGGGAGGGGGGGGCGGAGGGGCGTTACCAAGTCATGGTTTTTGATAACGAAAGCAACGATAACGACGCAGAAACATTGCTTTATTATTTTCGTTCGCCCCATTGATTGCAGCGGGACTGCTGAGCTGTTTACTTTCCACCGCTTGCTGGCTCGCTCATTTCTCCTGACTTTTTGTGTCCTCTCCGATCTCCAGCGTCGTGGGCGTAATCAATTCGGCCAGCTCTCATAAAGGTCCCGATGCGTTATGGGAATCGTTTAGTTTCTCGGCGGAGGAGAAGAAAAAAAAAAACAATTTGCGGTCGCACGTGCGTTGTGGTGGGTGGTGGTGATTGTGGCGGTTGCGCCGTCTCCTCTTCCTTGTCCTCTTAACGACGCTTTCATGTGGTTCTGTCTGAGAGACACCGAGACCGAGGCAACTCATTCCAAGAGAGGACAGTAAAGCGATATACGGAGAGGACCCTAACGACAGGCAGACGAGAACTGGTGAGGAGGTGGGAGAGCGGTGTCGTCTCCTATATGCCTCGGCCGAGTCTAAGTGGTGGGCCGAGACGAGTCAAGCCAGGCCAGGCCCCGCAAGGCAACAACGCGCAGTACCCTGCCGGACAGCAAGCCAGCCGAGCAGACAGGCCAAGCGAGCCGAGGCAGTGCAGGAATCAGTCGGAGGCATTCCCTCGCTGCTTATAGCGGCGCCAGCGGAGAGGCATCGCTGACAGATGACATCGCTGATTGCATCCGCAGCGGTAACGGGCCGCTCCGGACATACATACCACGCGGTGTCGTTTTTCACTGGGACGCCCCGTTGGCCCGTGATTCGTGGAAAAAAAGCAACAGCTAGGGGGCAAGAAGGCTCGGCGTCGCGAACTGACCAAGACGGAGGGAGAATTGCCAGCGAGGAGGGGCTCGGGGAGCAACGCCACTCAGCGCGGGCATCCGAATCGTAATTCGTTCTCTGGTAATTGCAAACAGCGGCGCTGAGGCTGCAGTCGAGGAAGCTGGCTGTATGACGAGAAAAACGACAACAATAACGGCAACAAACGTCCGCAGAGAATATTGGCGGCAGGGTGAGACGTGTGTCTGCTGCAGAAGATATAGGGAGATGACTGAGCACATTGTAATGGAATGCCAAGGTGTTCACCACTGACATCCGGGGTAAACGCACACCTTTCAATTAGATTTCCTTGTTTTCGTTCTCCTTTTATATGAAAGACAGGAGCATTTACTAAAATCTATGACTTCTAGTAGCTTGACGAGCTGAATGCCCTGTCGACACTACTGCGACGCACAATTTGCAGCCACGTATGTGCAGATGTATAAGGAATAATTAGTAGATTCTAATGGTAAAGAAAGAAGCGAACAATGAAAAAGAAAGCTAAATTGTGGTAACATATAAATATTCCGCGCAGCTTTCTCATGGCTATGCTGTGCAGAAGAGCTAGAATTCACGGTTTTTAAAACGTGAGCTTGTTAGTGACCGAGATAAGGAGAGAAAAAAAAAAAACTTTCGGAGTTTTACGCCTTGTAACAAGTAGGTGTGTGTAGACCGTTCATTGTAAATGCCACTGAAGTGATCGACCAGCAAGGGCACCAAGAAATCAATGGCCACGCTTACCCGAGGAAAGCTTTCCGAACCCGGACGTTGATGCCCGTTGGTGTCCCGTTAATTTCGTCTGTGTCCTTAATAGTGCGATCGGATCGCAATCGGACTTCACCGTATGGCAACCCCGACAAAGGATTTAATCGAAGGGCTTTGCGGAGCGGGACGAACTCTAGCGCAAAGACGACGGCACCAAAGAAGGGGACAGGAAAAGGCGCTACCCTTAAATGACATCTTTTATGCGTCGTGCTCAAGCTTATTCAGAAAGAAGCCATGAGGAGCGTAGGGGCTCTATCTATGGCGATATCAGAAAGATCAAAATGCCGATGTCAGACGAAAAATCCTGCATAGCAAGATTCGGTCTTGCACAGAGGAACGGAAACAACACTGGCCCATTCTGATCTAAAGGATTTGATAAAAAAGAAGCTGATAATTCTCGGGCACTAGTATGCTAGCTTCTTTTGAATATTGAAGTATCTGAGAAGAAAAACTTGACACGTGCGCATTTTGTAATGCTGTGTTAGATGTGAGAAGCTTTGCTGTACGTTGCCCAGTGTTGCCAGATTTGCCCAGCATAGGTCAGTACTGCCGGATTTAGGTAGAACACGGTGAAGACGGGGTTTGAGAACGTATATCCTAGAGTACTGTCTACGAGTTGTTGCAGCTGAACAACACAACTGAAAAAGAAAACCGTATTCCCCATAACTCCTGTAATCCAATAACATCGTATGGCATATGGGAAAGAAACGTTTTTCTTTTGAGGGGGAGGGGATCCTATGTTTCATATGGGATTATTATTAGATGGAGGATTCCTGGGACATATTGATTTTTCTGTAGGGATGTTTCCGTGCCGAGTATCCCAACTCGGAAGCGTCCTCCACCAGTGTGGTGATCCAACGCGGGGTCACAGCTTTCACAATGCTGCGCGCAACTAGGGAACGTCGTCGCCGAATCGCGTCATCGTCATCTGGCCAGCGGTGGCCTAAAGAGGTTCCGGGGTGAAAGACGAACGTCGGTCAAGGAGACCCTCGGTGACGGCAAGCAGAAGAGCGGCGGCTCCCCGGAGGACAGGAAAGGGAGCGAGGAGCCACCACCACCACCGGCCCATCGAGACATGGAGGGTGACAAATGGAACGGCGCCGTTTCTTTGAGGAGGGCATTGTTTCTGACAGCGCGAGTTTTCCGGCGATCTTTCCTTTTGGCTTTGTTCCCGGTCCTCTGCGTTGTCTTTGCTTCTTGTCTCCGGATAGATATGTCTCTGCGGTGGGGCCGCACGCCGCCGGCGCGGGTCGTCGTTCTCGGGAAGCAGTCGAAAACGCAACTGCGGTTTCCGGGAGATGAAGCGTTCTTTCATCCCGCATAGCTGTAATGCTGCGGGGCATTCGATCGTTGAAGGAATGGGGAAGGGCACTTATTACAATTGGCTGCGCTCTCTCCAGCTGGTGAGGTCATTCCCGCGATCGTCTAGCGAGTCAGGGGGAGAACACTTGATTTCGTTCGCTCTGCGCAGCTGACCTTCTCTAACTGGCCTCGCTTTGAATCCACTGAGAAGTCTGTACGGACGACTACACAGTTTTTATTGTTCATTGTGAGGGAAGCGTCGCGATCAGTGAAATGAGAATTTGCTGAAATTGAACGGTCGCGTGTTATTACTTTGGCGCGATTGGTACTACTGTTGGGGCTGACGCACCGAAAACGTAATGAAAAATGACATGAATGCGCGAATGAAAAATAATAAACAAAGTTATCGCCTAAGGTACGTAGGCTGAAAAGAGTCCACTGTTCGGTGTGGAAACCACCAGTTGAAAATGGTCGCGGAGTTCCCGGTCTCACGGCGTCAGTAAAAAAGTTAGCGCGTTTTGAAGCATTCGAGTAACGTGAGCATTCGGCAGGCCGTAACCGAGCTCTGGAAATCACGGCAGCAACTGGTGTCTGCTGTCTCTTAGAAGAAGGAAAATCTCCTCAAAAGAAGAACACACACACACACACACACACACACACACAAAAGCACATCGAAGATGGCAAGAAGGGCAAGAGATGCGTAGGCGAGACGAAACGACGCAGAGTCATCTGGATCGGGATAAAGTGAGAGGCAGCTCGGAAAAAGGAGAACAAGACCAACGAGAGAAAGCGTCAGCCACTCTCTCACTGTCGTCTTCTGTCGGTCTGCCGGGGAGATCAATCACTGGCCCGTCGTTTGTCGGAACCTCTAGCGTGCGCGGTTTCCCCCCCTTCAGCTTAGCCGTCTTTGCCCCGGACGCCTGTATCGTCCATCGATCACGCGGATTCAAGCTGTCTGCCCTCCTCTCCGCTATCCTCCTTCGACGCCTTCCTTTTATCTTCCTCGCAAGAATAACCAGCCGCGTTTCGGAACCACTTTTACAAGCGCCCCTGTAAAGCGTGCTTTTCTACGTTGATTGTGTAAGCACGGAGAAGCAACATTTACAGGCACGAAAACAAAGGTTTTGCGTTTGAGGGCGGAGCTTGCCGGTTGAAGTGCGTAGGTGAAGGACACGTACTTGTTTATCGCATGCTTCCAGTGGCAGTAAGAGCAAGATGGTTTATTAGCGTTAGCAGCTGTTTGAAGTGGCGCAACGGCAGTTTATTAAGCAAGCAGCTTACTCCTTTCCTTTGACGTCGCGTTCCCTCTCCGCCCGTCTTTAAAAAAATGATCAGCGATACTTTTATTAAGTGCGCTTCTTTACTCGCACAACAGCGCTGCAGACAAACAACATTTGCAGGTTGCGAAACAACGCTCAATAGATGCTAATTTGTATTCATGCCGATGAACCCTGGCAAGAACTGGCAGAGCACGTGTTTCTATACCGCTCATTTTTTTTTTTTTACCGAATGGTGCTTTTTTAACGAGTCGCGTTTGTGGTGTTACGAAATGCTTGAAGTTGTGCAATTTTTCTTACCGAAATGTTCGCTTTAATTATCAGCCCGTCACGGCGCTTCGCCGATACTACATTAAACTTCGGGGGCCGCTGCTTGAAGAACTAAGTTCTCGGCGAGACGGCGCAAGATCCTGCAAGCCGTCCGCTCCATAATTGCACGTGTTCTATGCGCGGGCTTTGAATATATTTTCTCGAAGGAGTGCCTGAAGCCGACGTCTCCAAACTAAGAGCAGGAAGGCACGAAGATCGATGTTGAGCTCTCCCGTCTGTCAGCGCTAAAAAGTGTGAGGTCAAACTCTTCCCAGACGGTCGCCGAGCTGAAGAGATGGCAGCTGGGTGGTTTTGCAACCCGGGCTCCCCTCATACAAGGAGGTGGCGTCCCTGGGGTGCCTGCGATTCCTATAGACACGAAAGCGTAATTTACAGAGCGCCGACGCTCTAATTAAAGCGCCAGAAACTTGGCGTCCGCTTGTGTACGGTAGGTTACTGCGTCGAAGGAGCCGCCGCTTCCTTTGCTTATTTCGTCGAGCGCGAGTTTTTCGGTGCGCCGCCCGACTCTACGTGTTCTCCCCGCCGTTGGCGCCCGGCGTCTGCCTGTCTGTAACTTTATTCCCGATCCGTCGTACTCCGACCGGCGGTGGTGACGGCTTGCGGTTTTTTCGCTCGAAGCACCGGAAAACTGAGCCCAGCGCACGAAAGGAGCGAAGCTGCTTAGCGATGAAGGATAGGAAAAAGAAAGTAAGAAAGAAAGAAAGGAGGAAAGAAAGAGTGTAATAAGACGAGAAGCGAGAGCGACATGATTGAGCGGCTGCGAAGAGTTTTGAGAAGGCGCGACGTCGTGAAAATTTGTTGGCTGTGCGTTATGAAAAATCGGCGAGCGCGCGCGCGGTGGTTGAAGAAAGAGGGGAAGGGTGGGAGGAGGAGCAGTTCGTCGAGCAAGGAGAGAAGCAGGCTTGGGGCTTGATCTACTGCGTGTCGGCAGGGTACGTCGTGGGCGACAGGGGGACGTCAGCAGGTGGCACCGGCAGGATCTGTGGCGGCTGACTTCGGTGCTTCGACACTTCGGTCTGATGCGTCATTCGGGCACACAGATTGGTCGATAAATGCCGAAAAAGAAGCTGTGCGTGCCATCGTGAGACTTAATATTACACAGAGTACTAGTGCAGCGAGATCTCTGACGCTGGCAAAGGTAGTGAATGTTTCATTAACAACCACTGCACCCGCCGCGGTTGCTCAGTGGCTATGGTGTTAGGCTGGTGAGCACGAGGTCGCGGGATCGAATCCCGGCCACGGCAGCCGCATTTCGATGGGGGCGAAATGCGAAAACACCAGTGTACTTAGATTTAGGTGCACGTTAAAGAACCCCAGGTGGTCGAAATTTCCGGAGTCCTCCACTATGGCGTGCCTCATAATCAGAAAGTGGTTTTGGCACGTAAAACCCCATAATTAAATTTGAAAAAAATAACAACCACTGCACTCCACGCTTTCGTTTTTTTTTAATGTCCCAGTGAAAAGAAATAACACAAACAGAAGCAGATTTATGCGATCACAGGAATATCTGCTAAGGTTATTGTAGTCAGCTTTGGTCACGTCTGTCTTAGGTATCTTGGTAATAATTAACGCTGTGATTTGTTTTTGGAGGAAAGAAAACGTCTCGGAAAAACGGGAAAATGACGTCACAATTGCGGCTCACGCATTGTAGGACACTGGGCCCACTCCTTGGTAGGCAAACTGCCAAGGAGCCGATACTTTGTCCCGCGACACGTGATCCATCGTTGCGGAATTGTGACGTCATTGTGACCGTCGGTGTGCTTTGTCATTGCCGCCGTTGATGCTGCTTCGTAAATGTTGTTGAGGCTGCTATCGCTCTAGTGTGCGACAGTTCAAGTTTTTACATTCAGTAGCCCATTAGGAATTGATGTTCCGTTCCGCATTTGCGTGACGTGCCTTAGAACGAAAATTTCGACTGTTTGTCGGCCTCTTTTGAATACTCGCGATGCCATGTAAAATTATATCGTGTAATTGTTGAGGAACAAGAGATAACGAAGACAAACGAAAAACACGTTCTAAGAATTGCCGCACATTAGGATGACTGAATTAGGAATAAGCTGATCGGCTATGCGGCTATCCAGGCACAGCGACAACTTTCATTTGTGGCCGTGCACAGCTGGCGTTTTCATTCGGCTTCGATTTTTTTCTCTTGCCGTGGAATCACTCTACTGTCGTGTTGGGCTGCTAAGCACGAGGTCGCGGGATCACATCCCAACCACGGCGTCCGCATTTCCAAAGGGATAAAGTGCGAAAACATCCGTATACTTAGATTTACGTTCACGTGAAAGAGCTCCAGGTCGTCGAAATTATTCTGGAGTCGCTCATTACGGCGTGCCTCATAATCGGATCGCGGCTTCGGCACGTAAAACCTCATAATCTTTTTTTTTTCGCTCGACTGTCGACGTTCCCGTGATCTAGCACTCTCTGGGGGAGCGCCATTCACGCACTGGTCATCGCCCGGGACGGCCAACGCTTTAGTATCGGGCATGTGTCAGTTACCATGACGACGTTCTTGTCACGCTCCACTAGACGCAGAGGGTGGTTCGTATTGAAGCCAGCCGGCGATGGCTGCTATATGAAAAAAAAAAGAAAAACCTTCCGCTGTTTATTTTTTTCTGTTTAGTTTTTATGCGAAGCATACTACTAGAGCTCAACCCAGCTCCTCAGGCGCGGTGGTGTCGCCTTCAATACCACGTGACACCGTGACGTCACGACAGAGGAGAAACGGGGCTCCAACTCGCGCCGTCGCTCGAGAGCTCAAGCTCCTCAGGCGCGGCGGTGTCGCCTTCAATACCACGTGACACCGTGACGTCACGACAGAGGAGAAACGGGGCTCCAACTCGCGCCGTCGCTCGCGGCGTCGCCCCCCGCATCGGACGCGGTGAGCGTCGAGCAACGCAGCGTTCGGCGCGACAACGAAATGTGCGCCTGAGCAAGTGCCGCACGCCTGAGCCGCCGACGACGACACCGGCTTTTCGGCGACACGAGCTCCTTAACGCTGTCGCGTTAAAATAAAGGCTAGTTTGCATCCTGGGCTTAACCTTAGCTAAGCCACAGCCATTTTTTTGTTGACAGCGCTGCATCATCTCGTGACATCACTGGCGACGTAGGAAAGTCCGCGTTAGCTGGTTTATCCTAAAGCCTGCAGGGAACACCGACGACGGCGTGTCGCTGTCCTCATGACGTGCGACTGCAGCGTGCATTACGGGCTGTCCATTAGTGGGTACTCGCGATAGACTGAGACGTGCAACGTCGAGTTTACACGGTCTCGTAATCTGCTTGAGCATCGGACGTCCGCGCGCATGGTTTGTTCTTTTTCTTTTCTTTTTTTTTCGCAGCGGATTAAGCGAAGGTTTCCTCTTGCGCAGGGTGTATGGCGATGCGCATAAAAGCGCCGTTTCGTTTTGTATTGTGTGCTCGTTTTTCCCCATAAAGAAGGCACTAGATGGATCGTGCTAATTGAAGCACGAGTGAGAGCGTACTTGTGGAGGATGCAGACTGATCGAAGTGACAGAAAATGTGTAACGCTTTCGTGGCACTTTTTACAGGTAATAAAATATGCATTAACAAGTGAATCTGCTGCGAATCGTTGGGACAACACAGCTCGGTTGGTCGCGTCGCTGCGCCGATGATGGTAAAAAGCTTCGTGTTTTATTATTGTTTTTTTTTAGCCATGCAGCACGCGATGTTATGTATCGCTTGAACGAGAGTAAAATGAGTACCGCCATTTTTTTTTTACTGTAAGGACGTAGTTACTCCCCGTTAGGAATCAAATGGAGCGAACTTTGTCAATACTCACTCCGTAATTTGCTTGGACTTTTGTAGGCACATCTATTATCGATTGTTCGGGCCTGTGTGCGCACACAGTTAGTTTGCGGCGTATTCATTTTGTCGTTCTCCCTTCTTATCGTCTTTTTTCGCGCCTCTGTTTTCTCACCTGCCATACGGTAGCAAATCGGGCCCAATCCCAGTTAGACTCCCTGCTCATCATTCTCTCCTATTCCCGTCTCCCTCTCGCTACATTCTTTCTCTCTCCAACTCTCTCTCTGTTCACTTTTACTCGATCGCTTAGAACTACAGCGCGGTTTCTTTCGCTGCTTCGCGTTTGCTGCACAAAGCTGCTCATAATACCGTCTGGCGAGAGTTGGCAAAGGGGAAGAAGGAAGCCATAAGCGGAGAAACCAGAGCGGAGACAATCTGCTATACAGCGACCGCTTGGTGTGCAGGCCGATTGCTCGCTCAGCCTGGCACACAATGGTTCGCGTTCATGAGAATAGATGACTTGCAGCGAGCCTCGGTCCGAGCCACGGTCCATGCTTCTTCTTGCCCCTAGGGAGAGAGACCAAGTCCTTCTGTTCACGCCGATCCAGAACGACCGAGACCGAAGAAAAGGGGCCCACGGTCTCTGCGGCAAACAAAACACGGTGACGTGGAAAAGGCCACAAAAGTGGGGTTATTGGCGACGCAAGGAGAAAATTACGCTGGTGCGATAACGGAGCGCTGAAAAAAAAAAACAAGGAAGAGGGAAAAGGCAAGCTTTATAATGGTGTGCGGGTTGAAACCGCACAACTCGGTACGGCGGCTCTTTTAGTATTAAGTTTGGGGAACGTAAACAATCGATTATTTTCAGGCCACGTGCGTGATTTGGGCCGGAAAGGATCAATGACACTGCCGCGGCGGCCCACAATGGCTGTCTTCGTACTGCTGAGCCCGAGGTTGCAGGTACGATTGCCGAAAGTAAAACGTGCATGTGCCGGACTTTGGGTGCGCGTTAA
The DNA here is from genome assembly GCF_038994185.2 of Dermacentor albipictus. Classification (NCBI taxonomy): domain Eukaryota; kingdom Metazoa; phylum Arthropoda; class Arachnida; order Ixodida; family Ixodidae; genus Dermacentor; species Dermacentor albipictus. Next base: position 119,012,978 of record NC_091825.1, on the reverse strand, counting down.
AGGACCTCGAAATCGTCAAATATGTTTCGGAGCCCTCCACTATAGGTTGTCCTCCATGCACTCTGTGCCGCTTTGGGACTTTAAGCACCGTGGCATAATGTCTTTTTTTTTTTGTTATTCCCTTTGAAAGAGGTCATTGGCCTCGGTCCTTGCGATGACAAAAAATGTCGACTTTTTAACCTGTTACGTAGCACAACTTTCGCTTATGCTAACTTCACCTTGTTATCGTGGTGTCGGCGTACTTGATAGCCTTTCGAAATTAATGTTAATAGTAATAGAAGTAATAGTATCAAGAACTCAGAAATGCAGCATTAATTTCTGGAAAACACATAACTTCGATTATAGTCTGTGTTTGACTTTCTTCCCAGCTTTCTCTTCATGATAAACACCCTCTTCCCTATCTTTGTTTTCCTGCTCGCGGTGCAGCTCCAATTTTGCTTGCGCGTTTCCGCGGACGTGAAATACGCTGTGAGCAAATACAACGTATCTGCAACTTACAAAACCACGTCGGTGAAGTTAGCCAGATCATTTATCACACTCTCGCGCGCCAAGAGAGTGGGAAAGAAAAAAAGGGAGAGAGAAACGTTGAAGCCACCGTGTTTCCGTTACAAAGACCCTGGAGAGAAAGCCTTCCGGCGAGCTCCTCTTTGTCTGATCCTGTGAACAGGCATATGAGAGGGAGGGAATGTGAGGAGTACAGCTGGAGGGTATAGAACGGAGAGAAGAAGGGCGAGTGAGATGCTAGAGGGGATGGGGGGGTTGAAGGGGCGTAGGAGAGCCGATTCGCCGGCAGACCATTATTCTTTCAATCAGGACGGCGCTTCCAAGACGTTGACTCGGAAATCTTGGGAGGGGCTGGCCTGCCGCTTCGTCTATATCTATCGGGATTTGGGCCGGACTTGGTCCAGTCGCCGGTCTGGATCAGCGAGGTCATTTGTCCGCTCTTCGGAGTGGGGGAACCCCCCCCCCCCCCCCCGCTTTCCCTCTCTTCGATTGGGAGCGCCAGAGGCGCGCGTGGCGGAAGGGCAGCTTAAGCACTTTGCCGAGAGATGGGGAGGAGATTGTTAGGAGAAGGGAAAAAAAGGAGGAAAAGGAGCCGAGGGTTTGGAAATCGGCGGGATTCGCTGCGCTGTCGCACTGGGTGCGCTCCGAGAACGTGTCGGATTAGGAAAGGTTCTGCATCCCCCCCTCCACCCCCCCTTCCCGGTAGCGCGCGCAGCGCGCAAATGTCTTTCGATTAAGGTTTGGGGAAAGAGGGGGACGGAGGCTCCAAATGAGCTCGTTAATAGAAGCGACAGTCGCTCCAATTGTCTCACTTGGGGTCGCGCCGGGATGGGCGTCTTAAACGGCGCGCTGGCATGTGCACGCCCCGCGGGCACCGCACAATCGGATCTTTCCGAGAAGAGAGAGCTCAGAAGGGACAGGATGAAAAAGCGAGATCGAGGACGACGCATCCGCATCGTTTCGAGCCATTGCGGAATCTTTCTAGGTAGTCAGCGTAGTGAAGAAAGCGCCCAGCTCGCCACCCGGATGGCTCGTTCGAGTTACGAAAACCTCGCAATAGGTAAGAAAGTGGAGAGGCGGCAAGGGGCGGGGGGCGAGAGGGGCGTTGGGGCAATGTTCAGCGGAAACACGCATCGTTGCTAACCCATTACTCTAGCGCCTGTACGTCGAGTGCGCCGGACTCCTTCTTGTCGCTCCGGCGGTCAAAGCCCCGCGTTCCTAATGCGTTATCGTATTCTTCGTTTCCTCGCTTGAGCCCCCTAAGCCAATGAGCCTTCCTCTCGTACTCTCTCCCCCTCTCCTTGAGTGCGCCGTTCGCAACAAGCTCTTCGATTGTCTCGGGAATAAATTCGTCCCAGCCGGTGTCCTTTGTCTCCGGCGCCGAAGCTCCGCGGGTGACCAAGCCGAGTGAAGTCGAGCCGAACCGAAGGGAGCCGGAGCGGCTCTCCAACGCTGCGAGCGGAAGAGCGTGTAAAAGGGTTCGCCTCTTCGCTTTGTGCGCGCGCGCGTGCCTTTCGACCAGCGGTGTCCCTGTTTGAAAATGAAAGCCTCAAGCAAAAGCGAAGCATCCCGGTGTCGCGACCCCATAGTCTTGTTAGAAGAAGGGAGGCTCTGGGAAGGCGTGAAGACGCCACCATATGCGGTGCTGTCCTGCCCCCTTCACCCCCTAAAAAAATGAAAGATTCGTGCATGTGCGTTAGAGTGTCTGTACGTCCGTCGCGGGCTAGTCGGCATTGAGAGCAACCCTTAGAACCCACGCGTATCTGCTTTTCCACGCGTGCCGAAAAATGGAAGGGGCGTGGCCGGCACCCACGCAGCACGCGGTCCCTGCAGTCACTTGGCGCTTGTGTCTCTGGATGCGTCCGGGACTCCGCGCTGTACAGAGTGCGCTGGGTCTGACGCGAGCACGCCCCCGGCTAATTTGACGCAGCTGTCGGTGGTGCTGCGCCAGTCCCGGCTTCGCCCTTTCCCTCTTAGTCCCTTTGTCTTCTTCGTTGGAGCTTCCTCTTCCCCCCCCCCACCACTCTCTCTCTCTCTCGCTCTGCGGCCTGGCCTTCCTCCTGAGCAACCCAAGCCATGTCGCTTCTGATCTCGTCTCGTCCACAGTCGCCTTCCTGGAATCTACCTTGCCACACTTTTGGTCGAGTCAAGAGTGATAGAAATTCAAGTTATGTCATTCTGATTTCTTGAAAGCTGTCGCAGGTGCGGCCATCGTCGCCAGGTTTTTCATCACCATTCTTCCTTCTTCAAAGGAAGTTCTTTTCATTTACACCCAGAATTCGTTCGCTGAGAAGGGTCGTATGAGCCCCCCTCCCCCCCCCCTCTCTCTCTCTCTCTCTCTCTCTCTCTCTCTCTCTCCTCTCTCTCAGTCCTGTAATCGTCCGCTACATTTAACAGTAAGGTCCAAGAAGTTACTCTGGCGGCCGAGAAATGAAGTGCGCTCACGCGTAGTGACGAGGCACTTTTCTTTTCCTCCCTCGTGTCAGCGAGCGTTCGATGGCTTCTCCGGAAAGCTTGGCAACGGCTCCCTTTGTCTCCGATAGCGCAAACGGGAGCGTCTTGCCGAAACAATGTGCGCGAAAGAACTGCGAAGCACCTAAACGCGGAAACGGCTGAAAGGTGTTGTCGCAATGTCCTCTTAATGGTTGCTAGAAAAAAAAAAGAAAACTCATTCGCTAAAATTGTGCCTTGTGAAAAGGGAATGCGAAGCAAATATATTACGTTTCTCGCCTGTATTATTTTTGTCGCTGCTTCTGACACATCCACTTGCAAGGCAAAAAAGCGATCGCGAAGTACTATAAAAGTAAACAAGAAATAACTACAAATGGCAGAAGCCCCGGGGCTCATGTAGAGCCGGTCTTGCGGAACGCCGACACGAAGCGGGCAGCGGCGGACACTCGCCTCTCGCACAGCAGAGGATGAACGGCTACGCGGTGGCCGCACGACAATGTACTTGATGATCTTTCTCGCCACATTCATTACGGAGGGCATGGATAAGTGACTCGGAAAAGCGTCGCGAATAACGCACGCCCGTTGCTTTCTCGTTCCCCGCTAGAGGTCGCGCTCGACGGTCGGCGCCAATACATACATCCCACCAACTCGCGTGCAGTGCGTCGAAAGCTGTGGGTCTCGTCAGCCAATCAGGAGTGAGCCAGAAGAAAGGACTCCATTGTTGCCCGCCTGTGTAATGTACAATCGACCTCCGCGCCACGCTAACTCACTGAAAGCGTCCCGGGAAGATTAGGCGCAAACAGTGGGCGAGCCCATCTCCTTTCTATAGAACGCGGAGCCCGCTCTCGTTATGTATAGGCTGAATAGAATTAAAATCGAATTGAATTGAATATATTTATTTACACATTGCAAAAGACACGTAAGCAAACGCTTATCGCACTTGTAGCCAAAGGTTAGGTGGAGAGAGAAAGAGAGGGACATAAGGAAGGCAGGGATGTTAGCCAGGCAAGAGTAAGGTTAGTTGGTCGCTAGTACGATAAATTAAATACAGGCAAAGCCTAGAATTGCAGTAAAGCTAGGGAACGCCATTCAAGAAGTGTAGAGAGAATTACAGAAAGAAATGGGAGACAAATATTTGAAAGGTAGCGTACGGCAGGTACTGAACGTATACCACTAAAGAAGAGCTGATGAGAGCCCTAGAATGCAGCCTTCACGGCACTGCACGCTGTTGCTGGGGCGGAGTATAGGGGAGTTCGGTTCCCCCAGCGAGCCGAGGCGCCTTCGCCGTTTCGTATTAGCGTTGTCTTTTGTGCTCTTGTTTACGGCCGTCCAATGCGTCGCGTGCGCGAGAAAGTAGGGAGGAAGGAGGGTGGGAAGAGGGGAGGGGGGGTTCTTCCATGTCGTGTACGTCCGAGGGTTCGCGACGGCTACGACGCTGCGAGGCGCTCTCTCATGGTGGCGCGATCACGTCCTCCGAGCGTGCTCCTAGCGCGCTCGGGCGAGCCATAAATCCGAGCCTTGTTGTTCCGCGGGCCAACTCTAATTGCGTTTAGAGCCCACCGCGATCCTCGCTCCCTGCCCCGTTGTCTCTCTCCCGTTTCGTCCTCGCTCCGGAGCCGTCGCGTGGCCCTCGGTGCCGACAACGCCATTCGCCATCTCGCCCGCGGCTGCGAGCAAAACGCGTTTGGCAGGCACTCGTTCATACGGCTTCGTGCGTACCGAATATATGTAGTCACGCCACTCCGTCTTCGCTTTGTTTTTGTTCAGTTTCGCGCTTGGTAACTACTGCTTGTTCACTTTTCACGACGCCTTTCTCTCACGAGATTGTGCGTCCATTTATCTCTCTCTCTCTCTCTCTCACTTATTTGGTGGTATATGCCGTGCGTCCCCTCCCCCTCCCCATTTTTTTTTGCCGTACTAAGTCCCATCTCCCTGCTCATCGTTTTTAGGGACAAACAAAATAGGGAATCGGATTGCCGAGTGGTTTACCGTATGGAAATTTCTCTTCTTCCTTCTGTATGAACGTTCCTGCAGTCGAGCCTACCATCACTTTTGCAGGGTTGAGTCGGCGTATTTGTATGGTGTCAGTACTCACGCTTAAAAGCTGCGTAGATGACGTTCTTCGCCTCAAGCGGTTGGTGTCGTTTCCACGAAGGCGTACTTCGCTTGTTATACTGACCTGAGCATTTTACAAGATATAGAAGGGTAAGGTAGGGTAAAATACAGCGATCATAGGCTAGTGAAGGTAAGCATTCCTCTCAATTTTTAACAGGCCAACCTAGACTCAGTAAGGATATAGCAGATGAATTTAGATACTGCTTGCAAACAAATAAGCAGCTCTGGAACAGTAAGATGAAGATTACACAGAGATAATGAACGATGCCGTAACTAGATTAGTTTCAGAGACGGCATTTAAAGTTGGAAATAAGGCACCAAGACAAGGAGTAGGTTAGCCCTCCCAAGTAACAAAGGACTTGATAAATTAGCGACAAAGCAGGGAAGTGTCTAACGCAGTAAATGAGATGGAATTGGCTGAACTGCCAAAGCTGATAAACTGAATGTAACTAAGCGACGTCCGAAATCATATTACCCGAAAGATTAAAGAACGAGTAAAAAATGGGAGCAGCATAAATCAGTGAGAAAGAACTAGGCATAGGAAAGAGCAAGATACATGCAGTGAAAGATAAGCACCGTCATGTCACCAGCTATTGTGATGATTTAGTAAAGGCAGCAGAGGAATTATATACTGAACTGCACAGTACACCTCCCCCACAGAAGAAAGAAAGAAAAGCGGCTACGCAGCCTCGATTGGAAGAATTGAATATCAGGATACAATAGTTGTATGTTTAAATAGCAATGAGGTTAGAAAGGCTTAGCAAGGCATGCCCCGGGGTAAAGCGCCAGGAGAAGATGGAATAACAATCGATTTGATCAACGATGGAAGGGATGTTACGCTCGAAAAGTTTACGACCCTTCGTTCGCGATGCCTCAATACTTCCGATATATTGGAAAGTTGTAAAAATGCCAACGTGATAATAATCCACAAGAAGCGAGCCGTTAAAGTATTGAAAAACATATAAGCCCCTTTAGCTTGATTTCAGTACCGTCCCAACTATTCGCCATGGTAATCTTCAATAGAGTCAGGGCAGCACTTGACTTCAATCAATCCCCCCCAAAACAGGCTGACGACAGAAAGAGATGTGGACTAAACAATGATCGTTTCATGACTTAATTGTGAGGATGCGGCCAGCAACTATATGAAGAGCATTGTAATGAAAAGAAATGCGAACGTAGAAATTTAACGTAAGAAAAAAAAAAAGTGGCCACCTAGTGGTGAATGCGAGAGAAAAGCGTTAGCATAACGTCGCACCTTTTTGAAGTCCCAGATTCGCGATTGAAACCACGTTTACCACATTACGATGTGCTATTCAGAAGCTCACTCGATAAACCTCCTGCATGTCCGAGGAGCGGAGTGCAACCGTCCGTTGCACTACTATATATATATATATGTACTGGGTCTTTATTTTCCATTTGCCGTCTCCCAGTATTTAGGAAAGGGGGTTTCCAACCCCACTCACGTGCCGACCGTGAACCCGGGCTCTTACTTTTTCGCCGGTCACGCGCCCGTCAAAGCAACACCGGCGTCATGCGTTCGCCATCAGACACCCCGGCGCTGCTGTCTTTTCCTGCCACTCATTGGACGCCTTGAAAGAGAAGTCAGAGTACATTTGGAAAAGTGCGCATCGCAACGAAATGAAGAGAGAAACAACAGTAAAGAAAGAAAGCGTTCGCTTCTTTCGTCTCACAGGTGCATGCGAGCATAGCCGTCACTCCCGTCAGCAGAGCTTTCCGTTCACTTTCTCTCACTTCCGACACATCCTCTGCGGCTGCTGCGCTCGATACAGACGAAGCGGCATTTGCGGTCCCGCACCACGATTTCAGTTTTCTTTTGTTTTGTTTTTTTACCTCCGAACGGTTCCGCTTGTCCACGGAGCGCGTTTTTGACCGGTGTCCGCGCGCGCGTGTGTGTTTGTTTGTGTGTTTATAAGCGCGGAGAATTCGCGCATTCTGCTCGACCAAATCTCACTCGCCGTACCTTGCACAGACTTCAGTGCGCACGCGCTAGTACACGCGCCGTGGCGTTCTCCTTGCGTCGTGGGAAGGAAGAGGGAAGAAAGGGGAAGGGGGGAAGAGTGTAGGTCTCTTTTCTTTTCTCGGGACTCCGCTGCGCTCTCTAGGTTTGCTTGTTCTCGCCGACAGGGGATTGATTTATGGATTGAGCGCGTCGCCTCGCCCGAGCGCTGTGGTGGCGCGTTCACCTTGTAGCAGCGAGCGACGGAAAAGCAGTGGTGGCTCTCGCGATTCTTGGGGGTGGGTGGCGGTGGACAGCCGGGGAGGCGGCGGCGGGCACCGCTCCGGTGACGCTTCGATCCCGGGTTCTGACACTGCCGTGTTTCGTGTAAGCGTGCGTGTGTGTGTGTGTGTGAGTGTGTGTGTGTGTGTGTGTGTGTGTGTGTGTGTGTGTGTGTGTGTGTGTGTGTGTGTGTGTGTGTGTGTGTGTGTGTGTGTGTGTACTTGTTTGCGTGCGTCCGAATCTCCTTCCCTCCTCTTTCAGAGTGTGCGTGCGACTGTGTCTGTGCGTGTGTGTCTCTGACTCTCTCTTTCAGTGAGTGTGCGCGTGTGGTTGGGGGAAAAGGGGAGGGCGCGCGGGGGAGTGACAGTAGGGCTGGCGGTAACCGAAAGGGGTGGAAAGAGTGGCGGCGGCCACACCGGTCGATGAACCAGATCGCACCGAGTTCTCCCGCGCTGTACCGTCACCCACACCCCCACCTTCCTCACCGACTCCGATGTCCGTTCCCTTGTCTGCTTTGCTTGTGGCCGCCGCAGTTGTCCGCTCGACTGCTTTTTGCTGCGCGGCAAAAGCTTCCAGCCATATAGTACGGTCGCGCCCAGCGAGGTACCATTGTGTTTCTGTCTATCGCACAACTGTTTTCGCTCCCGTTATTCTTTCGTTTTATTTCCCCACTGCACTTTGTTTCGAACGTTTCGGAGCAGTTTCGCCGAGGGAACGATTGCATCTGGACTGCGCGCTCCGCAGAAAGAGCCGGGCCGAGTGGCACGTTCGGTGTTGTTCGAAACGAATGAATAAGGCCATTGAGCGCGGCTGGATGTGGTAATGGTCCCCTTTTTTTGCGGGCGTTAGACTGAGTGCCTCTTTTAGCTGCTTGGTTTCTTTTTTCTTTCCTTCGTGCACTCGATCACTCTGTGCTGATATGCTTCGTCAGCAGTTATATCAAGACATCTGGAAGCCACACATTTTTCTTCTTTTGGGGTCACTTTTAGTAAGTTACTCTTGTTTTTTTGTTGTTGTGCTTTTTTTTTCTCACTGACAGTGTCTCTGACAGAGGAATGCTTGCTTTGCGTGGGTTCCTTATCACGCGAGAGAGTAATAACCCACAGTGCGTTGGTGCACGTGAGCTGATGTACGACGCTCGCAATAGGGGCGCGATTCAAAAGGGCTCGAGTACCAAGCTTTGGGCGCACGTTCCCGAACTACAGTTTGTAAACATTACTGCGCAGTCTTCCGCTACACCATCTCCGTAGCTCCCGCGTTGCGTGGCACGCTTTACTCCTTTCGGACATCGGTCGATATGTTCGGCTACTGGCTGTAGCACTGGCCGTAAAATTACAGTAGCGTATCACAGAGCAGTTGTTTCATGCATCAGCACATTGAAAGTGACTGCCTCCGGTAACGTAGGGTCGTCGCCCTCCCAAGAGGAGAAGGGCATCTCTTCAAACCAAGCTACGACATAACATAAATTGGAGCTTGTCTACGTCTAGTCATTGGCCCCGTTATTGACGGGGCCGAATTGAAAAAAATAAACAACAACAATAGCAATAACAATAGCAACAGCAAAACAACAACAGCAATAGCAACAACAAGAGCAATAATAACAGTAGCAATAATAACAGTAGCAATAGCAACAGTAATAGCAACAGTAATAGCAACAGTAATTGCAACAGTAATTGCAACAGTAATTGCAACAGTAATAGCAACAGTAATAGCAACAGTTATAACAATAAAACAATGACAATAACAATGAAAAACACCTGTTGGGGCACGTTAAACTATTGGGGCAGCGTTAAAGATCCCCTTGGGGTCAAAATTAATTTGGAGGTCCCCACTACGACGTGCCTCATAATCAAATCGTGGTTTTGGCATGTGAAACTCGAGAATTAGATTCAATTGACTCCGCTGTTGTCTCTACTCTCACCCGATAACTGATCATTCTTGATTTTCTTGCTTTCACACTTGCTTCAAGTTTCCTTGTATACCAACCAGCGACGAAGAAAGCGAATTCGCTTTCCTGCAGGGAGCGATGAGCATTAATTGTAATATGGCCTAGTGGCACTCAGTGACTTCTCTACAAAATGACTAGTGGGACATTGTTTAGTTGTTGCCCGTGTACTTCGATTTAGGTGCACGTTAAAGAACTCCAGGTCATCGAAATTTCCGGAGTCCTCCACTACGGCGTGCCTCATAATCAGAAAGTGGTTTTGGCACGTAAAACCCCATAATTTAATCTTAATTGTTTATTTGTTTTATGGACAACTCATTGGGCGGCACACGGCCGTTTTAACGCGATAGCGTTAAGGGCCCCGTGTCGCAGGAAATCAGGCGTCCAGCGTCGACTGTCGTTTATTGTTATTATTATTATTTGTTTTGAACACATATACACAGTTAACACGAAAGGGAAAGCGAGGAACAGGCTGGCAACTGCCATCGGAAGGGGCACAACGCCTGCCTACTCTTCTGAAGGGAGGTGACAGCAACACAGAAATGGAAGATAGGAAAGAGGGGAGGAAAGAGGAAGGGAGAGGAGGAAGAGTAAAGGAAGAAAGATCATTCCGAACCATGCATACCCAATCAGGCAGGCTCTCCACGTAGCGCAAAGAAGTTACTGAACTAATTGAATTTGTCAAACTAAAATACGTCAGAAAAATTATAAAGTATGACTTGCACACAAGCTACACACGCGATGGCGTCGGATTGTAATTTGAGTATACGAGAAAACGTAATTCTGTTACGCGGAAACTCAAACACAAGCCCATTTTCCAGCGTTTCTAAAATTGATAGATTGGCCATGGCCTCCGAGATTCGCGCACGCCTGCGCGAGCGAACCTCAAAGGCCACAAAGAGGCGCGCCTGGTTCCTTGCAACACCTCCAGATGGCGCCCGCCTCTGCCGCGTCGCGGCTCACGCAAGAGGACGCTTTTCTACCAGAAGGCTCGCCTTCGTGCATAGCATTCGTCGCCATCGTTTCCCGGTAATGTTTGCGGTTACATAAGCTGCAGTTACAGCCGGGAAGCGTGGGAAGCAGTATCTTTGAATGCTATCGCGTTCCACCCTTAAAGGCGAAGCGTCAGCGTCCTCCAAATTTTCGCATTGGTCATCGCACCTTGCACAACAGCGAACTCGCTTTTTTTCGTTTCTTCTTACTAGAAGGAATAGTGGAACGCTGACACTGTGTAACACTATGCAACGCTTTCGTAAACTGTTTTGACAGCGCCCGCAGAAACAGTTCTGTATTGCGTGTCTTTTTTAATCCTTCTTTTTCTCTCATCTTCCGCATCCCTTTCTCGGGTACAGTGTAGCCAACCGGATATATCCTCAGGTTAACCTCTCTGCTTCTATTTTCCGTTTCTCTCTCTTTCTCTAGTAGAGCGAACGCCGGCGCGCCGGTTCAATCCAGGCCGCGCGGGAGGAGCATTTCGACGGCGCCGAAATGCTAAAATGCTTGTGTACCTAGATTTGGGGGCACGTTAAGGAACGCCGGGTGGTTACACTTATTCCGGAGTCACCAACTACGGCGCGCCTCACAATCACATCGTTGTTTTGGCCAGTAAAAACTCAGAAGCTATTGTATTTGCTAAACTCTGGCGCGTGCTTCTACGCAAGCTACAAACACGGTGATTCGGCCAGCATCTTCATGAAGGCCTGTGCATGGATTTTTGCCTCTAAACGTCGTCCTTCTGGCGTCGAACGCGTTCGTGACAGTGAGAATAGATCATCGGGAAAATATGGCGTTATGAATGCCACAATTGACAACGATTATGCAGGTGGAAAAAAGCTTTACTTCCTTTCTCCATGTGGGGAAAAAATGATGGTTTGAAAAGTCCCTTATCGCAGGAAATCAGGCGCCAGCGTCTAGCGTCGACTGTCCTTTGGACAAAAGTAATTCCGAACCACGCATACACAACCAGGCAGTCTCTCCACGTAGCGCAAGGAAGTTAGTAAACCAATTGAATTTCTCAAACTAAAATACGCCAGAAAAATTGTAAAGTATGACTTAAGCTATGCTCACACTACGGTCGTAACGCGCGTAACAGCTCTTTCGGGGTATCGAATGTAACGGCTGTAAAAAAAGTTACGGCAGTTAAGCCGGCACCTTTGTTCACATACACACATGCAGCTATACAGCTTATACAGCTCTCCTTCTGAGAGCTGTATAAGCGAACAATTATGTCACCCTCAGAGGCTTGCCGAAATAAATGGAAACCCGGAAACGGAGCGCCTATGACGTCGACCTCCCCGTCTTCGCATTTGGTCATGCTGTCACTATCACCACTGGCACTGACCCGCGAGGAAGTGCCTTGCGATTTGCCTTCATCGTCTCTTTGCTTTCGACATCAGCGTTAAGTGTTGATGCCGGTGGTGCTCTCAATCTGCGCCATCATTTCACCGTGAATCTGTTCGGTGCCGCAGCAAGTTTTCGGCTGTCGGGGTTCGCCGCTGCCGGCATTGAAACTACTGGCTGCTCGCCGTCGACGTAAGATTCCCGGCCGCAAGCATAATCGCATAATCGATAACGTCACACCAGAGTTTGAAGCCGCAAGCACAGGTAAATAAATCTATGTGCGATTTCAATGTAGCTGAACAGTGGAAGCGCCAGAGGTCCTCGAAGTGAATACTGTAGGAAAACTGTGCTGTATCGTGGACTCCAAGATCTGGTGGCGCGCGCACTAGCGTGCGCATCCCGGATGGCCTCCATTTAGTGGCGTGCTACCCATGGCCTCCAATCTCAGGGGCCACGGTTGTATATACAACAGCCTGCTTGTGCAAACAACGTCGGTCGGAATGTTTAGTATGGAGCGCACGTCTTTTACGTAACCGTGTAATACATAGGCACGAGGATGCGAATTGGCGGGAGACCGTACACGCTTGTTATACCTAATTTATGCCCTTGCGCCTTCCTATGTTTTCCCTTTTCCATGGGACTGGCAGTGATCGCTTAATTTTTTTTTTCGCGTACATGTATCAGGGGCCGTCGTCCCATCTCTGCTTACACGAGTGACGCCATTCTCGCCAGCTTTCGCCATTCTCTTGTCGCGCGTCTTCATATATCGTGGGAGTTAGGGTCTTTATATACAGGCGTGTATACCCATTACCTTGCTGTACTGCGTCATCACGTGTAATGTGTGTGCCGCGCTAGCACAACAAATGCCGACAAATGTTCTGGCAGTGCTGCAGACACGCCCGTACATATCGGCAGCGACAGCTTGCGAAACGCGTTAAGGCGTTGACGCTCTGTTCGCCTATTAAATGGACGTGATAGGTAGCCCGCGTGGCTGGAAAGAGTATTAGAGGAAGTTGCGTACCTTGCAGTGGACGTAATTGAAGCTTCCGACGATGTGACGAAACACTTTATCGCTTCCGTTATTTCGACTCTTTCTATTTGGCTGTGCTCTTTTTTTTTCTTTAACCCAGACGTGTTTGATGGCCGGGCCCCCGAATACTATCCGACGGATCTGCAATTGACCTGTCGTCACCGCTAGCGCGCATTGAAGGGGAGTGTATAGCGCTCACCATGCAGCGTAAATGGAACGCCTGGCTTCAGTTCCGGGTCGTTAATTATTCGTGTTATTTGCAGATAATTGAAAAGGTAGCTAGCACTTCTTGCACGCGAGAATTCCAACAATGCATTCGTATGGTCCTCTGCTGCGACGGTTTGTTAGGCTGGTATTCCGAAATTATTTGTTATGACAATGGTGTGTCATCAGTGCGACCAGACACAGTCACGAGCGAATTGTCTCGTTCCGTCGTACGAACCTACAAAAGCCACTTTAGCGCTAGGACAGTGTTAACTGTTGAGCTGTGCTGTGAATGAACAACAGTGATTATGCGCTCTGCTACTCTCTCTCTCTTTTCTCTCTCTCTCTCTTTCCTTCTTATCTTTCTACGTTGCCCTCCCCACCGCTCAGTGTATGATGGCAAACCGAATTTCTCTTTGTTCTGGTTAACTTCCCGCACTTTCTGTTCTTTCATCTGTTCTTTCTTTTTTTTTGACACGAGAACTAGACTTAGCGGATATCAGAAAGCGTTATTCTAGCTAGTATTTCTACAGTAATCATCGTTTGAGTATTGAATGACTGTACGTTTTTATTCAGGCACCTTATGCAAACGGTCGGCGCACAATGCGCAATAGGCGCGATAGTTAGGTGTGTGTGAACGAAACTTGTCTGACTGGACGTGCGAAAGCTATATTACGTGAGAGCTCGGAGAAAATTATTGTGCGTCTCCGTTATTGTGGACGTACTCTTTGCAACAGTATATTCGCCCCGTTTGAATGGCCATTAAATCGCCTAGCTTTTAGCGAATCTGAATAGGCTAATTGTCACGAAGGTAACAAAAAAAAAAGAACATTTTCTTCGGACGCTTCTTTCGCCTTGTTCGATTCGTACACCACACAGACATCTCTCCTTTTTTTTTTCTTCCTTTCCGTGTCACACACTCACTCTTTTCCTGCTCATAGTGCACCACCTTCGCGCTGCGCACAAGCAAGGTGATTCTGGACTCCTTAATTGCAACAGGTCTTAATGAGACTTCGTGATTACCTTCTAGAGTGCGCGCGCGTTTGCGTCCGTTGTGTCCGGGCGTCCAAGACGCGCGTCCATTCGTGCGGCTCAAGTAGCGCCCGTCGGAGTGGAATTGCCTCGCCAGGCGATAACATCTCCAGTTTCCATTAAAGCCATTCTCTCTCGCGTCCTCTAATTGGGCGCGCAGTGACCAGCGAGTTACCGCGAACGTATGCACTGCGAACCCCCTTTCAATCCTTACTCGTTTTCTCGATGTACGAGTTTCTCTCATCCGTCCGCATCCTCGTCACCGATCGTGTACGGCCTAGGCTTACCCGCCAAGCTGCCGCAGCCCTGGAACCTGATACGCGATTCCAAGATTCGAGCCGGCATGGCAGCCCCGCAGAGGCGCCTCGCAATCAGCCTTCCGAGCTGGCCTCGAGATTACCGAGGAGGAGCATCCTCTCGCCCTCGCACTCACGCACGCACGCACGCACTGTCAACCGCCGTCCCCTGATTGCAGAGAGCCTGATTGGTGCGCAGATGCGGAGACCGACATCACCTTGGCGCGATTGGAAACCGTTTCCGTCGCTCGCAATCTTCCCGTGCCTTGCGCGTAGTTGGGAGACGGGGATGGCGCGGCAAAGACTTCTCGGAACCATTGTCGTGTCGGAGTGATCAAACGCTTAAGAACACTACCTGGCGGTGGCTTGCATTCAAAGCGCTTCGGAAGCTGTCGTCGAGAGGCGTCCGTGATTGCAGTTCTTAAGCCGAAGCTTTAGCTCGGGTCCAACGCCGATGTGGCCTATTCAAATACATGTAAAATGCAAGAAAAGCGTTTTTATGAGATAACTCCTGGACCGATTTTGACAAATCTTGTTGCATTTCAGAGAGAAATTGAAATTGTAGTGACGGTTGGAAGGGGAATTTTGATTTAGGGCCTGAATTTTGTCAAAAGAATTTTCAAAAATTTCAATGTTCGAAAAAAAAAAGCATAGAAGCACGAGGTTTACAAATTAAAAGCTCTGCATCAGGAACAGATACCGCGGTTCCGTAAGCTGCATCCATTAGGTCATTGAAAGCGAACAAATTTGATACGTCATTTTATATCTTACGTGAATTTGTTAAATTGCGTACAAGGGTTTTGCAAAAGCTGTATTTCCATATTAATAAATTTTTCGAGATTCACGTGTAAGACATCAATTTTGTCCGCTTTAGATGTACTATTAGATGCATTCCACAGAATCGTCCTATCGTTTTTCATTGTTGAGTTAGAGTTGTAAACTTGATAGTTTTGTCTTCTGATAATTTTTGATATTTGCCAATTTTTAATAAAAGAAATTGACGACCTAAATAAGAAAATTCTAAACCAAAAGTCACTAGATATTAAGTTTTTCTTTTGAATGCAACAAACCTCGCCAAACTTGGTGCAGTGGTTGCCGAGAAAAACGAATTCTCCTTTTACATGTATTTAGATAGGAGCACCCGAGCTAAAGCATTCTCTTAAATTGACGGGGCCTGCCCTCACAGCGCGCCGGAACGCGTCTCATCTGAAAGGCACCGGCGCGACTGTGTCTTAAGGTCCGAGACGTCAGTGCAGCGTAGAAAGAAGAAGAAGAAACTTTATTGAAGAATAGTCCGGCAGTTCTTTCTCTGGTGGCCTCAGATGGCTTCTCGAAGTCCTTGGACTCGGGCGGCATCTTCGGCTTGCCGGACGGCCCAGAGCTGGTCTGCCCGCTCTGAACTGCGTAGAAACTAAAAAACAAACAAACTTGAAAGTCACTTTAGCACGCGCTGAAGAGGATGAAGGCGAAAGCCTGAGTGTTCGCGAGACATTCAGTACATTACTCGACATTCTCACTCGAATGCGTTTTTACTACCTATTTACTTGCTTTCTCCCACCAAAGGTCGTGGGTTCGAGCGCCTTAATTAGCTGTACCTTAATTAACTTCACCCTAATTATTGTAAAGCTCATGGCCCCTCCAACTCCCACCAAAGGTCGAGGGCTTGTGTGCATTAAATAGCTTGGTTCTTAATTCGCGCCAAATGTTTTGGGTTCGACTCCCACCACTGGTCGTGCGTTTGACCATCAATGGTGGCACCATCAATTTTGGTGCCATTGAATTTCGGTGCCATAACGCAGTACCGTCCAATTTTCTACCCATGATCCGTTTAAAGATTTCGCCTTAATAATAAAGAAAATGAAACAAAGGCAGTTCTATGAAAGATACATAGCAGTTACTTAGAGCGACCAATGCGGCGCGAACGAGGCTATTTAAACGCCGACGCAGAAAGGGGACCAAGAGGTTTAGTTACGATGATTTTCCAGATGTCGAACGTCGAACAGGCTCAACTCAACTTTACCGATGCTATGCATTTGAACGCAGTCTCGCAATTTCAAGTCAGATGGATGCAAGCATTAGAGTGAAATTAGGCAACTTACTGGCATCAGGTGGCGCAAGCTGACGCAAGGCAGGAGATAGGGGAGATCGCTGACAGAGGCTTTCGTCTAGCAGTTGACATAAATAAGAATGATTATGATTATAATGATGATATAAGCAGGGCCAAGATATCAATAACGGGCCTTTTTTTAATCAGCAAAGGGTCTTCACGAGGATTTACAGAAGAAGCCGGTGAAAGCTACGGGCGGGTCTAGCATCGTAAAGGCATGCCGGCAATCGCTCCGCCCGAACGTGTTCTTTTACTGTGCGGGTATAAACACGCATTTGAATAAGCAGTTCACCGCAGCCACTAAGAGGCTCTCAAAGGTTGGGCGTTACTTCCCGAGCCTCACCACTCGTCGAATAGGATTGCATGCTTAAGAACACTTCAGGAAGAGGCGAAAAGCTTCTCTCCTGAATATCCAGCGTGCTTGCGGGAAGATCAATTCCTTCCACTCTATGTTTCAGTCCGTCGAGTAGAGTCTTGCGCTCTTCCACTAATTCCAGGCCTTCTAGCAAGTAACGCTTTATATAGTTGCGTTTTAGTGACGGTGAGGAACGCAGTAGCGAGAACTGTGAATCCCGAAAGCAACCTTTTATTGGATGAACCTGCATGTGCCCCCCTCCCCCTCCCCTCCCAAAAAAATACAAATAAATACAGATAAAGCAACAGAAAAGCACAACGATAGCGGCGAGCACAGTCGGCGATCGTGGAAAGTTTCATCTGCGGATGAAGTACGTTGGCTTTTTTTTACACGTGACTCGCCGAAAGTTCCAGCGTAATCGCCGGTGGCTACGTGCCTTCCGGAAAGTTCTACACAGATCGCGTCGCGCGTGCAATCAGATTAAACAAGGTTCAGTAACAACGGATGGAACTATCGATAAAATTTGAGAAACTTCCGATACATATGCAGGCGTGTCCTGTGACGACCGATTACGCTTTACATTTTTGTTAGCCGGTTCTGTATGCCAACTGGACTCCGCTGAAGTGAGGCCACCCTGCTTTATCGCTTATGGCTAGGGGTGGCCTTCACGAAATCTTACTCGTTTTGCATTGGAATGGCCGACAACGCTCTCTGCAATGCCTGTCTTTGTGAGGAGACGCTGGAACACATTATGTGCGACTGTCCTGAATATAATGTTCAGAGACAGTCCATGGCGTCCGTTCTAGCGCACCTTGACAATAGACCATTGTCAGTTGCAACCATTTTCACATATCGCCGACAGAAGACATCGCAGCTGAAGGCGACGAAGGGACTACTTCGGTTTATGAAGGATACGGGCTTGAACAAGCGGCTGTGACAGTGATGTCACGTACCGCACAAGAGTGACAGACTGTAACCAATGATGTGTGTGCCGTTTTATGTGCTCTCTATCTCTTCTCCCTATCTTTCATCCCCCCCCCCGTCCCGCTCCCATGTGTAGGGTAGCAAACCGGTTGGGCTAAACTGGTTAACCTCCCTGCCTTCCTTCTCCACTTTTTCCTTCCTTCCTTCCTTGTTAGCCGGTGGAAAGCGTTCGCGGGAGAAAAGATAAACAAGTACACGGGTCAGTATCACCACGGACGAGGGTCTTCGTGAGTCGACGCACGGTCACCCACGTCGTGCGAAAGGCAAGCAGACTTGTCTGTGCCGACGCGGGTAACCGTATTCACGCGTTTCCCGGCCGAGTCGTTGCAAATTGTGTGCCAGAATCACCCCGTGACCACGGCGACCAGGGGGGCTGCAAGAACGCCCGCGTACCTGGCATTGGGTGCACGTGAAGGTACCCCGGGTGGTCGAAATTAATGTGAAGTCCCCCTCACTCCTCCACTCCGGTGCGCCTCACAATCAGATCGTGGTCTTGGCACGTAAAAGCACAGAATTTGATTTTCCTTTAATGCCACAATTGCCGTCATGCTTTTGCATCACTGGCGCGCTAAATTTATCGTATAGCAGTCGACCCTGGGATCCAAATCTTGCCTACTTCCTGTTTCATTTAACACTTCCTTTAGGTCGTCATTGTCCGGTTGCCTTCTCGTGTTGAACTGCAGTCACTGCACGCAGGGAAACTGCGTCAGCTATACGGCAGTTCACGACACTTGTAGTTTCAATCGTCACTTATAGCGCATACATAGACGAGGGACAAAAAGGACGACGAAGACAAGCACCGTCCTTTTTGTCCCTCACCTATGTATGCGCTTTAAGTGACGATCGATACCACGGAATACCAACTAGCCCGTACCCAAACCTTACTTGTAGTTTCTCGGCGGAGACGTGGAAGGGCTTTTAAACAGCTAACTTACTGCCCGAGTAGTGTGCCAAGACATTTGACAACTTGTCAAAAGAAATCGACACCGTTTACGATCGACGCCAGTCACGCTGCTCGCGTTCACATCATTCTGGGGGTGCACGTACTCCACTGTCTGCGTCCCTAACTCTTACAGTCAATACGAAACGAACCCACAGGCTGGCTTTTATTGATTTGTCCATTTATTTCCGTTCATTGCGGATAGCGAACGTGCGCTCACGTAGTAAGGAACGGTGAAGAGTGCATGGCTGCCAACCAGGCAAAGCAAAGCGTCTTATATCACGACGTCGCGTTGCCAATCAATGCCCACTTTAGAATTGGAAAGGCGCCGCTTTTCCGGCAGCGCAAGAAGACGCCGCCTGGGCAAGTCCTAAACAAAAGCGTTGCCCAGTAACTGGAGGGAGGAACGAAAAAAAATTCATATTTCAATACATGTTCGGGCAGCGTGGGGACGCGATTTAATCTCCCATTCGCGAACGATTAAACACGCACCCGGCACATCCCAGAGTGATGGTCCGTTGTTGGGACTAATCTCGTATACCCCATAGCTCTGCGCGTCGAAGTAAGCGACTTCCAATTGACGTTTTCCTTTCGGCTTATTAAGTCGACACCGGGTTCGAACTCCGGGATTTCATTAGCTTTTTGTTTGTTTAAGGCCATTTTCACTTGGGATATGAATCAAATCCGCTCTGTTCTTTTTGTTCTCGTTATAACGTTCTTTTTTTCTTCACCATGTGCGTGATTGTCAAAGAACGAAACCGACGAATTCTTCTTTCACAAACGAAGCACAGGTCATCGTGCTCCCGCAGCAAAGAAAAGTTCAATGTTTAGACTTGGGCGTCCATTGAAAATTTTAAACCGATTACTCGGAATGCCTTGATCGAATAATTCTTTAAATAATGGAATCGATTGACTTACGCGCGTGAGGTAAAAAAACAAATGAATAATAAAAACATCTAGTCAGGCACGTTAAATTTGACGCAAACGTAAACGGGGCAGCAGATCGACATTTACGCTTCATATTACCTCCGCGATATTTTGTGGGAGTGGGTGTACGTATAAACCATACCAAGCTCGAGGCCCCTGTTTTGATACTCCTTGACATACTCCTTTTGATACCGACTTGGTGCTTTTGGCCCTAACGGAAGAAGAAATCATAAATATATTTTTTGTAGGTCCCTCTGCGAAGACAAAGAAGTTTGTTGAGTTTCTCTGGTAATCAAGGGGGTTGTGGCAGCTACCTACTGCGTGAGCCAGTTTGAGGACGGCGCTTGTTTGAAGTCTTTCTGTTCCACGATCGAGATGGAAACAAAGGAAGTGTCACTTATGTACAGTAGAGCCTGCGTTCCGTCGTTAACAGTAACCTTTTTTTTTTCACATTGCGTTAATTTCAGCATGAATGTATGGCTGCATACATTTTGCATTTGCCACCTACGGTTCACTTCCTTGCCGACACAACATTATCGTTGCTTGGGGTCGTGTTGACAGCCTTGCATGGTTGTGTTGTCGCTACAGTGTGTGTTAACCTGATAGTCAATGCCGGGACTTGCTCTGCCTGAGTGAGCGCCGCTGCCTGGGACACAAAGCGCCGTTGTGCTGCGTTTGTTTTCCCAAAGCATGCCACTAGCCATGCGGCATGCTTAGGGAAAACAAAAGTGCGTTCAGAACGCATTGTACGACGTACAAAATGAAAAAAAAAATGAAAGCTCTTGTTTCAAACGTGCGGACTAGTATTGTTCGCTTCACAGGCCGGAAATATTTAGGAAAGAAACGATGGACGCAGAACAACGTCCTCCAACGGAGATCGTCTGTTTTTTCTCGAGTCGTGCAATCTTTCTTGTGTTTGTTACACTTACTGAGTTTCGTAAACTCCGGTAGCAGAGCGATTGTAGACGCGCCAAATAACGCGGATAGCTTGAAGCTTCAACAAAACTAGATTCAGCAATCGATGGGGACCTTTTCTATACGCGAGCCTCCTCCTTGTCGCATTCTGAACACTGAGAGAGAGAGAGAGAGAGAGAGAGAGAGAGAGAGAGAGAAGGCCGGCCGCATGGTGTCTACTTTGTGAAGCAATTTTTTTTTTGTTGACGGACAAGCTGTTGCTTTCTTTCTTTCCTTCTTTCTTTCTTTCTTTCTTTCTTTCTTTCTTTCTTTCTTTCTTTCTTTCTTTCTTTCTTTCTTTCTTTCTTTCTTTCTTTCTTTCTTTCTTTCTTTCTTTCTTTCTTTCACGGTGAAATCTAAGTTTCACGGTGATGAGACGAGAGAGAGAGGAAAAAAACCGGAACGGTAGGCACACCTGAAGTCTGATTGTTATTATTGGGCCATGGCAAATTTAATCCTAGGCTATCGTTGACCCTGCCAAACTCCTGCAGTAGTGACGTAGACTGTTCGAGTGTCTTTCCATGCCGTTCCACATTACTCAACTTCAATATATATTTTTTTTCTTTGAAAGGAAAATATACAAGAAATAGATAAAGCTTTCAACTGCTGATCGAGAATGTGTCCCTGATTGAACACATTTAGCTGCAATACTACTACTACTACTACTACTACTACTACTACTACTACTACTACTACTGCTACTACTACTACTACTACAACTACTACTACTACTACTAATAATAATAATAGTAATAATAGAAAGAATAACTCAATTTCGTAAAAAGAAACTGGTTTTCATTTGTTGTTTGTCATCTTTTTACTGCATATTCTGTTTTAAGGTAAGTTTTCTTTTTCTTTTCTTTTCCTTCCTTGTCGTAGTTGTTTTTTTTGCGAACCAGGGAAGGAATGACTGAGCATGAAATATTTCAAACATCGTTGCAGTAAACGTATCTCGCGACATACTGTGTTATTAACTACAGTTAGTTAGTTCGGGTTTAATGGCGCAAAAGCAACTAAGGCCATGCTGCGCCAGCCACAAGAATATACTACAGTCCTAGTAGCCATGCAAGTATGTAGGACACTCGGCAATGTAGACGCCGAACATTCTCTGGCTCTATTTGATGTCGCGGAACAATAACTTTGTCTTGCCGTGTTTGCGCGACAGAAAGCGCTGGTAGCAGTAGAGATAAGAGCCAGCGATTCACGGCTGATCGATAAACAGCCTGTAGGCTGCTGGTCGCAGAGTAACCTGTCCAATAAGGCACACAGAAACAAAAACAAAACTACAAAAAAAGAAAGGAAAGAAAGAAAAGTAAGGGGGAGTCGGAGGAAAACAGGCCAGTAGTGGCTTTGTACTTGAGCTTGCTGATACTATTATCTCTCAGTGGACCTCAGTGATGGTCTGCTTACCTTGACAACAGTGAGCAGCGTTTGCATTGTGGTCATTAAGGAATCTTAATTTTTTAACGTTTTTCTTAAGCGTTACTGGTTTCAACGCTGAGCGTAATGGTGTCCTTATATTT
Source organism: Dermacentor albipictus (assembly GCF_038994185.2). NCBI lineage: Eukaryota > Metazoa > Arthropoda > Arachnida > Ixodida > Ixodidae > Dermacentor > Dermacentor albipictus. Next base: position 118,991,032 of record NC_091825.1, on the reverse strand, counting down.
TTTGCCCGATAGCGCAGTCAATGTTTATGAGAAGACAGTCTACAAACGGACATTTTCCGTCCATGTTTCTAGTGGTGTGTCGATGAAAAGAAAGTTGAGCTCTGATGTTTTTTTCTTAAGCGACTTTAAAACTGTGATCGGCAAACAAGACAGGGTAGATAGATAGATAGATGAACTTTATTAAAATAATAAAAAAAACAGCTAATGGTCGGGGCCCTTAGTACAGGGTTGCGCTTTGCGGATTGCGGTTCCAACATTTGCTTTGTCAACATGATTCTGGGCCAATACCCCATAGCGGATAGCCATGAAATATAATACAAAGGAATAAGAATAGAAACAACTCTTGTTATCGACATAACTTTGCCGAAAGCAAATTTTTCGTTGATAGTGTCGTGAATAAAGCGAACGATAGCAATACGTGCATTTCCCGGCGAACTTCTTTAAGCGAACGCGAAACGGTTAGGAATGTTTGTCTGACGTTTACCTTCCTACGTTTCATTATGAAAGTAAAGGCTGCTGTATGATAGTTACCAAGGCAAATAATCCCGGACTTTGTACTTCGTCAAAGGTAGTAAACAGCGACATCTACTGCATTATAGTTTTACCAGCGGCTCGTAATCGTTTCGGGTTTTCACGGACGACCTTGCGATAACCATCATCGCCTTGGTTGCTTTGGGAACGTGAGGCCAACAGTGGGGACCCTAAGCACACATCGCACGCAAACCAATCGATCGACGCTGTAGTTTAATCTCTCCCGATTCGTTTGCGAGCTCGTGTATTTTTTTCCATCCCGTTCACTCTTCGTGTGAGACGATTGGAAAAACGTGTATGCTGAAGTGGCGTGGCAAACTGCCACTTAAGCGCTTTGTGTATTGCGCACGGAGTAAAAGCGAAACGAGCAGTGCGCATGCATGGTCAAATTTAGCTGCAAAAATGAAAAAAATCTCGGCACCAACTCGCAATATGTTTGAGCACATTGAAATAAACTAACACCACGAAATCAACACGGTGGAGTGAGAGAGAGATAAACAGAGTGCGAGAGGTAAGGAGGTTAACCCGAAAAGATTCTAGTTTGCTACCCTGCGCTGAGGGAAGGTTAAGAGGAAATGAAGGAAGGAAATAATAGCGGAGAGAGAAAAAAAGCAATGGCACGAAAGCAAAATACAGGAGGTTGGGAACGACCGTGAGAGCTATAGCCTCTCTACTAGACCAGTCGAACGCAAAAATTTCGAGAATGCCTTCACTGTCTTGTGGTGTGACGACTGTACAGGCCGGCATTCCAGGACTGTCGGCTCCGAAAGCGACCGGTCGTCAAGACGGGCCAGCGCGGACTGCCTGTGGGCGTTGTATCGGTGACAACGAAAAAAAAAATCATAACGTACTGGGTAGTTTCCTCGCTGCCGCAACGGTAACACGCGGCTCTATATTCTCTTTTGATACGGAAAGCAAATGATTTTGTAAAAGCGACGCCAAGCCACCGTGGGTAAAGTGTCGTTGTCTCGGGTCGGGATAGTGCAGGTAGAGGACGAAGTCGAACGTAGGGGTGCAGTCGATGCAGACGTGTGTGCCGGAAACTAGGTGTGTTCCGCAACGATTGTGTGGCATCATTTGCAAGCACTCGGAAGTTTCGCGTCTGTTCTTGACGGTGGGATCGGTTCCTGCACGCCGTCTTCGCGATCAGATCGAGCAGCTTCATCGGCACGTTCGTTGCCCATTACGCCACAGCGGCTCGTGACCCACTGAAATGTGACGTCTTGTCCTTCCTCGACAAGACGATGAAGGATCTCTCGGACTTGTAGCACTAGTTGTTTGTAGGGTCCACGACGTAAGGCGGAAAGCAAGCAATCTAGAGCTGCCTTGGAGTCGCTGAAAACGCTCCACTTCTGAGGTGCTTCCTCTAGAAACGGCGAAATACCCGTAACACTTACGGGGTGAAAAGAGCCACGGCAAGTTGCACCGAAACAACAAATGTTACCTAAATGACCGAACTGCAAAAAAAAAAAGCACGCTTTCAAGCGCGCGATTCCTTTATGAAAACGAAACTTTGTACGCCTTCTTTCACCGGATTTGGGGCGTCTGCTCCGTCGGCTTCGTGACGAGTGAGGTGGGCCGGTTCTGGAGATGGCGCAGTGGTGTGAGTTTCAGGGGCTGATCCCGGAGATGGAGCAATGAGTCCGAACCAGATTTATTTACCAGAGCCGCAAGGTCCGCCAGGCTAAAAGCAGCGAAAGCGCCTTGACAGGGCCCAGCAGGCCCACGTTAGAGGGAAGCAGCTGTGCGAATTAGTGCACGTGTTCAGATACAAAGATGCCGTGACAAATGCAAAGACGCAAGCAAATTGCAGTAAATAATACAGCATACTTATCGGTCGCACAATTACGTTGAAAATGTAGCAAACAAGAGATAACTTGCAAACAGTGCAGTTGACACAATCTATAGATACTTAGTGATACTTAGTGCTTTATTCGTATACAATAGAACGAAAGTTTTGAAATTCGGTGCATCCCGAAGGCTGTGCATATAGTCTGTGGTAGCGTAGGTTAGGTTAGGTTACACATTTATTGTGTCTTTCACCTACACCTTGGGCGCTCGGTTGCTTCACTCTCTCGTGAAGAGGGCATAGAGCACCTATCGGGCTTCGATATGGGAGCGCCCACCGAGAACAGAAGAGAGTGACAGCCCTGCAAGCGCGCGTGAAGATCCGGCGCGATATTTGACGGATACCAAAAAGAAAAAAAATGGCTGTGGCTTAGGTAAGGTTAAGCCCAGGATGCGAAGCATACTAGCCTTTATTTTAGTTGTTGAACCACTGTTTAGCCTGGTGAACTGCTGTTGCTTGGCTATATTTGGTTCGGCTAGATGAAGAAACAACTCATGCGTTACTCTGCTTCGCCTTCAAGAGTGGAACGCGACAGCGTTCCCGTCGACCCGCCAAGGGGTGTAAGACAATGGGCTACAGGGCAGCGACTACGCGCCCCGCATTGGACGCGGTGAGCGTCGAGCAAAGCAGCGTTCGGCGCGGCAACGAAATGTGCGCCTGAGCAAGAGACGCACGCCTTAGAAACAGCGCGTTTCTAAGGCAACACCGCATTCACTAGAGGCGCTTTTGTACCGCTTTGAAGCATCGTACTCGTGGCTCAGTGGTAGCGTCTCCGTCCCACACTCCGGAGACCCTGGTTCGATTCCCACCCAGCCCGTCTTGCAAGAGTTGAACCAAAGCCACTTCTCCTCTGTCGTGACGTCACGGTGTCACGTGGTTTCATGGCGACACCGCCGCGCCTGAGGAGCTGGGTTGAGCTCTCGTAATATGCTTCGCATAAAAAAAGAAAAAGAAACCGTCCGTTTCGCATCGCTCTACCCGCCGTGGTGTTCAACCCTAGCTACAACCCGTTTCCTTTCGGCGGCCGTTCTTCTGCGATCCGTCTTGGCGGCTGAATTCCAATCTCGCGCGTTCAGCTGTTTCTTGATTCGCCCCCGACGCTCTGCTCGGCATTCGTTTTTCGCTCGAGATGTTTCCCCTTTCTTTCTTTCTTTCTTTCTTTCTTTCTTTCTATCTTTCTTTCTTTCTTTCTTTCTTTGTTTCTTTCTTTCTTTCTTTCTTTCTTTCTTGTGTTCTAGCAGTATTTGCTTTCAACGGACGTAACGGTGAAACAATGAGGAAGCAGAGAAAGTACCAACTAGGAAAATACTCGACGGACGTCCTTTTCTTTTCTTTTTCAAGGAAAGGCAGGCGCGCAAAACATGGACACAGGAAGAACGAGAAGGACAAGACAAACGCCTTTTCATCTTGTCCTCGTTCTTCTTGCGTCCTTGTCTTCCCACGCCTGCCCTACACTGCAGATCGTGAATTCCTGTCAACTTTCTCGGGCTTCGATGCGTTCTGAAACGTTTGCCTCTTTCATTCCGCCTCTGCATGTGCAAATATACACACAGTATGGGCTGCATCGCATTTTTTAAACATGCGTTCTCGTTTTTTTTTCTGTGTTTGTGTTAACGTGCGTGTTGGAGACATCTTTCTTTCTTTTTCTTTTTGTCGACGCTCTCTCCGCCCGATGCCTCGATGTTTGTGTACGCAAACGTATATAGTATTGCGTGAACGCCGCGCGTTCATTTGGTAGCGCGCGCGCGCGTGTGCGCTTTACATCTAGCCGCACGTTGAGCGCCTTGCCGTTTCTCCGTGCACCCCACGGGAGCTGGTGCGAACGCTGGACCGTGATTGATTGCGCCGGCAACGGTTTTTCGGGCAGTCGACTTGCGGAGCGCCTCTCGCTTGTTTCACTCGGCTCTTATGTTCACCCCTCCGACACCATTCACTCGAGGTACATTACCGGTGCGGGGTTGTCTTTTTTTGTCTTTTTTTTCTCCCCCCTGTCCTTGGTTGTTTGCATTTTATTCGCAGGATTCGCTGCTCGGGTTTCCGGGGTTTTGCATTTCTTTCGCGTTCCCGCTGGCGCGTTTCTCGAGCGTTTTGTGATTCGGCTGCCGTTTGACGTATGTACGCGTCGGTTCTGGCGGGCGTCCTTAAACTTGTTGCTGTCCTACGTCATTCCCCCCGTCCTGGTTGAAGTTACTTGAACTGATGCGAAAGCGATTGTTTCCTCACAATACTTTCGCCGGGGAAAAGCTTAGACTGAGTTTCTGGCCTAACGTGCTGAAGGTTGGAGAAACGGGGAAGAGTAAACTTAAAAAATAGTTAAAACCCTCCGCGGTTGCTCAGTGGCTATGGTGTTGGGCTGCTGAGCACGAGGTCGCGGGATCGAATCCCGGCCACGGCGGCCGCATTTCGATGGGGGCGAAATGCGAAAACACCCGTGTGCTTAGATTTAGGTGCACGTTAAAGAACCCCAGGTGGTAAAAATTTCCGGAGTCCTCCACTACGGCGTGCCTCATAAACAGAAAGTGGTTTTGGCACGTAAAACCCCAAATATTATTATTATTATTAAAAATAGTTAAGGAAAATTTCGGCTCCGGGCTAGTTGGTTAAACATGCTATGAATTTTTTTGAGGGGGGCGGGGGAGGAGGAGGGTTCAAGCAGCTGATTGTTTGCGTTCGGTGTCCTGTGCTTGCGTGCTCGCTACAGTCTGGTCCATATTCGTTGCTCTTGAGCAAGAAAAAAAAAACAATTTGCTCCTCCCATGACAGGGTCTCTGTACACCGTCAGGGAACACCTGGAAAACCTGGAATTTTTGGCGAAACTTTTTTTGTAGTTCAAGAAATTCTGATAGTGGGCAGGTAATGTTAGCCCCCAGTGCTTTTAATGAGACAAAACAAGAATTTATATAGTGGTATATGCCAGAAGGACGGTGAAGTTTTTCAGCGTAACCTACGTAATCCGCCGATAACGGTATTTTTTTATTCGCTTTCAGGTTGCGATGTTGTTGTATCACGGAACGCAAGTTTACAGTTTACTGGTGGTACATTCTGAAAAATTGTGGGCTGACAGGCGTGATAACTTGGCAAGGTATGAAGTCACCTTTTTTTTTTTCTTGCAGATGAACCTTCAGTGTCACGGTGTTCCAAAAAAGTTTCGTGGAAATAGGCTAAACCTGGAAAAATCTGGAAACTCAAAGTGCCCGTATATTAGACATTATGCACGATGTTTGAACCCGAGTTATCTTGGTTTGAAAGCCAGTAAACTAACCACACGTTCATAGCACCGGTGATATTTGCACTATAAGCACTCCGGTAATGCACCTAACATACTGCTTGTCGGTGGCAAAATACAATGTTGCTGTTTCATATAAGAATATGTTTGCGAAAAAGCTAGGTGATCTTAATAGTACAAGTCAGTGGTGCCAACGGGCTCGTGCTAACAGTCAGTGAGAGAGTAATGCGTAACAGCGCAGTGTCTAGATTGCCAAGGAAAAAAAGAATGGATACGCTTTCGCGAGCCTTTGGCCCTGTGTAGCCTGTGATGATAGGTCAATGACCTTGCTTTATTTTGTGGAAGGCCAACAAACTATTGTTGTTAGCGTTGGCAATCTTCGCATCCTTACATTAAAAGGTCTTCTCGCCAGATTTCTTCGTCTGCGAGATTTGTTCCGAGATCTATACAGCCTGCGACAGCATGACGGAGAAAACGAAATTCCCTGTTCCTTTGTTTCTTTAAACTCGTTTGACTGTATCGCATCTATCTAAACAAGTCGGTTCATTTCCGCACTGATTGCTCAAAAGCTTTTCTTCCTTATGGAGTGTTGGGAAATATTTATCTGCAACGTAATTCGCTCGGGCATTCCTGGTAGGAGGTCAACACTCTTGATTCAGTTGCATGACTCATATCGCACCGTCTCGTCTACATGCGAAGGCGATCTGCCTTTTAAGTAGGCAGAGTGGTTTTCAATGTTTCCCTATATCTCCTTTCGGTGTTGGAAAACATTAACGCGCAAACACGCTTCAAAAGGTGTGTTGAATTAAAAGAAGCCGAGAAAAAAAAGTCGTCTGATAGGGACGTATTCTCGGACAGTCGCTTTTGGTGATATATACCATCAGCGCGCGCTTATTGGCTTGTTGAGCGAAAAAACGGATGAGTTTATTGGCTGGTTGAGCTCTGCGTCACGCAAAAAGTGATAGCATCGCCTGAAAGTGACCGTCCGAGAGTACGTCCCACGGAGACCTCGGCAAACAAACTTCGTCGAATTGATTGAAACTGCAACCTTTTAGCCGGTTTCTGTTTTGTTCTTTTTTTTATTCTTTCCCTTCTTTCATCTCCGAAGGGTTGTCCCGCCGCCGAGTGACTGCCCCTTGTGATAGCGCGGTCGCCATGGAAACTGGCCGACGGGCGCGCAAAACACAACGGAGAGCTTGGGCCACCAGTGGGCTCTACAGTTGCGTATTCTCGCCGCAATTTGGGCTTCGTTCGCTTTCTGCTTGTCCCGTTGCCGTCCCGTGGAGAGCCGTTTGCGGCGATACCGGCACCTTTAGACACAGTGATATCTTTGGAAATAATTTATAAAGAATTTTATAAATAAAATAAAATAAAATAAGCGGATAGTTTTCCGCGCGCACGCAGCAATATTTCGTCAGAGAATTGAGCGACTTGTTTGAATTCTGTGATTTAAATGCCTATATGTCACCTAGCGGTGCTGAATTTCTCTTCGTTTGGTACAGCTAATAGATATTTTAGGCAATTATTTGTGTTATATTTGGAACATAACATTGATTATTCTCGCTACGGTTTATTGGTTGTGTGCTTGTTCGCGTGTCTCTATTTTGATTAATTCTTAGTAATATGATTATAGTGTGTAACGGATTACTTTAGTTAAACTAGCCTATATCACTATTGTATATGTTTGCTCACGTGTCTCCACATTTATTGCTGCTCGCTCTCGTTTGGTAATTATCCTATATATGTAACTATAGGAGGTCCCCCTGTCTGTTTTCTTTTTCCAAGCCCCGGGACTTCGTGCTGTAACGTGTTCCTACTACATGTAGACGACTTCGCCATGCTTTTTTCGATATATCCTGACTCGGCGAGAGCAAACGGTTGGCGCGAATCGTTCGAAATGTAGGTTATGTCCGTATTTATCGGTACTACCTACTGCTTAGCGCACCGCTGTTTGCCGGGTTTGCTACGTCATGGGACGGTGTCACGTGCAGCTCGACTTCTCGTTTTTGTTCCTGTTGCTTCCGGAGGAACGCATCTGCGCGTGGGGCATGCCGGCTGGAACGTTGCTAGGCTCACGAGGGAGCCTAGCAACGGGGGATGGACGAGGGAGGGGAAAGGGAGGAGGACGAGGCAGGGATTTCGTTTATTACAAATAACATACTTTTCTTCTACAGGTATTCCCTTGAATATCGTACACCAATAGTTAACACTCGTTGTACTGACACTTGGTCCTTACCACAGTTTAGAACCGATTACAAGCTGCAATCCTTGGCTCACAATCTGCCATTTTTTCTCAATAAACATAAACATACTGCTGGTTTTAGTCAAAAACAACTAAGAACATACTTTGTGCACATGTAATCCGTATTCATTCATATGTCGTTTAAGAAAACTTCTGTGTTATTGCTGTACTTGATTTGATGCTGTACTAAATTGCTTACTGCATTTGACTTGATGACTACTTCTGTATAGCTATTGTTGTTTCGTTCTGTCTGCTGCTGCCATGTAATGGTTTCCTGGGCCTTCGTCAAGCTGTTCGTACAGCTTTTAGCCCAGGTGACCATCCAGATACTTTCTGGAGAATAAAATATGATTTGATTTGCTTTGATTTGAAAGAGACAAGTAAGAAGGCAGGGATGTTAACCAGAATAACGTCCGGTTGGCTACCCTACACCGGGGGAACGGCAATGGGGGAAAACAAGGATAACAGGGAGAGAGAGAGGAGGGAAGGAAAGAAGGAAATTGCGGTGAGTTCGCTGACGTGTGTGGTCTTACAGAAATTGCATTAATAGACTGTCAGCAAACGTGAGTGTGTACGTTAGTGAACACTGCGTGCATGAGTATACGCAAGTGGAACGTGAAAAGCTTTTAAAGAAATGTATTGACGAGTGAGTACTTGTTCTTAGTTATTTCTTGGCTAACGTAGCTGCGTTCATTCGCAGTACATTTGTTGATTTCGTGTTCGTTTGATATGTGCCGCTTAGGCCCTGCGGTGTTATTGGAATATGATAAACGCAACGGTGAACTTAAGGCGGGACGCTGGGTTAGTGTTTAGATATAGAATGCACATCTCCAACGCTTTAGGAGGAAAACGTAATTGGTGCGTAATTGGTAAAAACGTTGGATAACTCCTTTATGAGCAAGAGCGACTATCAATGAAAAAGCTCCTGCTCCTTAGTTGCACGACTTTCTAATAACAAATACAGAACAACGCCTTCTTCCGGTAATGCCATCTAGAAGTGGCTTTACCGCAATAACTTGAGTCACTGCGATAACGATTAATCAAGTACATAACTATGTCGCTACACATAATGAGCAAGAAAGGGTGCATAATTAACGACTGGTTAAGCTAGCAACCGATATTACCTCGTTATTGGAGCTTCGGCGCCGGACAACTTTTTCGTTTATCGGGAAGCCGCGAATACTTTGCTGCTACAGTAGCAGCAGCCAGTCAGCTGGACGTCAGCATAGCAAATTAAACGCTTTCGCGTGTTACGCATAAGCAGGGCATATTACACTTCAGGGAGTCACGCTAGCAATTCACCGCCGAAAAGCAAGGACCCCGTTTGTCAGCGCGCGTGACGACAATGACCGGCTTACTTTGTACACGCACACGCACACACGCACACGCACACGCGCACACGCACACGCACACACGCACACGCACACACGCACACGCACACACGCACACACACACACGCACACACACACACACACGCAAACACACACACGCAAACACACACACACACGCAAACACACACACACACACACACGCAAACACACACAGACGCAAACACACACACACACGCGCACACACACACGCGCACACACACACGCGCACACACACACACGCGCACACACACGCGCACACACACACGCGCGCACACACACACACGCGCACACACACACACGCGCACACACACACACACGCGCACACACACGCGCACACACACACACGCGCACACACACGCGCACACACACACGCGCGCACACACACACACGCGCACACACACACACGCGCACACACACACACGCGCACACACACACACACGCGCACACACACGCGCACACACACACACGCACACACACACGCGCACACACGCGCACACACAAACACACGCGCGCACGCACGCACGCACGCACACACGCACTCACTCTCACTCTCTCAAGATGAGGACAGAACGCCACCATTTGCATATTACCGAAGCGAAACGCGTGACCGTTGCGGGACCATAAAGCATCCGCACGAATATTCCGATGGTGCATTTTCTTTTCTTCGCTTCACTGTTTGACGTACGACACGAACGCGTCTAACAAGTCTCACTTTTACGAGCCTTCGGCGGGGCCCTAAGAGAAAACGCCGGGAACAAAGGCGCGTTTGAGGGCTCGCTGTGCGGAGCGCGGTCAGCGGACGAATGCAAGCTCGACGCGGGGGGGCCATTTATAATTCGGATTGTGCGCCGGTGACCATCATGCATCTTACTTGTGCCTCGATGAAGTCAAGCCCTGGTGGCTTGTCACGCCTCCGGAAGGACCATAAATATAAATCCCGCCCCCCTTCCCCGTTTTGCCGCTTGTATCCGGCATTTACTTACTCTTCGCGCTGTATGCGGCCGCAGTCGCATTAAAGATACGTGTCGCGCGCGACCCCGAGTGTGCGCGGGTGCGTCTTTGCTTGCGGCTGGCTCCACCCTCCTCGACCTTCGTAGCAGAAAGATGTGCGCGCGTGGTTTATACTCGCGAGGAACGATCGGCTCGCTTATTATTAAAAGCGGCTCCGCCGCGCTGGGGCCTTCGTCTGTGTGTTGCGTGGTCTGCCGCCAAGTGTCGCGTGAGGATAGGTCATCGCTTACCGCCGCGTTGGTACTGTGGCGACGAGCGACCACGTAGACCGTCAAAGTATCGGGCTCTCGCAGGAGAGGAAGCACCAACACTCCTTCGCTTAGCGTAGCATTCTTTTTAATTAATCTCCTTCGGAACGCTAGCCCGTCGGAGCGTGCCAGCCGCTCGTGCCTCGTGTAGACGCGAGCGTCTACGTCATTCCTCGTGCGACGCCGATGCTGCTGCCGCTACAGTACATTGGACTTGACGCGCGTTCGCAACCGGTGGCAGTCCTCACGAAAGAGCAAAGTTTGCCAACAGTCTGTAGAAAACGAGCCGACGCTAAAGGAAAGTGTGGTTACGTCACCGTGAGATCGCTGATGCAGCCATTTGGGATACGTTATTTTGTATGCGATCTTATTTCAGCACGTTAAGAGGTGCGTTAAGAGGACCGTATACGGTCGAAAGAGTGCCAACTCGTCGTGCTAGCTTTAGTAATAGGTTAGGAAAAAAAGGAAAAAAAAAAGAAACAAACAGTATCAAAAATAAACTTAATTTGTCGCCGGGTATTCAGTGCAGTCGCTCTAGCTTTTACTGGATATTCTCGAATAAGCGGACGTTTCCGAAACAGCAACGCCGCCAACAAGGAAGTTTTCGAGGGGCGCATGATCGTTTAGAGCCGCTCCAAGAGTCATGAATATCGTTGGTCCGCACATCCAATGTGCGTCTTGTCATCGAAGAACCCCGAATAGTGGATTAATTAAATTAATTAATAATTAATTGTGGACGCTGCGATTGCAGATACCTCCAACGAGAGCTCACTGTGCATCAATTTTGTTGAATGTAAAATAATGTTTGGAAGTAAATTGCCCCAGAACATATGTGAAGCATGACTTACACACGAGCTGTAGACATGATATAGCTTCGGATTGCAATACAAGTGTACGAGAAAAACAACCATTCTGTTATGCTGAAACTCAAAGCGCTTTTCGAGCGGTCGGGGCACTGCTGTTCTTGGACAGCGTTTGCCATAACGTCGATTACGGTCGCGGCACGCCAGTTGTATACACCAGTAAGGTCACGTGAGCACATTCTCTACAGAACACGTGATAAAACGAGAAAGAATATTTTACAACATAGCCAACGACACGTTCTCTGACTGCTTTTTCCCTACGCTGAGTAGCAGGTAGGAAGCATAGCTCCTCCAGCCAACCTTGCTGCTCTTCTCACATTAAACAACTATCCCTCTTCTTGGTAGAGACAAGAGAGACAGAGAGAAGTTCAATGATACGAAATGCCGAGAGGTCGGCCTGAGGTATATTCTTTTAGCCAGCTACTCGGCATTGGGGGAAGGGGAAGAGGGAAAGAGTCACACGCCTCTTATATATGCCATACGACGGTTGAAATGCATGGAGACATCTTTATGCTCATTCTCACCAATTCCGTGCAGGGCATGCAGCGAAGACACCGCAGTAGCAACTGGTGTCATTCAGTCATTCGGTAACGAGGGCTGGCTGCGTCTTCTTTCGAGGACATTAGGAGTTAACGCTCGCCCATTGTACGCTACTCCTCCTTCTGTGGAGTTCTCGCGCGGAGGGTGATCAGAGGTGGGCAGTGGAGGAGCTCCTCCTTCCGGTTTTCTTTTTTTTTTCTTGTTGACTAACATACACCTCGTCTTTCACTGACATGCTCGGCGCTGGTGAGACGGTATATATATATATATATATATATATATATATATATATATATATATATATATATATATATATATATATATATATAAATACACACATTAGTAATTTGCCATTGAAGCCACCGTCACGGGCCTGCCCAAGCCTCCCGAAGCAACCTGCACCAACGCCGCCTTTCCTTCCCTTCGTCATCCCTCTCCTCTCGCCGAACATACTAGAGACGTCAGCGTTAGCGCGCGCGCTCACCCGTCACAATTTGGGACGCGCTCTGACAGATCGGCCTCAGCCGACCTTGATGCACGCGCTCCCCGCTCGTGTCCAGATAAAGCCGTGCACAAGCGAGAAAAAAAGAAAAAAGAAACTCTGGGCGCACAGCGACGAAACCCAGACTCGCCGGTGGCCGCATAAACGAACCACTCTGCGCGGCCGCTAATGGGAAGCGTTCTCTCGCTCACTCTCTCTCTCTCTCTCTCTCTCTCTCTCTCTCCAAAGCCGCGCTTTCGCGCGAACCTCTGGTGCACTTTCTCTCCCTCTACTTTCATTCCCTACCCCCTGTGCAGCGCGGTTGAGGTGTCCTCTGCCGAGAGACAGTTACTGCGCTGCACTTTACCCCAACCTTTCCTTCCCATCATCAAGAATCACCTTCTCTCTCTTTCTCTCTCTCTCGACACCCAGAGACGCGTGAACGCGACGTGTCGACGAAGCAAAAGCCGCCGTTGACGCCGCCGCCGCGAACGTGGAGAGGAGACCATCTACAGACTCCGCGAAACCACCGAAATACAGGAAGGAGAGAAATCCGAGAGTGACGCGTCGAAATCGGCGGTGTCGCTGCGAGAAGTGCACTGAACCAAAAGTTGGCCCCGACGCGTGGGGCCTGCAGTACACGTCGCCATCGTCGTCGTCGACAAGCACGACGACGTCCTCCACGTCGGTCTTCCGCAGCTAGCTAGGCCTTTCTATACATGGCCGGGCGACGCCACGCACGCACATCTCAGCCGCACGCGGGAGCTGTCACGGAGCGTGACGCGAATCGTGCGACGATCATCGGCCGTTTTCATCTGTCACGTGTCCAATTACCGTAATGGCGGCTGCGCCTTCGGCTTTCATTGGACCCGGTTGTCTATTTCTGGTTTTTTTCTTTCTTTCCCTTTTGACTTAGTCTTTCTTCTGCCATTCTTCATTTCTGAGCTTTTGTTTTGTTTTGTTTCTGACTCGGCGTTCTTCGCGTCCTTTCCTTGATGGCAGGGGCGTCGTGCTTCATTGAGCAGGTTGTGTATTAGTGCTCCGCCCCCGAGCATGCGTGTTTCTTTCTTTGTTTTTTTTGTTTGTTTGTTCGTTTGTTTGACATTCGTTAATAGACGTCGCTCTAAGCCGAAGCGGTCCGCATCTTGTTAGCATCGCTCTACCGCAATACCGAGGTGCTTACGTGTCAAAGCGTCTGTACTTTGTGGAGTCGCAAATGGATATATGGGGTGCACAGCTATTGATGCACATGAAAAACAAAAAGGAAAGAAAGAAATCGGCACACGTAGACGATGACTCCGTCTGCGAGCTCATCTACAACTGTATCGGCATGCTGTTGTGGTGAACACTGTCATCTTCTAAATAACTTCTCCGTGTGGCTTGTGGTACATCGTAAAGAACAGAAACTGGAGATCATTGAGGACAAAAATTTCAAAAGAAAGGAAGAAAGAAACTGCGCGGGAACGCAAAGGAAGTCAGTTGAGCGGTCCATGAACGACTCTGCAAACTGGTTGAAAACAACTTTCTTGAAAAGTCTAACAAGCGGATGTTCCGTCTCAAGGCGTGGATTGGGACGCACGCTATGGTCACTCTTTAGATAAGTGCCAAGGCACTAAGCAGTGAGAAAGTTGTCAGTTATTTTTCTCTCTCTTTTTCTGAATTTTAAGAACAGCTGTCTTCCTTTGGTGTAACCATCCTCTTTAATGTAGAACGTTTCAAAGAGAAAATAATTTAGTACACATCTCTTAACTTGAGAACGAGCAAATCATTAGGTTTCCGCTCACAAATTGAGGGAAGCGCCTGCCGTCGTCCTGGGTTCCCGGCTCAACCGTTCGGCGCAATAGCTTGCTCATTAACCCACATGCGCGTAGGCGGGTTCTTTGTTGGGAACAAGTTGAAGCCCCCCTTCTTCCCATGATTCTCATCGGCAAGCACGTCCTAACGACGCTTATGGTTCCGACACAGTCGGAAGGAAGGAAGAGGAAAGGGAAAAGTAGAAGGCAGGGAGGTTAACCAGAATAACGTCCCGTTGGCTACCCTACACCGGGGGAATGGGAAAGGGGAAAGCAAGGATCACAGGGAGAGAGAGGAGGGAAGGAAAGAAGGAAATTGCGGCAAGTTCGCTGACGCGTGTGGTTTTACAGAAGTTGCATTAATAGTCACAGTTGGTTGCACAAACCCGTCGTCCTTAAGAAACACAAAAGCGCCTTCACAGCTTTATGGGCCGACGGGCGATGGGGGCAGTGTTCCAGCAGCACCTGCACAGAAAGCGGCCGATTGTCCGGTTTTTGGAAAGCTTTGGCAAGGTCTTGTCTCTCTGGGGCATATCTTGGACAGTTGGCACAGTCGACTTGCGAACAAATGAAACGTGGTTATGCAGTCGTCGTTAAACCTTACTAGTATAACCCTGCAAAGTACAGTAAAGACGGGGGACACCCGAAATCTGTTTGCAGTAGTAAAATATATTCTTTCAGAAACCGATGTTCACTGGATTCGGGGGAAACAGGCTGATAACTTGACGATTAAACTTAACCATCGCGATATGCTGTAGTGGCTGTGACGCAGCGCTGCCGAGCACGAGGTCGTGGGTTTGATTCCGAGCCGCGGCGACCGAATTCCCACGGGGGCGGAACACAAGAACGCTCGTGCACCGTGCATCGGCGGTATACGTTAAGGAAGCCCAGGGGGGTCAACGTTAAATCCACGTCTCTCCACTACGGTGTCCCTCGCAACGGTACATTAAACTACGTAATTTAATGCAACTAATACAATCGTTGTTTGAAGGTTGCGCATATGTCTTGGCCTTTCTTCTTTTTTTGCCCTTAGTGTTTTGATGCGAATAGCTTTCTTCGCAACGCCACACTAGTCTTATTTCCGATGCCTGACTATACCTTGCCATCCCACCGAAAATGTGGGCCGACTCTGGAGACAGCGCAGTCTAAAAAACTGCGCCAAGACCAAAGGTGGAGAATGATAATGCGGGAAGTTCATCCGGGCATGTTCCCAATGTGTATGTGTCTCTCTTCAAAGAACGCGTCATGCGCCAACCGGGTTCTCTGCGTACGTGCCCGCGAGTGCGCGCGGACTTCACGGCGGCGCCGCCAGAGCGCGCTGCGCGTCCATACGAAAGCGCGAGGGAAGAGCGCCGCTGCAGCACACGCCTCATACACGACGCGCTACGGCTATTCGCATACTTGCATGGATAGTCGTCGTGGCTGAGTTCTGCCCACGGTGTAGTTCTGCCCTATCATTATTTACGCCATTACCTCGCAAATACTGCTTCATTCCGCCTGGCTTGTGCCACCTCCTCCGCCGTCGATGCTGGCACCCCTTTCTACGCCTTGGACGCGTCTCCTTTTCTTCTTACGATTCTTTCACTTCTGTCCTTCCGCTGCGCTGCGACGATCTGGTGGGCGCGCGCGCCTCTCAAGTAGAGTCGCTGTTAATGAGGGGAGTGACAAGTTTGCCCGACAAGCCTTCACTTCTCCCTCGCCCACCCCCTCTCGCTTGACAAGGACTCCTTCGGTACCTCGTTATATCTCCCTCTTTTCAACCCCGTCTTGCTCGGCCCTGCTCTCACTGCGGAAGCCCACGCCGACGATGCCTCAATAGTCTGTTGACGTTGACAGCTGCCTTTCAAGCGCTTCCGGACGAGCACGTTATCGTTGTCCCTTTCGTTCTATTATTATTTTTAATCTTTTCCTCGCGCTGCCAGCCCGTGCCCGAGCCCGCCGCGGAATTTTTTTTTCCCGTCAGTTTACCGGTACGCATTATGATGCACCCGCGCATTAATCATCCTGCGTTTCTGTGTTTACCATTGATTGCTTCAGTTTGGCAGTCGATTACCGGATACCTTGTTCTCTTCGTCTTTCGCTCTATTTCTGCGATACTTGTGTATGCAGCGAGACTATTTGGTTCGGGTTGTTTATACTTGCGTAGACTGCAGTATACGTGTGATACTGGTTTCCATTTAGACCGACTTAACTCTTGACATGTGCGCTCACTCTCTCGAGGCTCGTCAAATTGTTTATCTTTGCGACTGTTTGCTAAAAGATAAAGTGAGAACAAACTATATCCATCTGATTAAAATCACGTTAAATGGCTTGGACTAGCATGGAGTACGCTAGTTTTAATATGCAGTAATTTGGCGACCCGCAGGTTTTTCATCGTCTTTGCTGTCCACATCACACTATAGCTTTAGTCATAGAAATGTCAGTGCGGCGTAAAATAACTGACGCAGTAAGCAGGGCTGAAAGACGCCGACTACTTTCTTTTTTTTAATTATGGGGTTTTACGTGCCAAAACCATTTTATGATTATGAGGTATGCCGTAGTGGAGGACTCCGGAAATTTCGGCCACCTAGGGTTCTTTAACGTGCAGCTAAATCTAAGCACACGGGTGTTTTCGCACTTCGCCCCCATCGCAATGCGGCCACCGCGGCCGGGGTTCGATCCCGCGACCTCGTGCTCAGCAGCCCAACACCATACCCACTGAGCAACCACGGTGGGTCGCCGACCACTTCCTGTTGGGTACCTTTTTCTCCTCCGTTTTGCTCGTCCTGTATACAACCAGCGCCGAAACCGGGCGTGCCAACATCAGTGCCGTAGCACACAACCAGGCAAGAGCAGGAAACAGTTCTCAGTAGTGTGTGCTGTGATTTTAGGCCGGAAAATTAAAAAAGAAAATCTGGGATTTTACGTGCCAAGACCACAATATAATAAACGGGGGACCCCGGGTAATTCTTGACCACTTGCTTTTTTTTTAACCTGCACCCAATACACGGTACACGAGCCTACTTGCATTTCGCTCCCGTCGCCATGCGGCCGCCGCGGCTGGCATTTAAACCCACGACCTCGTGCAGTGCAATCCCGTCGCCACTAAGCGACTATGGCGGCTGTCAGCTGAATTCACTACTTATCTTGATGCACGCGGGTCCAGATGTTAACTAAAATTTGCTGGTTACTGGCGTATACTAGAACGCAAGGGCGCGTGCGTTATTCGTAACGCACTTGATTACGGAGACAGCTTGGCTTGGAATCGTCTGGCTGAAGCAAACAGTGATACGGGCACGGACCTCATCGTCGATAGTGCAGTGTCATTCATTTCCGTGGCCTTTCTATAACCCATGGGCGCAGCATATATTAGTTGAGCCCTCAAAAATGACTTGGCACCTCCTGACCTGCGTTGGTTTCTCATCGCACCCTTCTTTGTTAGTCCTGTTTACTATACGTCAGCCTGCAATGTTTGTTCTTGCCGAGGTCTCCGTTACACACTTCGTCTAAACGGAAGATGGCTGGAGAAGTCGTCCGGTACTCAATGCCTGTAGCTGCTCGAGTTCTTGATGGGATCGGCTTAGTTTCGCTTCACATTCAAGTTGAGTTTCTTTTTCGCGCTGCTTTGAGCATTGAACCAGCTGGAAGATCCTTGGGCCATGACCGTACGCGTCGATGGCACAGAAAACCACGATAGCGTTGTTGAAGCACCTGAAGTCGACAGGTCTTGGCAACCATGTGTAGACTCGGTGCGAACCATCACATGTGCGCGAAACCGTGCTCTCTCTCACTCCTCTCTTTCTCTCTTCATCCCCATACCCCTTCCCCTAGGGCAGGGTATCAAACCGGACCTGCGTCTGGTTAACCTCCCTACCTTTGCTGTCTTCTCTTTCTCTCGCTCTTTCCCCTGCTTTGAGTGCTACTTAGCTGGAATAGGCAGTGCGCCTTCACGTACTTATCACGCATCCGCATTCTATGCGTCTGTAGACATTAAAAGTCCATTTCGCACAACGAGTAGGCCATTACGGATGCGACAACACAGTCTATTTCGCTTATGAAGGACGTTTTGCTCCAGCATAGTCTCCGAGTTTGAATTCATTCAACGGGTAATTTCATAAATGATCGTCGAAGAACATGCGAAGAGAGTTTCTACGATGACCGTTCGGGAATGTTCTTTCTTTTATGCGAAGCATATTACGAGGGCTCAACCCAGCTCCTCAGGCGCGGCGGTGACCATGAAATCACGTGACACCGTGACGTCACGACAGAGGAGAAGTGGCTTTGGCTCAACTCTTGCAAGACGGGCTGGGTGGGAATCGAACCAGGGTCTCCGGAGTGTGGGACGGAGACGCTACCACTGAGCCACGAGTACAACGCTTCAAAGCGGTACAAAAGCGCCTCTAGTGAATGCGGTGTTGCCTTAGAAACGCGCTGTTTCTAAGGCGTGCGTCTCTTGCTCAGGCGCACATTTCGTTGCCGCGCCGAACGCTGCTTTGCTCGACGCTCACCGCGTCCAATGCGGGGCGCGTAGTCGCTGCCCTGTAGCCCATTGTCTTACACCCCTTGGCGGGTCGACGGGAACGCTGTCGCGTTCCACTCTTGGAGGCGAAGAAGTAATGCATGAGTTGTTTCTTCGTCTAGCCGAACCAAATATAGCCAAGCAACAGCAGTTCACCAGGCTAAACAGTGGTTCAACAACTAAAATAAAGGCTAGTATGCTTCGCATCCTGGGCTTAACCTTACCTAAGCCACAGCCATTTTTTTTTTCTGCTTTCTTTTTTTGTTGCGTGCAATGAGGCAATTTTCTGTAACAGGAGGACAGCCGTCAGACTCACATATTGAAATTAATTTTTAAATCGCGTAGGACCTAAATTTGTGGCGATTTCGATTTGTACCTATGCTTTAGAAAAATGCATGCTCGTTATACGTCTAAAACGCTTCGTTCCAAACTGCGAATTAAAAAAAAGCGCTTCTCTGTCTCTCCATTCGTCGCTAGAGGTGAGACACCTTTCCTCTGTTTCCCGTTCCCATCGTTTCGCTTTTTTGTTTCTGTTCTCTGTCACAATGAAATAATGTCACCGGCGTCGGGACGAGAGCGAAAGTAATTTCGCTGCCCGTAACATTGTTTCCGGTACTGTCACGGCCGCCAAGCCTTGCTCTCTTTTTGTTTTTGTTTTCAGGTTTTAAACCTTGATGGAGAGCCCGTAACAAGACGAGCTTGAAAGATTGCCGCCCTGCGCAGAATCATGATTGATCCTATCGCGGTGCGCAGGAAAACTAGCTATTTTCTCTTCCGCGGTGACGGTGATAGATCGCGAACGGCCACCGAAGGTTGCTGCGTAGCGATGCGAGAGCCAGAAGCGCGGACCTGGCGCGCTTTGGGACGAATTAATCGAGTGGAGAATTAGCTGGCGAACATCCCAATTTCTTTATGCATCGTGGAGCGTCTCGGCAAGCAAACAAGAGATCAGTTTTGCAGAGCGTGGTGGGTGAGGGAGAAATGCGCGCGCATCGTGAACAGTGCATCTTGCGCGCTTCAAGCTGCGGCGGGCGTACAGTCGCCCAAATCTTTAACTGGTGTGCGGCAGCGGCGACTTTTCTGGGCGTCAGCGCCGTATGACGCGGCGAGGCTGGAAACAGCCTAGTAGACGATGGGCCCAGCTGAGCGCGCTTTGTCCGCATGCGCTTAGCCTCAGACTGTTTCCAGCCTCGCCCCGTCAAACGGCGCTGACGCACGGAAAAGTCGCCGCTCCCGCATACCAGTTAAAGATTTGGGCGCCTGTACGTGCGTGCTCGCTCCAACAGTTTAGTCGTGTGGTTTGCCGGGCCAGTTGGTGCATTGTGAACGTGTAAGCGGTTCCAGCAAGTACGGACACGAGCACAAGTAAAAGGAACGGACAGGACAGCGCTGTCTTGGACAGTGTTGTTCTGTCCGTTCCTTTTACTTGTGCTATACAGTGTTGTCCTGTCCGTCCCTTTTACTTGTGCTCGCGTCCGTACTTGCTGGAAGCCCTTATACGTTCGCTCGCTCCAACAGGTAACGCAACGCGACCATGACGGGAATGCATCAACAACGCGATGCGGACGCAATCTAGAACGGAAACTAGAAGGCAACACGCATGCCCACGTGTTCTCTCTGGAAGAACAACAACATGAACACATCCCTCATTCACGAATGTGACACGAACATAAACGCACCTGCCTAACATGCATACAGCACGAACGCTATACATGCATACGCATTACCCACCGCGGTGGCTCAGAGACTGTGGTGTTGCATTGCTAAGCACTAGGTCGCAGGATCGAATCCCGGTAGCGGCTTGGTCGCATTTCGATGGGGGCGAAATGAAAAAAAATGAAGAAACACCCGTCTCCGGTGTATTGGGGCATGTTAAAGATCTCCATGTTAAAGTGCCCCACTACGGCGTGCCTCATGAATCAAAGCGGGGTTTTGGCACGCAAAACCCAAGAATTCAATTACGTGCACACATAACAGGCACACAACGGCCGTTTGACACAACGGCAGCGTAAATACAAAGGCACGTAAGCTGCGCGAACTGCAACTGAACGCACGCGCTGATGCACAAGCGAGCTACAAGCGCGCAACACAAACACAACACGCTCCCTCCTCCTCCTGCCGTGACAATGCGTTGGCGGGCCAACAAGGCATGGCAAATAGGCAAGCGAAGCACGACAAACTGCAGAGAACTAAGCTCGCTGTGGGACGAAACTAAAACGAGTTCGCTTTCCTTTATTTTTAAATTATATTTCTCGTCTTCTGAGACCAACCTCCTTATTCTTTTGTACCCTGGACAGCATCATGTAGGAAATTATGCGTCGAAAAGAACTCGGTTTTAGAAGTAGCGGTTTCGTTCCTCTGTCTGACACGACAATGTAAAGACACGACAATGACACGACTAGGTAACTGTGACTTTCACAACGGAAGCCAGCAGCTGTCGAATCAAAGGCTAGCATCATACCACGCAAGCGTTATATAAGGACTTCACCGTACATTCCAGACAAACCGGCCGTTATTACCGACGACGTCCTGGCGAAATTACGCTGAGCGCATCTTCCGAGCGGGGGAGAACAGATGCCTCGGCGTAACTCATTGTCCAATCGTTTGTCCAGATCGCCTTGTCTGCAAGGCGCGTACTTATGCTTCTCCTATCACTCTTGTAATGAATTCTTATTGCTCCTGCTTTTTTATGACTTCTTTTTTTTTTGAGGAGCGGCTTTTTACCGTCACTTCGAGAAAGCTTTTCTTTATCCTCTGCTTTCTCTTCTTTCTTCTTCCTAAATTCTTGTTTCATTTGTCTTTTGAGTAATTCTACTTCTGGCATATTTAAACGTATTAGCGTGCACAATACTGGGACCCCGTTGACAGTCCCGGGGGGCCCATTCCCGATCTGTCAACAGTCAGCCCGACCGAGTTCTTCGCTTTCTGGCGTTTCCTAGTCGTAGCACCGACGTACAGCGCGGCTCTCAAGGGCGACCTTCGGGGCTGCTGCGGTTTCTCTCAAACCACGTCCGCAGAGTACAAGTTGAAAGGATGATCGACGCGTCGCCTTTTCTCCGGCTTCCGTCTCCACGCCTAAAACACGCCCCGTGCAGAAAGCCACGCGCCAGGCGGGCGAGTGTGACGCTGCAATATATGCTCCGCTTTCCTCGGTGCCCGACTCCCTTTATTGATCCGCGCTTTTACGAGCTGTCAGCGCCGTATCTCACGGGCGGCCCGTTGATAAAGGACTCGGCTGGCTGTGGCCCTAAATCTTGGGATACAGAGAGAGAGAGATTGGGAAAGACAGAGATCCGGGGAGAGTCCTCGGAGGAAGAGTTGGACGCCTTGCGGGGTGCCTTTCCACTTTGGACACCGAGCGTGTATACCACCTCCTCCGATGTGTCGGCGAAAGGGCTGGGCGCGCGCGCGGTCATAAACATTCCCAGGAAAGTCGATCTCACGTAACTTTCACCGCAGGCTCGCCCCCCCCCCCCCCCCCCTCCTCTTCACCCCTCACCCCTTAATAGGCGAGCCTTTGGCTAGGCCGGACCTTGGCTGCTCTTCGCGAAGCGCCCATTTCCCGAGAGCCGCACAGTTTAGGTATGGATTGGGACCGAAAAGAGGAGAGAAAATTGGCACGAATACCTCGAGGAAGTACTAAGCGAAAACCTGTCCTGCGATCTGCCGAAGTAAGTTCGGCTCGTAGTATATAGGAATAACTTTCCGTTCGTTTTTTTCCTTCGCTTTTCTGTAGGACCGACTCGCTGTTGTGAAGTTGCCAGCGCCTGGTGTCTTCAGTCAGATTTATTAAGGAACGTGTTAATGAAAAAAGCAGTCTTTTCACAGAACATTCGTCTTCATGGGCGAGCAAAAAGCGGAGAGAGTTCGTTTAATAAGGGTGGAGATGCCAGTCCTACCATATGCCACTTCAGTTGCACGTGGTCGAAATAGCGCGAAAAGGCTAAGAAAGGAAGTAGTTGAAATACTCTAGTTAAAGTAAACTAAGTAACTGCAGTTCTAGAAAACTATCTCGAACAATGTCCATAAGTCTTGACGTGCGTTGATAAAGCAACAGTGCCTTCGCTGTTGAAAGCAGGCGCTTAGTGCTGTCCCAAGGGCCTTGTAAGTCTCTTGAATTTGCATATTACGTATATCGAGTCCAAGTTCATGCATCTGCTGGAACAGAAGTACTTGAAAGTCTGCGCTCGTGCATGTTACTTTCTCATGTTGTCCTTCGTCTGTTCACGCTTGTGTGTGTGTGGTAGAGGTGGGGGGGGGGGGGGAGGCGCCAGAGAAATGTAATCCCGATCCGTCCTTGGCCAACCTTTTAAAGCTCACGACTTGACCAAGTTCGCCGCGTGAAATGAATGCAAAAGAAAAGCTTTCCAATTATTTCTTGGTCAACTTTTTTCAACTGATTTTCAATACATTCTCCACTGCTAGCTGCTCAGCTGCCAACTATCTGCACATCGTCAAGTGTTCGTCTGAATATCCGTGCTTTTAATGCAACTGAAAATCTTAAACTTTGTGTGCTTTTCACTGTTTCTTTTGTCGTTGTCGCAGGTCTTATTGTTGTGTAATCATCATCGCGTAATCATCATCGACATGCCAGTCATCATCGACCCGGCATCTCTACCCTGACGGTCGAAAGCCACAGCCATCTTACCATCCTGGCGCCGTCGTCGGCGTTGTCTTTGTTATTCTTGTCATGCCGTTGTCGTTATCGAGCCAAATACGCCCAGCGTCGACGACTTCTTCGTTGGAGAATCTAATCGTGTTGCATTATTTACCGGCAAATAACATCACTCTTCTTTTTTTTCTAGCTCCTGCTAGGAATTCGTTGTCTCCTCTTGATCTGACAATCGACACATAGGTAGAACACGATGTTTGCTCGCGCGAGAACGTCGCACTTCTTCAATACCGTTTCTCCACTTCGTGCACGTTTGCGACTACATTCAACACTTGGGAGCCACCAAACTGTGCTTTTCTTTGAAAATCTTTTGCGTTTTGTTACTCCTGCAGAAGTGCCAAATTATTGTGGAAGTTAAAATGGGTATAGTGCGAGGGACGGGAGTTAGCTGTAACTAAGACATAAAAAAGAAAAACAATGAAACGCTAGTGCATCTGCATTTCTGTTCTTGTAGCCAGCTCGCTATTTGTCAGCACCACTGGAACTCGTCAGTACTGCTTTAAAGTAGTTCTCTTCTTTTGCACACATGTCCTTTCGTCTTCTTTTTCTTTTGCTTCCCTCTTTCAATCAGGGAACTCGCGCCCTTTTGGAAAGTCACGCCAACTTCAAGCTTTTTCCTATTCGCATTCGCTGCTCTCTTTTGGAGAGACGAAAAAGAAAAGAGGCCGACAATGAAAAAAAAAAAAAGCCAGAGAACGCAACCCCGCCGCCGGCGCCCCCACGGCTTGACCTCCACGGCACACATTTCCGTCGCGTGCGCGCGCCGACGCTTCGAATGCGCGTCGCGCCGCGTCGTCTCGCGCCGCGTCAGTCGCCTTCCTCGTCGAAGCGTCGGGCAAGAATAATAAGAGCTGGAGGTTCAAGCGCCAAATGCAAGCCGTAGTCTCGAGCCTCGACAACGGCTCGAGACTACGCTCGCTCGCTTCCGATGACAATGACGGGGGCCGCCGAACAAGACCCTTGAGGCATGCGGCGCGGCGAAAGAAATTCGGGTTTTTCTCGGAGCTCTGACGGGAGTGTGCAAACTGCTCTTTCTCGGACTTTATCTCTTTCCCGTTTTTCTTTCTCCTCCCCCTTTTTTTCGCCCCCGGTTTGTCGAAGACGCCGCGAAGCGAAGAATTAAAGGGGAACGACAGTACACGGGGAGTGGTGCGCGGAGTCGGTCGAGCGTTGCCGCTTCTGTGCATCCATACGTTGGGATAAGAGTATATAAGCAGCGCGAACTGGTGTCTTGGTGGCGAGGCGGATGCGAGAAGACAACCCTTTCTGACGTTTCTTTAGTTTTTTTTCCTTTCTTTATCGAATTTTACTGAAGCACTCCTTGACTCTCGAAGCCGGAGTAAGGGCGCGACTGAAAAAAAAAAAAAAAGCTCCGAGGCGTCGTTCTGAACAAACTCGCCCCCAAACCAAATTGTGCGTTGCGGCGCTAAACCAAGGCGGTGAATGTTACCTCTTTTTTGCGTATTCTCTGGTTTAGAATCTCAGAAAACGACAGCAGTAAAGAAAAAGAAAGACGCTGAAAGGAAGAAAAATGAACAGAAAATGGGGGGAAAGGACGCTCCTCAAGAAGGCTTGTAAGTCTTGTCTAACTCCATTTCGCGCATCCCGTTGTGTAGTTCGCTTTATTTTTATTTTATTCATATCTCCTTGACACGCACCGTCCATTTCTTTTCGTTCTTGCGCCGTTCTCATATTTTTTTTTCTCGCATTCACCCCTTTACCCCCAGCTCTTGGCTACAGCTTGCCTCCTCCTCCTCCCTTCCTTCGCTCTCTGCTCTGGTGCGGGCACGACCGACGATGCCAACCCGCGCGGGAAAGTTCTCGGCTAGGGCGTGCGGCCTGCGGTGCAGATAGGCCAAGAAAAACGACCTTCTTCCGCCTTCGACATTTATGATGCTTGCCGCCACGCGCGCGCGCTTTCTCACACACACGCGCGCTCACTTTCTCGTGTGACTCGCGCGGTTCGTTCCGGCCGTGGTGATGCGAACGGGTCCTTTTCTTCCTCTTCTTCGCTCAGTTGTGGTTGCGCGGTGGGGAGGCGACGCGACGCGAAACGTGGTTATGGCACGCAAAACCAGCAGCAGCTGCTGCTTCTTCTTAGAAACCCCGTTCCTTTTTTCCCGCTTGCATCTCCCTATCCCCATTTCCTTCCCTCGGTTTCCGAAAAGGCTGGATTATTATTTTTTTTAATCTGTGGTCTTCTTGCGCCTCCTTGGCCCTCGAATCTTGATTGACTGTACCATGAGCCTTCCTCTCCCCTTCCACGGCCTGAATATTCAAAGCAAGCCCGCTTTGCTTGTTCGGCGGGAACATATTCACATATTCATTAGCGTCTCAGAGAGCGCCCCCCCCCCCCTCCCCCTTCCGCCCGTAGTCGTCTATGTCGTCCTCGTCGCCTCTGCCACCGACGCCTGCTTCCGTGGCCGTTCGGAATAACAGCGGTCTTCCTTAAAGCAGGACAGGGACGGCGGAAGAGTCGGGCGCTTGAGAAGTCTACCCCGCCGCTCCTTCGTGGTGGAGGCGGCGGCGGCGGTCTCTAACATCGTTTTCCTTTCAACCCTTTCTTTAATTTTTTTTCGTTTCACTTTTTTTTTCGGGTCGAGAGAAGGCGTCGTTGTTAGGAGATGAGTCTTGCGCACGAAGGGGAAGAACTGAAACTTGGTGCGAAAAAGAAAAAAAAAACGAACGGAGCGAGGAGTAAACGGGTGTTATAAGCATAGGATCTCGGCTGTACGTACATCCTCTCGTAGCCGCTCCTCCTCCTCCTCTGCCCTTTCGGTCTGTTCCTCCTTTCACTCGGCTTTCCTGCAGCGGAAAAAAAAAATAAAGAGATCCTCTCCGTTCGTGAATCAGTTTCCTCCGTGGCCGCCGCCGCCGACGCCGCCCTGTTTTGCACCGGCTGCAATGATAAACGAGCCTCGGCTCCGAAACTGGTGGCGCGGGCGCCCGCGCGATGTTTGGTTCCGTCCGCGTATTCTTTCTGTTCCTCTCTTTTTTGTCGCTTTTTTTCATTCTACTTCAATCCTGTCGCGCTCAGACATGCTTCTACTCTTCCACTTAATTCTCCTCCTCTTTGTTTTCTTTTTTCATTTTTTTTACACTGGTGGCATATTCTTTTGGCTTATCGTTCCTAGCTTCGGATCTTGCATTTGATGTTTATTCGGCCGCCCGAGATCCCGCGCCGAGCACAGCGCTACTCCTTTGAATTCCACTCCACTTGCTCGAAAGAGCGGCGCGCTTTTTGAACTTTAGCGAGCGCCGGTCGGCGAGGCGGAACCCACCGCAAGCTCCCTCCCCTCCCCACTTTCCAGTTTGCCTGGGGATTTGCGGCCGAACCTCTCGCACTAATGGCCGCTTAGCTGCTACTACTACTACTTACTCTGCTGCTGACGCAGATGCGCAGATATCTCCCGGTTTAACACTCTCGCCTTTCTTTCCGTTCCTTTTTCTTCCTACGTGTTTGCCTTCCGCTTTTCTTTTTCTTTTTCTTTTCTTCCCCTCCGTACTCCCGACTTATACTTTCGTTTCGCCATTCTCGCTGCCATTTCTCTCGTAGGAACGTACGTTACTTGTACCAGTTCCCCGCGCGTTCTTTTCTCGATATCGTTTTATTCCTCTTTCCCGGCCCCACGCAGTGCCAATGCCTTCGGTTAGCTTCCGAGCTTCTCGGCTTATGCCGTAGCCCACTCGGTTTCTTTGCTTCCAAAGTCGCCTTCCCCTGAGAAGTGCTTCGCCGCCGTGCACGGCCGTGTCCTAACCCCCTCCACCTCTCCCCTCAGCCGGTTGGTAATGCGTCTTCCGGCTCGGTGCCTTACTTCCGTCTGGCAACCCTGTCTCGCCTACTCCACCACCGTAACCCACCCCTCTTTGCTCCGCGAGTGATTTTTCGCTGACGCCACGGGGCCAACGAGCCATGCAGGCCGTGCCGACGGCGCGTGCTACCCTAATCCCGCACAGCCCTCCCCGTTTTCATGGTGATATAATTTTATTCCTTTTCCCTTTGCGCATACTACAGGAGTATGCACGCGTGCACGCCACCATGCTTAACTCAACTCTCTCTTTCTTGCTTTTTTTTTTGCTTTCTGCTTTCCATGCTCAGTGAGGTGTCTGGCGCGCACTTCCTGCTTCCCAGATCACCGCGCACGCAACGCACTCAGCACCGTAGGCTCAATGCCTAGGGACTCTAAGCTAGACGTGAGTTGAAATGTTCTTTTATTTTTTTCAGCGGCATAGGTGAATCGACGAAGTGCAACGTTCACTGTCAGTTTGAAAGCTCGACTTGATCTGAAAAGTTTTGGAAATCTCCTATTGCAAATGCGCTTTGCGAGAAAGCGAGAGCACAGAAGCAAAGCACGCCAAACTAACCTCAGGATAGTGGTATTTTGTTTTTTGTTTTTTCGTAGAACAGCAGATACATCGCTAAGCAACTAAAACGAAAATAACAAATAACACGCATGCGCAAAATAGAAGTAGTGCACTGTATGAAGCCTTAGACACAGAAGACACTCCCCTGAATCTTGCGTACGTGTTTTATTCACTGGCTTTCACCTTAAGTGTGTCATTTACCGATGCATCCAGCACTTACAACCTCGTAGCGCTAAGCAGCGCTCGTAATAAACCTGTGGTATGAAATGAAAAAAAAAAGAGATCCGGCACAACCCGTCTCACGACTAAATGTCGACTTTAAAGCGATTAGCATTGAAGCAATATGCCTCCACGCACCGTACTGCAACCGCCAATACGCGTCACGTATGAGGCGCATGCGCAGCCGGGCTCCTCTATCGCGCTTCCTGCTGCACGCGCTGCGCCATCTGGCGATGCCGCCGTAAGTACCGCAAGTGTTGCGGATTCCATTTCACCGAGCAGTAGATAAATTTGAAAGGTTACTTTGGTCGTCGTAGATCGGTACATGTGTAGTTACACAAGTTGACATCAAAGAGATTCATTGAACAGCGATTCATTTTATGGCGCTCTTTGGCCATAACTAGCCCTCCCACCATAAAACACCGCACATCATCCAAATGGTTAGAGACGTAGATGGGCAGTCCAGCTCCCTAAATTGCGCGAAGCGCCCAAAGCAGGCCAGCCACATTAAAGAATGCAGCATATCCGAGGAGTTGGAGTCTATACATTGCGAAGCTTTGTGTGAGTGCGCGGATAGTCGAAACAAACACGCACACACGCACACAAACGCATACTCACGCACGCGCCCTCGCACACCCACATATGCTCACACACACACACGCGTGTGCGCGTGTGAGCACGTTATGCTGAGCTTTTTGTTAAGCACAGTTGCTGATTACTAGTTTAAGAGGCAGCATGCGCATACGTACGTAGCGCAATTCGGATCCATTCTACCCAGAAGGAATGTTTACTTCCGTAAGATAGCTAGGCGGGCGAGTCGTGTAGGATTTATCGTACTTTTGGTAACAGCGCAAAGGGGCACGGGCAAATGGAAGAAACACACCTGCCGCAATGTCGTGCTTCTTCCTTTTGTCCGTGCCCCTTTGCTGTGTTACCAAATGTACCTTTACTTCCTCATTACTATGCAGCCGCGGATCGGCGAAGGTGAGGTTTCTGGTTCGCTTTTCTCTTTCCCCCGCATGGCCGGCGCTGCCGCGTTGTTGATGATGATGATGTTTATCATTTATTGGCAGCCCATTTGAAACAGGGCGGTGACAACTAGTTACCTAGCCTGGTTTAGTGACTCAGGTATGCTATACATGCTTTTTATTCTTGCATTTTGTATAAATCTCTAATGTTTTTTTTTCTCTACAAAATTTCTCTATCTACCTTGTACCGCTACCCATGCCTGTAATGAATCCAGTTCTATCAATCTCTTCCCTGCTTTTCTTCCACCAATACGCTAAACGTTTCTAGCTTACCGCGACTGCTGACCGGTTTATGCTTCCGTCCACTTCAAAACCAAGCACTTCTGGAAGGTGTATGATAGCTATAGGTATCAGTGGATGAATCCCGTCGTATTCCATTAGAATGGGCTTAGTGGTCTTCGGATTTTTGTTGCGGCATACCCATGCCTCATGTTGTTGTGAATATTTGCTCAGGTATGTTTTTCTCCTCAGGCAACCAGCTCGAGCCTCAAATAGAAAGGCACTTTCCTTCGTGTTATCGTACATATTTTCCTTTCTAATTTATTTATTATCATTCTTGTAAATCTCTGTGGTCTCTCTTGTTTCCATTCTTTTGCATCCGATTCACTGTTTCTGTTTTTCACTGTCTCAGCGGATGCATGGAGGCGAGCGCCACCTGGGTTCGGTATGATTCGTTGGACTATTCGGCAAGAAAATAGCGAGGCCGCAGCCATGGTCACGAAATCCGGCGACTTTGGCAAAGAAACGCTTTGCTTTTAATGAGGAAAGATATAACGCCTTACGATACACGGTCACGCTCTTGATAAAAGAGTCTTTGTGGTTGGGTAGTCGTAGAATAATATTGAGCGCATGGCTTACATAAACTTGTAGAGTAAGCTCAACACACGAGCGCTTCTGCATTTCGCACCTTTAGGAATATGGCCAGCGCAAAGGTGAAAATGGAAGCCGCGGCTTCGTGCATGGCATCAGAACCATCAGCCGCTGAACCACAGTGGCGGCTCGTAGAGATTGATGGAAACATCTTCTCTGGAAAAACATGTTTTGAAGTAAACCGACTGACTAAACAAAAGACAATGCATTTTTCGCAATTAACAATTGTAAATCTGCGAAAATCTGCGAAAATCCACAAAAGAGTAAGCTTCGTGCAAGAAAAACAAATAAAAACTTGTCGTCGACGTCACAGCAGCACAAAGGCACAAATCCACATGGGCCTCTTTCTGTGTAAACCGTGCAAGTTTTCTTTCTGAATTCGTGTTGCTCAAAGGTGGATGGCATATTTTTCTCCCCCTTCAATGAACAATAACATGTTAAAATGCCTAGCGATAACCTTTACTTAATACGAACAGGGTGCAACTGAGTATCAAAGGGTTCTGTGTCTCGTCTATAATCCGTGTGCCAGTCACGTCTATAACCACTGTGCGAATTTTACTTTTCGTCCCGCTTGGTTGCTTTCTAGCTTCGTACGGAAGCGTTCGTTGAAGCTTCTCGACACATCCGAGATTCGGCAGTACGCGTCGAGAGTCTGCGACAGAAGCCCGACTATACAAGACCAGCAAAATATGGCTGGAGCCTGGCTGAAACCTGGTTAACGCCATCTATATGCGCGTCATGCTTAGAAAGGAACTGCGTAGTTCTTGGCTGATGCTAGTCGGGCATTCAGTGAGAGCGTACAAAATCGAGACATTCTTTATAGTGAAATAGAGATGTGTGCCTGGCCATACACATAACATGATACTTAATATGGCAGGGGTTATGTCAAAAATGACTCATTTCTACATGTCGAGTGTCTTATCTAGCGAAGTCGTACAAAGCTCATGAAAACGTCACAGATACCGCAGGGTAATCTTTAAAAAAAATTTCGGAAATGTAGCTGAATCCAGCGCAAACATCGCAAACACTTGGCTAGAACAACGAGCGTTAAACGCTACTACGTGTAGGTCCGTAGCAATTCCTAAGCTAGCGGCCTCGTTAAACTAAAATGGCAGTTCAAGGTAAGAGCAGAAACGCTGCTGCAGAAATAAACACGCTTTCGTTCCCATCTTCCCACTGTGTGTGTGCAGTTTGCTTTCTTGCACGCAACGCTACGCTTGGGGAGATGCACCCTTTACAGGAGGCCAAAAAAAAAAGTGGAAACTCGAATGGCTATCTAAAGGCACTTATTTTTTTCTTCTCACTCTTTTACAGCGAAAGCTCTATATGACTAACCTTCCGTAGTATTTTCGCGGTCCGACAGCTGAAACGGATTTAGCGAGTTCTAACAAACCCATACGGGCGCAGTGCGGCGGCGTAGATGCCAAATGCGGAAAAGGTTAGAACGCTCGCCGTGAACAATAGCGTGACGTCGAGGTCATCGCAGTATATAAGCAGGAGAGGTATGAACGGCAAAGACACTGACTTATCGATGTGGCGGACACGTGTAGTTCGTACACCCGAAGAACAGCATGCGTACGAGGAGCGCCAGAAGGAACAGCAACGATTATGTAAACGGCGAGAGCTCGACACGACCACCGACGAAGAACGTTCCCACCATGCTGAACGAAAACGACAATCGCGAGCCCGGGTTTGCAACGCAGGCGAGCAACATTTCCTTGCATGTTGCAATGCATTTAAGTACAGGCGATTCTATTCAGTCTTGCGAAACCTCGTCGTAGTTCTTTACGTCCGAACCACATACTCAGCTTTTGTTTCACTTAGCACCGAGCGAAAAGCCAGTGGGTTTAGAACAACCTCCACCGTGGTCCTCACTTCTGTTTTTCTTGCAAAGCGAGAAAGCAGATTGTTCGACATTTTCTAAGCACACGGCCTCGTTTCAAATCCTCTGCGGGGAAAAAAGAAGTTTGATGTTGTTTTCACTTGTGGGACAGAGCTACCAGTAGGGATCAGCCTACCTCATGTACGGTATCGCAAGTGCGAGACAGTGTTTTTGGAGTGGAGCCCTTTGAGTTAGGTGCTACCACGATCAAGTACACCGTGAGTCGGCGGCGCGGTGATGGAGGTAGAGGGGGGGGGGAGGGGGGTGTCTGTGTATGACAGGTTGAGTTAGCCGACTCTGGCTAAGCATCAAGGTTGTACCAAGACAGCGGGAAGCAAAAACGCGCACGCTTGGCTTCCGAGTCGAAAAATCCTTATCGGCTTAGTTTGGCGCATCTGTTGTTTTCTCCTGCCGCTAGTATATTGGCCAATAATGTACACTGTAAGAGCAACAGCTAAATGAACTAACAAGACGAACGTAATAACAACTGTAATTTCGAATGTAGCGTTCACTTTATGGGGCAACCGCTCAGTGCGTTAAGGGTGTTTTTATTGTTATTTAGGATGAGGATGTAAAATAGGATCCACGAAGCTGTTAGTGCGAAGAAGACGTATCCTCGCTAAAGTCTAAGCACCAAAGAAAACACCCCGGAGGGATACGCCGGAGTGAAAAAAATAATTGACAGAGATAGAGCCTTCTGTAAGTTTGGTTTCACTTTAGAGTATCGATGTCATGTTTTTCTCAAGTGAACAGCCGAGGCAAGCGGTAGTGCCTTGTGAGGTTTCAAGTTGAAAATATTGGGTATAAGGACATCCGTATATTGTTAGGAAGATGCTGTTGCCAAGAAGTTTTACGCTGCGCCGATAAGCAGCGCATGTTTTGTCGCACAGAAAGGATTTACTTTAAAGTGGTGCTTTGAAGTATTTCCTTTAAAGAAAGAACTTTAAAGCACTTAGCTAGACATGCACCCCACATTTATTCGAATGCCACCATGTAGCAAGGAGAGGTGTGATTTCGTGGACTGCGCCTTAAACACTGACTCAGTGTCATAACTCTTGCTATAATATTCCTAGATTTTTATCCGTATTGTTGAAAGCAATTGCTTTACTTCTTTGACCTAAATTATAAGCCATGAACTCTTATCAGTGAAGTGACACTGAAGCACACAGCTACGTTTTACGTGCGATACTTTAAGTTTTGTGGTTACTCTTAACTATCTCGACAAAATAATGGAAGTATTCGTTGCTCATACGGTGCCACTGCTCATAATTTTTCATAGCGCAGGCAAGCATCAAGGATACAGATTTGTTTTGGTAGATGATGATCTACACTGAAACTAAGAAAGAAAAGTTGCGTCTCCGTACAAGGCTCGTCGTACTTTTTTTTTTCGACTCTTTCTTTTTATCCCATTATTTTGTTTTATTTCTTTTCTTCCTTTTCAAGCAAGGACAGGTCGTTAGGCTTGAGCACTTCAGCTCCGAAGACGAACAAGATTTGTAGCCAGAATTACAAATGGGTTTCTCCTGGCCCACTACCCCATCTCCGCCCTTCTTGCCTTTCTTCTATTTGTCTTCCAAATCGTTTTCTAGAATCGACTACAGAATAGTCGGAATAAAGCTAGGCTTAGCCTACCGCTGAGTATGCAAATAACCAAATCGCTGGAGTGCAAATGTGTTCTGCAGGGTTTTCCCTTCACTTTCATTACTTTTTGAAAAGTTGTCCAATAATCTGCGTTCTCATGCATATATTCAACGTTTCTTGAGCTATTTAATGTCTAAGCAGCGATATGGCTGCTTCGCTCTGTTGTCGTATTGCCCTGCTCATTCATTACAATGCATTCCTTTGTATTACAAGCGGCAATTCGTCACTCGCCCAGTGGGTCGCTTTTATGACGATTTACTTTCGGTTTGTAACGTTACTTGAGCATTTGCATCAGCACATACGATGATGAAAGTGATTTTTAGTAATGACGAAGTCTACAAAATGCGTGGCCTGGTGATACCTGCCCTTTCAGTACATGCGCCCTACTTCTTTTTCTGTGCAGTGACGCTGTCGCGACTATAGTAAATAATAATAAAAAAATTAGCTGCTGATAACTTGGAAAGCACTTGAGGAATGAATATCCGCATAGTTCTATTGACTCCGTTCGTGAAGCTCATTTGGAAGTCAGCAGTGTTGTACGTGTGTCCCACAAATCCGATTTGTCGCGTGCTAGTGCAATTAGCATATAATGCAAACTAATACCCTGTAGCTAGGCTCTGCGGCGCTGACTGCTTTGCGCTGTCCGAAAACAGTGTAAGGCGCACTGAGTACGAACCCGAATAATGCGTGAATAATGAAAACTTCTGCGTTGCTCAGGCCGGTTTGCGTTTCTTTCATTCTTCTATTTTAGCCTTCTTCTCAACAGTTGT